>NW_024081424.1:0-600000 GCF_003009895.1 Hyaena hyaena | reverse complement strand
TCTGTAATCTGATTAACAGTGATTTCAAGGAGATGAGCTGATCCTTGTGGTCTAGAATTGAATATTTGAGATATGTTGACTCTATGCCATGTGAAAAGTAATTGTCCTCTGGCAATGAACCTCAGCTATATTTCCCTCAACAAGAACTATGAGGAAACTGAGGCTTGGAAATTTAGGTGAATTTAATAAATCATATGATGAAAGACTTGCCAGGTCAAGATTGAAAACAACTCTACTGCTAATCCACTGCCTGTTCTAGAAGGAATATGGCTCATATTCCTGCTAAGAGATTGGATCATGGCTGAGTTTTAAGACGAGGTGCTATATTCCAGATGCAGGTTTCAAAAACTGGGAAATCCACTGAAAGGTCATTACCTAGGATTTGGGACATGGCAAGGGCCAAGACTCAGTTTTATTTATGCATACCTTTAGCATGACAATACTAATGTAGGTCAAGAAAGGAGTAGCCTAGTCTATTCATATCTGCATTACGTCCAGTCCATAAATACAGCTATTCAGTTTACTATTTATGGGAAAATGTACTCTAATTTATGAAGTGTTGACCTAAAGTAAGCTTTAGAAATAAGATCCAAACATATCAGCTGGTTTGACAAACACTCTGTGGAGTATCCCTGAAGGTTCTTCTCCCCCGCCCCCCCTTGATCTTGTTGATCTTGTGTCTAGAGATTTCATTAAATTATTCCCATTATTTTCTTTAAATTCCTTGAAATTTTTCTATAAACACAATCATGTCATTTGTGAATATCTATGACTACATTTTTCTTTTTCAAATTTTTATAAATTGCACTTTTTTCTTGTTTTATTGCACTGACTATTCTATATTGAATACAATTGCTTACAGAAGTTATTTTGGTCTCTTCGCCAATCTCTGGGAAAAAGCAGTGTTTTACCATTAAGTCTAATCTTTGCTGTAATATTTTTTGAGATACCTTTTATCAGAATAAGGTCAATCCGTTATATTCCTAGTTTACTAAGGATTTTTATCATACTGGGCATTAGATTTTTATTGAATGCATTTCTGTAGCAATGAGTAATCATATGATTTTGTCTTTTGTGTATATAACATATTACATTGATTTTCTAAGGATTTTTAAATGTTTGTTTATTTTGAGAGAGAGCATGAGCAGGGGAGGGGCAGAGAGGAGGCAGAGGAGCCAAAGTGAATTCTGCCCTGATAGATGGCAGGGAGCCTGACAAAGGCTCCAACCCAGGAACCTGAGATAATGACCTTAGCCTACGTCAGAAGTTCAATCAACTGAGCCACCCAGGTGACCTATGGTTTTCTAGTTTTAAACTAGTCTTGCATCTTATTATATGAGCTATCATGTATTGTTACAGTTGTATAATCCAGTAAGATTTTCCTTGCTTGATATATAGTGTGGAAGATTTGCATCTATAATTAGAGAAGAGTTTGAGCTACAATTTTCTATGTTTGTAAACTCATAGGCTTTCACTAAGGTTATATAAAGTTCATAAATGATTGTGAATGAATTATTTTCTTTTCAACTCTCTGGCAGATTCTGTGAAAGATTTTGAGAATATCTTTATGAAATGCTGGGGAAAATTCATCAATGAATCCATTTTTATCTGGAGTTGTTTTATGTGTGTGTCCTTTGCATATATTTGTTCATTGTCAAATTTTCTTTTGCATTTTTACATGTGTCACTGCATAAAACTGAATTTTAATTTTCTCTGAGTGAAAAATCTTAAGCTTTTAATAAGTAATGTAACCATTCATAATTTTTAGGATCAGTGTTAGGCCGAGAATTACCTTGCCATTTTATTATCTTTATGTGTGCTGATTTTATCTGTGCTTTCACCTTTCATTATATTTCCTGGACTAATCATATGTTCCTTGTTCCTAATTTTACATCAAGTAACTTGTAAGTTAGAACTAATATATTCTTCACTGATTTCCACTGAATTCTTTTTTTAAAAAATTTTATTTATTTTTGAGAGAGAGCAAGAGCGAGGGAGAGAGAGAGAGTGAGAGAGAGAGAAAGAGAGAGAGAGAGAGAGGCATGAACAGAGGCAGGGACAGAGAGAGGGAGCACAGAATTTGAAGCAGGCTTCTGGCTCTGAGCTGTCGGCACAGAGCCTGATGTGGGGCTTGAACTCAGGAACTGCTAATCATGACTTGAGCCACAGTCAGATGCGTAACCGAGTCACACAGGCTCCCTCCCTTGAATTCATAACAGGGTGGTTTCAATTTAGAATTTTATGTAAGTCTTGTGAATGAAGCACTATCACTAAACAATGTATAAGAAAATGGTGGAGAGCTTGAATTTTAGTTGCAAGCTCAACAGATGTGAGCTGTAAGATGCTGGGCACGTTACCTAGGCTTTCTGTGCCCTAGTTTTCTTTTCTGTAAAAAGTGGAGGCTAAGATGCCCATCTCAGGTGGTTGCTATTAGAACTAAATAAATTCCAATTATTTAGAACATCAGCAAATACTGTATAATGTTAGCTATTACAAGCTGCTTTCCAAATATGACAAGGATTTTCGATGCATACTTTACAGTAATAGTTCTAAATTCTAGTTCTTGTATTAAGAGCTATTTCTTTAAAACAATATAAAAATTTTGTATTAACTACTTCTGAATTTTCTGATGTAATTTTGCTTTCTCACTTGTAGGAAATAGTAGGTATGGGGATGATATAATAACTTTTCTGGGTTTAGAGTTTGAGTTTGAAAATAATTTTTTTCTCTGAAGTTTGAAATATTACTGCATTCTATTTTAATATGCATTTTGCAAATGAAAAATGTGATTATCAGTATGATATTCTATTTTCTATGTACATTGCACTTTTTTTCCTGGAGACTTTTGGAATTAAAATTACAAAAAAAAAAAAAAAAAAACCACAAACCAAAAACCTTATCCTTAGATTTCAAAAAGTTATTCCAGTATGTGTTATGTTTTTATTATTCCCACCTGACACCGGTAGAAATTGTTTTTTTAATTTTTTTTTTTCTGAGAGAGAAAGAGAGAGAGAGAAGGAGAATGAGTGGGGGAAGGGCAGAGAGAGAGGGAGACACAGATTCTGAAGCAGGCTCCAGGCTCTGAGCTGTCAGTACAGAGCCCAACACAGGGCTTGAACCCATGAACCGCGAGATCGTGACCTGAGTGGAAGTCAGGCGCTTAACTGACTGAGCCACCCAGGCACCCCTACACCAGTAGATTCTTCAATCCAATCTGATCTGATCTTTTCAATTTGATCTATCAAAAGGGTCAACCCTTTGGCAATTCATTTAATTCCTCCCTTTCTTTCTCCTTTTAGATGGCTATTTAAATTCCTGGATTTTTCTTTTGTGCCATTTTGTTGTTCTCATTATTTATTTCTGTCTCTATTGGAGAGCACTTCCATTCAATTATATGATTCAGAAACTCAGTATCTAGACATGACCATTTTATTAATTACTGGGTATTTTTATACTTTAGGACAGAAGATTCCATTTTTAACTTCCAAGAACAATTATCGTCTGCTTCTTATATTTCCTCTGTTTGCTTTTATTCGTGGTGCGATTGTCCCTTCCAGTCCTGTGTCTGGATGTAAGCATCTATGTTCAGTCTCTTGCCTTGAGTTGGACATCCAGCAGTTGCAGATGGATAGAGAGCGAATGGGTGCATAAGGAACAAACGGGACAGAGAAGTCAGGTGGGTAATAAGAGTGATCATAATGTCTCCTCAGACAAGGAAACCCCCCTACTGGCCTGATAGCAAGGTCTCTACAGGAAGAACTCTTTCTCTTTCATTCCTGTTTCCATGTCTCTGTCTCTGCTCTCCCTCCAACCTCCCTACTCAACCCCTTGCTTCCTCTCATCATTCCTTTATTCCCTTCCTCACTGGGGTATCACCTGAGGATCATGACAGTTATTTGGATGGGAGTGGGGACTGAGGTACCAAGGGTTTATAGCTCACTCCATCCTCCTAAACCCCTTTCTTTTTTCTCTTTAATAACTTTATTAGATCTTTTCTGTCTTGTAGGTCTTGCCTTTTATGTGGCATTAAATATTATCATTTCGTAAAATGTTGTTTACGTGCCAACTAGTTTAAATATTCATTCTTCTCATTTAAGTTTTCTCATTTAACTTTTATAACCTTCCATTAAAGTAATTTCATCTCTATTTTAAAAGGAAAAACCTTGAGAAGAGAGGGGTTAAGAAAGTTGCCAAAGATTATACAGTTTAAGAAGGCAGATCCAAGATCTGAACCCAGGTCTGTCTGATTCCAAAAAACATCTTTTTTCCCCACTCATGCCAAGTATTCCACCCATGTTTTTGTCTTGTGCATTCAGTAAACAATATCTTGGCGTGCACACTACACATTAGGCACTGTGTTGCGGGCTAGGTGTGTATAAGTAGACAAAATAGACCTGCTAGTCTGTATCCTAATGAACTTGTAGCCTCACAGGACGTGGGAAGAAATTTTTTAAGTTAGAAAAGTGTCCATTGTAATCATTGCCATGAAGCAAAAGTTCAGGGCATAGAGTGAGCTTGAAGGAGGAATTTATTTACTACAGGACAACCAGAGGATGCTTCCTATGGAAGGGACAATGTCAGAAGCATGGATGAAAGAGAACGTAGGGTAGCCTATAAGGACATTGAATTGACTTCCCCCAAATTGTTCCTTCTACACTTACCACCATTGCTCTCTATGTACTCCTATCATGGCTTCCCTCAGTATGGTTCTACTCGGGTCCTGTTGCATTATTCAGACCACGCTAAGGTCACATCTTTGATGAAAAGCCATTCCATGTTGCCACCAGTTAGAATTATTTACTCAGATTTATATTTTAACACTACCATCTTCTCCTGTTAGAATATTTATCACAGTCTATTTTGTTTTAAGGTTAATTATGTGTTTGTTTCTTTCATGAGATTCTAAGTTGTTGAAAACTAGAGGCTTATTTGTTCTTGTATCTGTTGAACTCAGTTGCAAAGCTTAGCACATAATGAGCTTTTAAAGATTATCACACTGGTCTTGGGGTAAGTAAATTACTTCACATTTTGCAGTTTTGGAGGTAGAATTGTAGGAATGGGCCTGAGAGAGAACCTAAATGGCACAAAAAAAAAAAAAAAAAAAAGGGAAGGAAGAAAAGGTCATGGAGTCTCAGTGTACCACTGATCTTCAACAGTGGTTCTCAAACTTGAGCTCATATTAGAATCACACTGAAGTCTTATTAACACACAAATTGCTGGAGCTCCATCTCCTAAGATCTGACTTAGTAGGTCTGTGGAAGGGGGTGAGTGAATTTGCATTTCTAGCAAGTTCCCATGTCATGCTAATGGTCCCACAACCTGGTCCCACAGCCATATTTTGAAAACCACTGCTTTAGAAGATCCTCCATCCAGAGGGGCCACCCATTCTGGTTGACCGCATTCTTTTCCTTCAGAATTTATGGAGCTCTCTGTAGGACTTGATATATAGCTATAAAGAGTGTAGTTGAAGGAGCATAAGCAGAAGTGATTTGAAATCCTGAGCTTCTCATTATTCACTAAAGTTTTGGACAAAACTCCCTGAGATTCAGAATCTTCTTTTAGAACCTAGACAAGTAAACCTACCTAGTGGTACATTGCGAGGATCTTGGAGACTGAAAATGCAAGCTAAATGCACACTACAGTAGGTAGGATATTACAGGTTCTGAGTAAATTGTAACATTTCCCAGTGAAATTGGAACCGAGGCGACACTTATCATCTTCTTATCTGCCCGCTGTGTTCTTTTCAGTTTTCTCAGCTTCTATCCCAAAGCGGTTGGAATTTCGTTTTATTCTGATATTTATGTCTTTTTCTTTCTCTCCTTTCTCCCTCCCTTTATTATTCCCTTCCTTTCTTTTCATCTTTCTGCCTTTTAAAAATTTACCTCACCCTGGGACACCTGGGTGGCTTAGCTGGTTAAGTGTCCAGCTTCAGCTCAGGTCATGATCTCACAGTTCGTGGGTTCGAGCCCCACGTCGGACTCTGTGTTGACAGCTCAGAGCCTGGAGCCTGCTTCAGATTCTGTGTCTCCTTTCTCTGTCCCTCCCCCACTTGTTTTCTCTCTCTCTCTCTCTCTCTCTCACTCTCAAAAGTAAATAAACATTAAAGAATAAAAATAAATAAAAAATCACCTCACACTTATCATTGGAATCTCAGTATTATTTGGATTCATTACTAGTAAACGCTAATCAAATTTAGGTAATTATATAATAATTAGAAATCCTCAAATAGATTGTCAGAGAACCATATATCCCAGTTTCCTTAAATCACTGCTGATTAAGTAGTAGGTGTTTTGAGTAGGTTTGAAAAGTTTAGGTCATTAAAAGGCTGGCTGAGAAGTATTTTAATAACTGCCTATTCCTTTCTATATTTCTCAGACATGTTTCCATTTTATTTTCTGATTTAAAAGCTGCTGAATCTGTGTCATGCTCCATGGGGTATATGTCAAAGGATTTTAGGTTACAAGTAGATGCTCATTCTTTTCAATTCCGGGTTGATTATTGTATAAGTGAACATAGTGTGCATATCAGAGAGGGTATTTTCTAGAGAAAAATTAAAATTACTTCTATGAATGCCCTTGTCTCGTTGAATATTAAATCTGAAAGGATTTTTAGGTGTTGCCTTCTCTAATCCCTGATTTATTTAGATTGGGAAATCAAAGCCTAGATAGAAATTATAAATTGCACAAGGTCATATAAATTTCTACTGTATTTTGAGAAAGTTGGGATAGAAGGAACCTACTTAAACATCATTAAAGCCATCTATGAGAAGCCTTCAGCTAACATCATCCTCAATGGGGAAAAACTGAGAGCTTTCCCCCTGAGATCAGGAACACGACAGGGATGTCCACTCTCACCACTGTTGTTTAACATAGTGCTGGAAGTCCTAGCATCAGCCATCAGACAACAAAAGGAAATCAAAGGCATCAGAATTGGCAAAGAGGAAGTCAAACTTTCACTCTTCGCAGATGACATGATACTCTACATAGAAAACCCGACAGACTCCACCAGAAGCCTACTAGAACTGATCCAAGAATTCAGCCAAGTTGCAGGGTACAAAATCAACGTACAGAAATCGGTTGCATTTTTATACACCAATAATGAAGCAACAGAAAGAGAAATCAAGAAACTGATCCCATTCACAATTGCACAAAAAACCATAAAATACCTCGGAATAAACCTAACCAAGGATACAAGAGATCTGTATGATGAAAACTATAGAAAACTTATGAAGGAAATTGAAGAAGACACAAAGAAATGGAAAAACATTCCATGCTCATGGATAGGAAGAATAAATATAGTTAAGATGTCATTACTACCTAAAGCACTCTACACATTCAATGCAATTCCAATCAAAATTGCACCAGCATACTTCTCAAAACTAGAACAAACTATCCAAAAATTTGTATGGAACCACAAAAGACCCCGAATAGCCAAAGTAATACTGAAAAATAAAACCAAAACGGGAGGTATCACCATCCCAGACTTCAGCCTCTACTACAAAGCTGTCATCCTCAAGACAGTATGGTATTGGCACAAAAACAGACACATAGACCAATGGAACAGAATTGAGAACTCAGAAGTGGACCCAAAAGTATACAGCCAACTGATCTTTGACAAAGCAGGAAAGAATATCCAATGGAAAAAAGACAGCCTTTTTAACAGATGGTGTTGGGAGAACTGGACAGCAACATGCAGAAGAATGAAACTAGATCATTTTCTCACACCATGCACAAAAATCAACTCAAAATGGATAAAGGACCTGAACGTGAGACAGGAAACTATCAACACCCTAGAGGAGAAAGCAGGAAACAACCTCCTTGACCTCCACCGCAGCAACTTCTTACTTGACACATCCCCAAAAGCAAGGGAATCAAGAGCAAAAATAAACTGTTGGGACCTCATCAAGATTAAAAGCTTCTGCACAGCCAAGGAAACAACCCAGAAAATTAATAGGCAACCAACGGAATGGGAAAAGATAGTTGCAAATGACATATCAGATAAAGGGTTAATATCCAGAATCTATAAGGAACTCACCAAACTACACGCCCGAAAAACAAACAACCCAGTGAAGAAATGGGCAGAAGACATGAACAGACACTTCTCCAAAGAGGACATCCAGATGGCCAACAGACACATGAAACGATGCTCAGCATCCCTCCTCATCAGGGAAATACAAATCAAAACCACACTGAGATACCACCTCACGCCAGTCAGAGTGGCTAAAATGAGCAAATCAGAGAACTCTAGATGCTGGCGAGGATGTGGAGAAACGGGCACCCTCCTACACTGTTGGTGGGAATGTAAACTGGTACAGCCCCTCTGGAAAACAGTGTGGAGGTTCCTCAGGAAACTAACAATAGAACTCCCTTATGACCCAGCAATAGCACTGCTAGGAATTTACCCAAGGGATACAGAAATGCTGAGGCATAGGAGCACATGTACCCCAATGTTCATAGCAGCACTCTCCACAATAGCTAAAACATGGAAAGAGCCTAAGTGTCCATCAACAGATGAATGGATCAAGAAGATGTGGTTTATCTATACCATGGAATACTACATGGCAATGAGAAACAATGAAATCTGGCCATGTGTAGCAACATGGATGGACCTTGAGGGTGTTATGCTGAGCGAAATAAGTCAGGCAGAGAAGGACAAATATCATATGTTTGCACGTATAGGAGGATTAGGAGGAACTTGACGGAGGAACAAGCGGGAGAAGAAGGGCGGAAATGGTGGGGGAAAGGGAGAGAGGCAAACCATGAGAGACTCTTGAATGCTGACAAAAACTGAGGACTGATGGATGTGGGGGGGAGGGGGGGATGGGCATGGAGGAGGGCACTTTGGGGATGAGCACTGAGTGTTATGTAGAAACTAATTTGACAATAAACTATTTGTAAAAAAAAAAAAAAAATTTCTACTGTATTTGGTTTATTAATCAGGGCTCTTTGCAAGGCAGAAACACAACTTCAACAAGCCTAAGCCAAGTGTTCCTATTGGCTCAAGGACTTGGAGGCAAGATTGAACAACAGGTACAAGAAGGGTAGAGATAGGAGCCTCAGGACCAGAGCCACACCTAATGCGAGGGTTCGGTTCCTAGCCCCCCTTCCTGCCTCTTTCAGCACACCCTCCTGTCCTCCATGGTCACCAACTGCTTTGAAATGTTAACATGATTATAGGCTGCTTGATGTTTTAGACCCAATATTTGGGAGAAAAGCTGGAGTGAAGTGCTAACTCTTGGATCATTCACCTGGGGTTAGTGTAGATTTGAGAAAGTACAACAGCTTCCACGGGTGGGGGGTGGGGGAGCAGTTCCCAGAAGACCCATGCTGCCCCTGGGAAAAGGAAGGAGGTGTGGGGCACAGAAAACAATAGATGATCTTTCTGGTTGGTGATACACTTTGCTGAATGTGATTTCCTTAGTTGGTACCAGATGGCAGTGATTAAAAGCTTAAACTCCTTTAATTGCTCTGAATTCTTGTGGTTGTTAAAGTCATAGGGTTATTTGTACATTATTACTTAGCTTGGGCTGGGAGGGTAATAGAATTCAGTGTTCTTTCATTTTAACAAGACCTCAGAAAATTGTATTCTTTGACATTAAAACCAAATAACACTTGAACTAGCATCGTGTAATGGGAGATACACATATACATCTATGTATGAGATGAGATGAATAGGACTTTTTAGAAGTAACTACTTCTATATGCTATCTATCCCATAAGGTCTTCATAAGCTCTATCTTCTATTTCTCTTCGAGGATTTCAAAAATATACTTAGATATCTACTTTTAATCAAAGAATCTAGAAAGGCAATGAAAGACCTATTTTGAAAATAAGTACCCAAATTGTCATAAAAATCAAATAGTTCAACTACTACTTATCTGTATGTATGTAGCCATGCACAGACATAGCAGTATAAACTGATACAGCTATACGCCTGCAATGTTTAATTATTCATTTCATCTCTATAGAGTACTTATAAAAAACACAGATTAGTATTAACTGGGTAAGTGACTCTTGATGTTCTGTTTGCTTGCTTGCTTGCTTGCTTGCTTTTGGCTGTTTCTGTATCATCTTTCTCTGTGTTTTAAATATCTCCTGATCCATAATAAACTCTCCCTTTTCTTCCCTAGCTCACTCAATAATTGTAGAGAATGTAAAACTCTTCTTCAGATCCGTGAAGTTAAATTTTCTCCTTATTTCAAAACTTCTCTCCACTATCTGTGAATCCTGAAGGTGAGGTGACCCCTAGCCTGATGTAGGGTGTGTTGATAGACACAAACATGCATTAAAATGCTATTGAGGTGTCACAAAAGTTTCTGGGAGTCACTGACTTCCAAGCTGAATGGTGGGTAGGATTCAGTAGGTTCAGAGACTGAGCGATAGGTCCTAGGCAGCAGGAATAACATACATACATGATGTACGACAAGAAAGAGCATGTCCAGTAAGTAGTGGGTGGCCAAACATGTTGAGTTCAAACATCAGTTTTTGAAATTGTAAATATTTTGGGTTCATCTGTATTTAGAGGGTAATCTAAGCTAAGGAGAGATGAAGACGATGGAATGGAATTCTGAGAACACCAGAAATTAAGGAATAGTGAAAGTGAAGATAGAGATTCATAAAACTCTGGAGAAGTCTAAAGGAAGACCTATTTCCAGAAGAAGGGACTTGTTAGCAGGGTTACATGTCACCAAGAGGGAAAGGTCAGGATGGAGAGGCTTCTTTGAATTTTGTAAGGCAACCTTGGTTACTTCATGCCCCCTCCTTTTTGTCATTTTCCAGGCTCAGAAGGACTATTTAAAAATGGACTGTTCTTGCCAGATTGGGTTTTGTAATCTGATGCCCTCCAAATAAGGATTGCCTTGTGAGGGGACCCTTTGGAAACCACTTTTTGGTTATTTTTAACAACAGCAGCAGCACTACCAGCAGCAACAACAACAAAACAAATAATTACCACTTAATGAGCATTTACCATGAGGCAGACATTACTCTTAGTGCCTAAAGAGCATGGGCACAAATCCATACTTCAGGACTATATTTTATAGAATAAGAACCTGTAATGAATTTCTGAAATTCATACAGCTTCAAAGTCAGGTGTCTGTGATTTGAATTCAGGGTTCTTTGAGTCTCCAAGGCCTAGTCCTTGGAACTTCTACCTTTTCTTTTTTTATCTGTCTTCGTTTCTTTGATGAACTTTTCTCTTGGCCTTTAGAACCACCTATAAGCCAGTGACTTCCACATTTATATTTGTAGCCCAGACCTCTCTCCTGACTTACTCATTTATCTAATTGCTCACTTGACATCCCTAGTTTGATGTCTTAAAGACATAAAAGACTTGATGTACCTAAAGTTGAACTTCTGATCTTGCTCCTTTAAAATCTACTCACAGTTTTCTCCACTTAAGTTGCTGGCAACTTCATCTGTCTATTTACTCAGGCTAAAGATCAGAGTCAGCTTTTATTCCTCTTTCTTTTATACACAGACTAAATACACAGACTGATGATGGATTCATCAGTAAATTCTGCTTTGAAAACATATTCGAAATTTAACCACCTTTCACCAACTCCACTGTTATTACTAAACCATTACCATAATTTCTTACCCAGAAACATAGTATACCCAGAGTATCTCCTTTTTTTTTTTCCCCGCTCTTTTCACTATGCTCTTTGCTGCTCTACTCACCCTTTTGCTGTTCTTTGAATACACCAAGCATGCCTCTACCTTATGACTGGGTGTTCCCTCTGCCTGGGAAGCTCTTCTCACAGATGTGCATAGCTAACTTCCTCAGTATCTTTATGTTTTGCCTTGAGATTCTCCTTTTAAATTTCCAGTTGAGCAAGAAGATGAGGAAGCAATTAAAGAAACCATCACAGAGTGCCTGGCTGGCTCAGTTGGAAGAGCATTGGTTCTTGATCTCAGAGGCAGGGGTTTGAATCCCACAATGGGTGTAGAGATTACGAAACCAAATAATAAGCTTAAAAAATAAAGAAACCATTACTTTTATCTTCCCTTTTATTTTATTACACTATGGACTCAGCTTGACGTTCAAAGTAGTCCACACGTAAGTCACAATCAGCATGATTTTACTTATGTTCATTTAGCCTATGTGACAAGGAAAAATTATATACAGTGTTCAGTGAGCAAGCGTGGGTATGATTTGAGAGGAGATGTAGGCTTTTTTTTGTTGTTCTTGTAATTGAAAAGAAAATATTAAGTCAGTTTGGAATCTTGAATACATGTCTACCCAAGAACAAAAAGTAGGCTCAGTGGAAAATGGAACATTACCAGCCTCTGTCTTATTTGACAAATATTTGTTGGGCCTACACTCTGTGCTAGACATGGGCTGATTATAGAGGGGTAAAATAATCTCTATATTGATGTTTCCTGGAGTTCAGAGAGGAATTCAGATAAGAAAACAAGTAAGGCCCAGGGTATAGGGAGACACAAAGAAAAGCATGATCCCTTTTACCTGGGAATGAGTTGGGAGGGAGGGAAAGTAAACAAGGTTAGGAAAGACTTCACAGAAGTGATAATTTCACTCTTGAAAGATATATAAGAATTTGCTAAACAGACAAGGGGAGGGAGAGCTACTCAGAGAAAAAAGAATCATAAACAAAAATATGGGGACTTGAGAATGTCTATCAAATGTTTAGATAATGTAAATAAATTTCCAATATATCCACCACACTCCAATAATAAAATATGACTGAAAATTTAAATGACCTTCCCTTTTTGGCACTTAGCAATTTTATAAATTTCTAATGATCCTTAGATTCTCACCTCTCCTCCATGCTCTCTTCTCTAGCATATTTTTAGAGTACTTAAAGCTTCTCATATATGTTCGCCTATTATGTGTCCATTAGTTCTATTGGTGTGCAGTCTTCTTACGTTGTTAGGATATTATTTTTCTTCCTAATTTGTGCTGTGTTTTAGGCTTAGGAAAAACAGACCATTACACTAAAACCAAAAGACCAGTAGACAGGAGAGAAAGCAGAGAAAAAAAAAAAATCAAGAGAATCATGTTTATGGACAACAATATCCAAAGTTAATGGAAATGGGTAGTAAAACAAAAGTAGGCTTAGTGATAATGGAGTTCATTTTCACACACGTATGAGAGATAATAAAGAGTGAGTAGAGTAGGAACTATGAGATGTATGTAAGTATTTTCTTTAATCTGCCTGGGTGTATCCTCTGTTCTTAGAACAACGCCTGTGGCAAAGTCGGCATCAATATATATTCCTTGGACAACTGAATTAATGAGTGGCATTTGAGGTGCAAATTGTAAATGCAGCAGTGCATATTTTTATAATTGTTCAAGCAGTATTTTCATAATATGTTTGCATGTACAGCAAATATAAGTTAATGAACAAAATCATTGGCCTTCTGTCTATTTGAATTTTATTTCAGCAGATTGCTGGCTATGTCCATATTACCAATGAGTAATAAACAGGTGGATCATAATAAAGCCATTCCTGATATAAGGCTATATAATACTTCATGAGTTATTTATTATGGTGACTATTGCTAATTGTAATGATTGTGTTTTCTTGAAAGTTGGGATTTTGTGTCAAACAAAAATTTAGTCACAAGACAATGTGTACTATATGAATCTGTTCCCCTTTTCTAGATGCAGTGAAATGTTTAGAAACTCCTGGAAGAACACAATCCAAATTCTTAGCAATAGTTTCCACCTGGGAGAAGTGGGGGATTGGGAAGCACATAGAATGAAATGATTGTTCACTTTATATTCTCCAGTGTAAGATTAACTTTTACACTCTTGCAATTACAGTTCCATATAAAAGATAGGCTTATAAATGAAAACCACGGCTGGTTATTTGCAAAGAGTCATTAAATAGACAATTCATTTGTCAGCCTGATGAAAGGGGAAAAAGGAAAATAGAGTGAAAATAGTTTTAAGAAATAACAAATGTAATCACAGGAACATGATGTGTTCCAAAAATTTGTGATAGAACGCTTTGTGCCATGCATGTAAATAATTTTTAGAATCAGAATAAAATATAAGATTGTTGTGAAAAATAAACAGTGTAAAATTTGAGTCAAGAAGAAGTAGAAAACCTAAACAGACCAATAACCATTTAGAAAATGAAAAAATAAAGGCCATTAGAGACTTAACAGACAAAGGAAAATGAGGCTCAGATTATTTCAATAGGAACTTATTTATTAACTTAATCATGACTAGATAGTTTATAAGTTGTTTCGATTATTAATCAGCATAGAAGACATGATCTACTTTCCAATGGAGCGTCAGCATTTGTTCTCTGAACTGGGCAAAATCATTTTTAAAAAACTACAAATAGATTATATATTGAAAAGTGAAAACTACAGACAGATTTTATTCTAGGATATAGATACAAAGATCCAAAAATATTATCAGGAATTACACATGTAAAATGTACCACGATTAGATTTGTTTAATAAAGAATACATTCTTTATTTCAAAATGTAAAAGCAGAAAATATAGTCATAATGTATGTAAGAAGTCATTTGATAAAATTCAAAACCAATTTATAAAAAAATTTAAATGTTTGAAAATTAAGAATAAGAGAAGCTTCCTCAGCTGATAAAGACCATCTCTAATAATACTATAGGAATTCGTAATTAATGGTAAAATTTGACTGCCATATCTGCTACTATTTACTTAATATTTCACTGGAGAACCTAATTAAAGTACAGGTAAAAAAAAAAGTGGGAAATATAAATAATGAAAAGGTTTTGTGGACCTTCTGTGAATTGCAGGCAATACATTGTCTACACCTGAAATTAAAAATAATCAAATAGAAACTTTTAGAATTAATAATCGGATTCCCTAATTTGACAGTATACAAATCAGTTATACAATCCAACAGTCTGTCATTAACATAATCTGTCCAATTCAAAAATATCAATGAAAGACAATTACAGCCATAATAACAGCAACCATTATAAAATACCAAAGAATAAACCTAATAAGAAATACAGAAGGGGTTTAAATTACTTACAAATCAGTACTTAAGGGGAGCAAAGAACAATAAATAAAAGGAGGAACATACCATGTTCCTGAATGAGAAATACTGGAATAATCCCAGTTAAAATAAAAGAACTTCTGATAAAGTTTGAGAAGCTGATTTTAAAGATTATCTGAAAAATTAATAGATTAAAATGCAAAGAAAATTTTGAAAGAGAAAGAAATGAAGTTTGCCTTAACAGGATTTTAAATAGACCAAAAGTTAGGTTAATTATAATAGTTTCATTAAAATATGTATGTAAAATCATATTTAAATAATCATATATTTAAGAATAGAAAATAGACAATCAGGTATGTAAAATAAAGTTGGTATTTCAAATCTGTAGGGAAAGGATTCCCTATTTAGTAAGTTACTTAATAAACCATAAAGATATATTCTCTCCTCACACCAAAAGTGAAATAATATCAGATAGATTGATGGGCTATCTGTAAAAACAAACTAACAAAACTAGATATCTTTAATTTTATAATTTTGGAATGGAAAAGTTATCCCTATATGAAGCATAAGGCCAGAATTTATAAAGGAAAAGGAAAACATATGATGTTATTTTAAAAAATGAAAGCTTTTATACAACAAATGACATGTTATAAAAGTTAAAAGACTAGTAAAAAATACCTGACAAAAATATTTACCATATATTTAATAAGAAAGGATTAATATCTGGAATAAAAAGCTTAAACTATGCTTAAAAAATAATGGAAAAATTGGCAAAAAATATGAACTGGCAATTCCAAGATCAAAGGAAAAAAATACAAACATGAAAAATAGTCAATTTCTGTGGTTAGAAAAATCTAAGTTAAATAAACAGTGAAATATTCATGGGACATCATATTTTGTCTACCTGATTCATAATAAAAAACATTAAAAATATCATGTGTTGATAAAGGTATCAAAATATGACTTATTACCAATTGTTTGTAGAAGTCTAAATGTGTGAATCTTATTTGGAAGTTCAATTGTCACTAGTTGTGATTTGCCCACCAATGTACCGGGAGACCCGAAAGGCAGCCAGCAAAGTCTCCTAGGGTTTTGAAGTAAATTTATAGCTTCTTGGACAAAGCTTGCCTTTTCAAAGTAATACTTGGACTCTTATTTGGCCTTGGTATAGCCTAGAGTAGGTTCAGGCAAACTACGCCCCTGACCACCCCTGCTACCCCCCACAAGCCATTCTGGCCTGTTTGTGTATAGCCCATGAGTTAAGAATGGTTTTTTATCTTTATAAAGGATTGAACAAAAATAAAAAGCAGAATAATAATTTTGTGACATGTTCCATTACATGAAATTCAAATATCAGCATCCATAAAAGAGGTTCTATTAGAATACAATTATACTCATTTGCTTACCTGTTGTCTGTGTGGCTGCTTTCACTTACCACAGAAGAGTTAACTTGAAGCTACAGATTTCATGGCCCACAAAAACCTAAGATATATACTATGTGGCCCCTTACAGAAGGTGTTTGCCAACTCCTTGACTAAATGTTTGGTAATGGGTCACCAGGCAACTATGCTAACTAGGTTTCCCATCACATCTTGGATGTCATCCCATTTACCTTGTGATAAAATTGGGAGTTCCTAGAAGCACTTCATTATCAACTGGAAGTGTACTGACAGAAATAGAATCACACAGGTTCTGATTTTGCTAGTAAATTGCATGACCTCTTTCATATCTACAGAGTGTCTCCCTCCAACTCACATTTATGGCCTTCTGGCAAGTTAACCATAAATTCCTAATTAAGAAGGAAAATAAGTCAAGTCTGGTTTACACATGGCTTTGCATAAACGACTGGTATAACCAGAAATGGACTGTGGGAGTGTTTTAACCTCACTCAGGGAAGACAGAGAAGAGTAGGGAGGGAGATTCTTCCCACTGAGAACGTTGAAAGTATTTCTCAATATTCACTTTTCTTTAAGAAGAGATGGTATGAAGTAATAACCCACAGCCATTAATTGACTGTGGCTAATAATTTGACCAGAAGATATATGGATAAATAGGCCTAAAATGTAAGAATATTTATGTCCCATATGAATGCTGATAAAAACCAAAATAAAACCAACCAACAAAATAACCAACATTCTGGAAGGGAATTCACCATCCCTATGGAATAGATGTGTGTTAGCCCCATTCTCTAGCCACCCAAGCAGTTTCCCAGGGGGTTCAACTAAGTGGCTATAGTAGTAGGCATGGTGGGTGTTAATGTGCCCACAATGTTACCTCATAAAAACAGACTTATCTTTTTCCACTGCTGAGTGCCCAGGCTTTCATTAGCACCAACCTATCTGAGCCCCAGGTAGTCTATTATATTCTTGCAGAACTAGTCAGCTACCTAGTGGCAGACTGATTGTATTTGACCTCAATCATGGAAGAGCTAGTTCTCACTGAATAAACATTTAAGCGTCTTTTGACTTGAATTCCCTAGTTCTCATGTTTCTAACAATACTATAATTCAAGGATCTACTGAATGCCTTTTATACCTTCATGGTCTCCCATACATGGTAAATTATACAAAATTTTTCCAACAAATTTACTTTATAGTAAAAAAAGAAAGATGTTGAGTGAAAGCATTATTAAACCCATCATCCTGAAGGACCTGATATTATATAATAGTGGAATGGGATATTAAATATCAGCTATAGTGCTAGCTAGAAGAACAGTTTACCTTCTAGATATAGTGTATGTTCTGAATTAGTCATTAATAAGTGGTGCTGATTCTTCCTTAGCTATAAACTATGGAGTAGATAAGTAACAGGTAATTTTGGAAGGCAACTATGCTAACCACTATACCACCAATGCAGTAAGAGGTAATTTTGGGAATGGCATAATTCCTTCTATTAACCATGTCTAACTTTTTACTTCCCTTCCTTGCTACTTCTGCTTCTACTGATTTACAGATTTTAGTATCAAATGAAGAATGCACTCACCAGGGGATCCAATAACAGTTCCAATGGTTCTGACAGACCATGTCAGGATCTCTTTATCACTAAGAAAAGAAGCTAGAACAGGGATTGTCAGTATTGACTCAGGTGAATGAAACTAGCTCTTTAAGGAAAATAGAGTTGTTGCTAACTAAGGGGGGGGAGGGAGGTAACAGAGTATGCCTAGCACAGAGATTCCCCAGAACACAGAATATCTCCTAGTATTATTGGTATTAAAAGCTAATGGTAAACAACTTCAGATCTATGTTGTTAGAACCCTAAATACTCAGCCATTAGGCATAAAGGTTTGAGTAACTAAACTGAAGATTGCCTTTATTTTTTCTTAATTTTGTTTTTAATGTTTGGTTTATTTTTGAGAGAGAGAGAGAGAAAGAAAGAGACAGCGTGAGCACGGGAGGGTCAGAGAGAGAGGGAGACACTTGGCATCAAATCCGAAGGCAGGCTCCAGGTTCTGAACTAGTTGTCAGCACAGAGCCCGACGCTGGGCTCGAACCCACGAACCGTGAGATCATGATCTGAGCCGAAGTGGGATGCTTAACTGACTGAGCCACCAAGGCGCCCCTGAAGATTGCCTTTAAAGAACCAAGGTACTGGCTGAACTTGAAAAACATAAAGAAAGTATACAAAAAGTTATAAACATCAATAACAAGATAGTGGACAGTTGCACATTTAAATATTGTCACATATACTTATTACATTTCCTTTCCTTATGGGTTAATTACGTAGGTATATATTTTAATTTCTTCTTTTTCCTTCAAATTCACCCAACTATTTGATGAAGCATATGAAGGTGATAGTTAATATTATGGGAAAATAATGAAGAACTATTATAGGAGAAATAGACATCACTGGGACATGTTCAACTTGTAGCTGGGTGGCATAACTGATAATATTTTGAAATGTCTTCCCTCATGGAGTAATTTTCTCAGGGATTAATTTTTTTAAGTTGCATATTAGAAAAGTTTGTGTTTGGATGTTGTTCACTAAAGGAGTGAACAGTATTGACCTTTCTCAATTTAACTGCTTGGCATCAAACACCTTAGAGCTGTAACTAGATGGGAGTCAAGAGCTGAAAGGGGAGGGTTACCCTCCCTGCCTCCAGACAGCATGGGTGTGTGACCAAACTACAGTCAATTAATTGTCCCCATGTAGGAAGTTGACTCTTGCAAGAATGACACACAGGTGGAGTGTCTATCAGAGGTTATCTTTTTTTTCTTAAGTAGTTTGTTGTCAAGTTGGTTTCCATATTACACACAGTGCTCATCCCCACAAGTGCCCTCCTCCATGCCCATCACCCCCTTCCCCACTCCCTGCTCCCATCAACTCTGTTTGTTCTCAACATTCAAGAGTCTCTCATGGTTTGCCTCCCTCTCCCCAACTATATTTCCCGTTCTCCTCCCCCATGGTCCTCCGTTAAGTTCCTCCTAATCCTCCTATACGTGCAAACATATGATATTTGTCCTTCTCTGCCTGACTTATTTCACTCAGCATAACACCCTCGAGTTCCATCCATGTTGCTACACATGGCCAGATTTCATTGTTTCTCATTGCCATGTAGTATTCCATGGTATAGATAAACCACATCTTCTTGATCCATTCATCTGTTGATGGACACTTAGGCTCTTTCCATGTTTTAGCTATTGTGGAGAGTGCTGCTATGAACATTGGGGTACATGTGCTCCTATGCCTCAGCATTTCTGTATCCCTTGGGTAAATTCCTAGCAGTGCTATTGCTGGGTCATAGGGGAGTTCTATTGTTAGTTTCCTGAGGAACCTCCACACTGTTTTCCAGAGGGGCTGCACCAATTTACATTCCCACCAACAGTGTAGGAGGGTGCCTGTTTCTCCACATCCTCGCCAGCATCTAGAGTCTCCTGATTTGTTCATTTTAGCCACTCTGACCAGCGTGAGGTGCTATCTCAGTGTGGTTTTGATTTGTATTTCCATGATGATAAGTGATGCTGAGCATCGTTTCATGTGTCTGTTGGCCATCTGGATGTCCTCTTTGGAGAAGTGTCTGTTCATGTCTTCTGCACATGTCTTCACTAGATTGTTTTTTGGGTGTGGAGTTTGGTTAGTTCCTTATAGATTGTGGATACTAGCCCTTTATCTGATATGTCATTTGCAGCCATCTTTTCCCATTCCATCAGTTGCCTATTAGTTTTATGGATTTTTTCCTTTGCCATGCAGAAGCTTTTTATCTTGATGAGGTCCCAATAGTTCCTTTTTGCTCTTGATTCCCTTGCCTTTGGGGATGTGTCAAGGAAGAAATTGCTGCGGTGGAGGTCAAGGAGGTTGTTTCCTGCTTTCTCCTCTAGGGTTTTGATGGTTTCCTGTCTCCCGTTCAGGTCCTTTATCCATTTTGAGTTTATTTTTGTGTATGGTGTGAGGAAGTGATCTAGTTTCATTCTTCTGCATGTTGCTGTCCAGTTCTCCCAACACCATCTGTTAAAAAGGCTGTCTTTTCTTCCATTGAATACTCTTTCCTGCTTTGTCAAAGATTAGTTGGCTGTATACTTTTGGGTCCACTTCTGAGTTCTCAGTTCTGTTCCATTGGTCTATGTGTCTGTTTTTGTGCCAATACCATACTGTCTTGGTGATGACAGCTTTGTAGTAGATGCTAAAGTCCGGGATGGTGATGCCTCCCATTTTGGTTTTCTTCTGCAATATTACTTTGGCTGTTCAGGGTCTTTTATGGTTTCATACAAATTTTAGGATAGTTTGTTCTAGCTTTGAGAAGAATGCTAGTGCGATTTTGGTTGGGATTACATTGAATGTGTAGATTGCTTTGGATAGTAATAACATTTTAACAATATGTATTCTTCTGATCCATGAGCATGGAATGTTTTTCCATTTCTTTGTGTCTTCTTCAATTTCCTTCATAAGTTTTCTATCGTTTTCATCATACAGATCTCTTATATCTTTGGTTAGGGTTATTGCTAGGTATTTTATGTTTTTTGTGAAATTATGAATGGGATCAGTTTCCTGATTTCTTTTTCTGTTGCTTCATTATTGGTGTATAAAAATGCAGCTGATTTCTGTATGTTGATTTTGTACCCTGCAACTTGGCTGAATTCATGGATCAGTTCTAGTAGGCTTCTGGTGGAGTCTGTTGGGTTTTCTATGTAGAGTATCATGTCTTCTGCGAGAAGTGAAAGTTTGACTTCTTCTTTGCCAATTTTGATGCCTTTATTTCCTTTTGTTGTCTGATGGCTGATGCTAGGACTTCCACCACTATGTTAAACAACAGTGGTGAGAGTGGACATCCCTGTCATGTTCCTGATTTCAGGGGGAAAGCTCTCACTTTTTCCCCATTGAGGATGATGTTAGCTGAGGGCTTCTCATAGATGGCTTTTATGATGTTTAAATAAGTTCCTTCTATCCTGAGTTTCTTGAGGGTCTTTATTAAGAAGGGATGCTATATTTTGTCAAATGCTTTTTCTGCATCTTTCGACAGGATCGTATAATTTTTATCTTTTGTTGATGTGATGTATCACATTGATTGATTTGCGAATATTGAACCAGCCCTGTGACACAGGAATGAATCCCATTTGATCATGGTGGATAATTCTTTTATATGCTGTTGCATTCGATTTGCAAGTATCTTCTTGAGGAGTTTTGCATCCGTATTCATCAAGGATATTGGCCTGTGGTTCTCTTTTTTTTGCTGGGTCTCTGTCTGGCTTGGGAATCAAAGTGATGCTGGTTTCATTGAATCAGTCCGGAAGTTTTCCTTCCATTTTTATTTATTGGAATAGCTTGAGAAGAATAGGTATTAACTCTGCTTTAAATTTCTGGTAGGGGCCCCTGGGTGGCTCAGTTGGTTAAGCGTCCAACTTCGGCTCAGATCAGATCTCATGGTTCATGGGTTCGAGCCCTGCATCAGGCTCTGTGCTGACAGCTCAGAGCCTGGAGCCTGTTTCAGATTCTGTGTCTTCCTCTCTCTCTGCCCCTCCCCCACTCATGCTCTGTCTCTATGTCTCAAAAGTAAATAAACTATAAAAAAAATTTTTTTTAAAAAGTCTGGTAGAATTCCGCAGGGAAGCCATCTGGCCCAGGGCTCTTATTTGTTGGGAGATTTTTGATAACTGATTCAATTTCTTCACTAGTTATGGGTCTGTTTAGATTTTGTATCTCTTCTCATGTGAATTTTGGCAGTGAGTGTGTGTTTAGGAATTTGTCCATTTCTTCTAAGTGGTCCAGTTTGTTGGCATATAGTTTTTCATAGTATTCCCTGAAAATTGATTGTATTTCTGAGGGATTGGTTGTAATAAGTCCATTTTCATTCATGATTTTGTCTATTTGTGTTTTCTTTTCTTTTTGTGAAGCCTGGGTAGAGGTTTATCAGTTTTGTTTATTTTTTCAAAAAACCAACTCTCAGTGTCATTGAAATATTCAACTGTTTTTTTTTTATTCTATATAGTTTATTTGTGCCCTTGTTTTTATTATTTCTCTTCTTCTACTGGATTTGTGGTGCTCTTGTTGCTCTCCTAGTTCCTTTAGATGTGCTGTTAGATTTTGTACTTGTGCTTTATCTAATGTCTTGAAATAGGCCTGGAGTGCAATATGCTTTCCTCTTAGGACTGCCTTTGCTGCAACCCATAGAGTTTGAATTGTTGTGTTTTCATTTCCATTTGTTTCCATATTTTTTAAAATTTCTTCTCTACTTGCCTGATTGGCCTGTTCGTTCTTTAGTAGGGTGTTCTTTAACCTTCAGTCTTTGGAGGTTTTCCAGACTTTTTCCTGTGGTTAATTTCAAGTTTCCTAGCACTGTGATCTGAAAGTGGGCATGGTATGGTCTCAATTCTTTTTGATTTATTGACGGCTGCTTTATGTCTCAGTATGTGATCTATCTTGGAGAATGTGCCATGCACACTTGAGAAGAAAGTGAATTCCATAGCCTCAGGATGTAGAGTTCTAAATATACCTGTCAAATCTATCTGGTCCAATGTGTCATTCAAGTCCGTTGTTTCTTTAGTGATTTTCTGTCTAGTTGATCTATCCATTGTTGCAAGTAGAGTATTAAAGTCCCCTGCTATTAGCACGTTCTTATCCATCAGATTGTTTCTGTTTGTGATTAATAGTTTTATGTATTTGGGTGCTTCTGAATTCAGTGCATAGACATTTATAATTGTTAGCTCTTCCTGATGGATAGACCCTGTAATTATTATATAATGCCCTTCTTCATCCCTTGTTACTGCCTTTAAAGTCAAGTCCAGTTTGTCTGATATAAGTATAGCTACTCCAGTTTTCTTTTGACTTCCCATATCATGATCGATATTTCTCCATCCCCTTACTTTCAATCTGAAGGTGTCCTCAGGTAGAAAATTGAGTCTCTTGTAGACAGCAAATAGATGGATTTTTTTTTTTTTTTTTCATTCTGCTATCCTATGTCTTTTAATTGGAGCATTTAGTCTATTTACATTCAGTGTTATTGTTGAAGAATATGGGCTTAGAGTCACTGTGTCCTTTGTAGGATTCGTGCTTGTGGTGGTGTCTCTGGTACCTTGTGTTCCTTACATTTCCCTCATAAAGTCCCCCTCAGGATTTCTTGTAGGGCTGGTTTAATGGTGACTAATTCTTGCAATTTTTGTTTATTTGGGAAGACTTTTATCTCTCCTTCTATTCTGAATGTCAGGCTTGCTGGATAGGGGACTCTTGGCTGCATATTTTTTTCTGTTCATCACATTGAAGATTTCCTGCCATTCCTTTCTGACCTGCCACGTTTCAGTAGGTAGGTCTGTAATTACTCTGACAGGTTTCCCTTTGTAGGTTAGGGCCCTTTTATCCCTAGCTGCTTTCAGATTTCTCTCTTTGTCCTTATATTTTGCCAGTTTCACTATGATATGTCGTGCAGAAGATCTATTCAAGTTCCATCTGAGGGGAGTTCTCTGTGCCTCTTGGATTTCAATGTCTGTTTCCTTCCCCAGATTGGGGAAGTTGTCTGCTATAATTTGTTCAAGGACTCCTTCAGCGCCTTTCCTTCTCTCTTCCTCTTCTGGATTTCCTATGAGATGAATATTGTTCTGTTTGACTGTATCACTCAGTTCTGGAACTCTCCTTTCATACTCCTGGATCAATTTATCTTTTTTCTCAGCTTCCTCTTTTTCTATAATTGTGTCTTCTAATTCACCTATTCTCTTCTCTGCCTCTTTAATCCATGCATTGGATGCCTCCATTTTATTATGCATCTCATTTATAGCATTTTTAAATGCATCACTGCTATTTTTACGCTTCATAGTGTTTGTAGCAATCGCTTCTCTGATGTATTCCATGCCTTTCTCAAGACCAGCGATTAATTTGACTATTGTTCTAAATTCTTCTTCAGTTATGTTGCTTATATCTGTTTTGAGCAGTTCTTTAGCTGTCATTTCTTCCTGGAATTTCTTTAGAGGAGAATTCTTTTGTTTCATCATTTTGGCTAGCTTTCTGTCTCTTGTTAGTTTTAAAAGCTTGTTATGCACTCTGTACCTGCGAGTACTCCTGTATTAAAGAAGGCTTATTGACTGTCCAGGGCCTGTCCGTTCAGGAAGTGTTCTTTGAATGGTGTCTCTTGGTCTCTCTTGTTGAGACTTTGGTTATTTTATCTTCCTACTTGTAGTGGTATTTGGGACTCTCCACCGTGTGTACTTTGGCTTGTTTCTTGAGGTAGCCCTGGAAAGGAAAACAGACAGACAAACTTACAGGGAACAAAGGCATGCAAACGCACAGACATGTCCAACAAACAAAGAAACCAAAAGGGAAAAAGAAAAAAGAAAAAACCCAAAGACAAAGAACAGTCTAAAAGCATATGACATATGGTAAGAGGCAAGAAGAAAGAAATGAGGATAAATTTACTCAGAGAAACTATATAGTCTGATTACTCTAGAGAGGGAGAGAGATAGAAAGGTAGTGGTGGGAGTGTGGAATATACATCTAGAGAATGGATTAAATGTGACTGTTTAAGCAAACCTGTGACCAGAGTGCCCAGTCCAGTCCCTCTCTGAAGGGATACAAATGAGAGAAGGGAAAATATATCTGAATAGAAAGAATTGATCTAGAATTAATCACAGAAGTGCATTCATGTTTGTCTTGCCCTGGGTTCCTGTAAAAGAAAAGCAGCTCTCTAGCGGGGATGGGTGTGATTTGGTGTAGGCAGGTCTTAGCCTCCACTGCGACCTGTGGGTTTCTCTCTGGGGTCTCACCCTGGTGGTTGTGGGGAGAAAAATGGTGGCCTCTCAGTGTCTTCTCGAACCAAGGATTGCACTCTTTTCTGTCCAAATCCCTGAGCCACAGTGTAGCCAAGGTGGGCCGTGTTCTATGTCTCAAGCCACACCTCGTTTCCAGATCTTAGCACACTTTATTGATACCTTCTGAAACATAATCCTGCAGACCGAGTCCTTCTGAGCATTTCCAAGCTGGCCCCTTCCCCACTGTGGAAGGAGCCAGGAGAGCGTGGACTGGTTTTAGGCAGGCCGCTTCCCCTCTGGATCGAGGGTGTTGAGCAGAGGAGCAGTTTCTCCTGGCACCGGCTGGGACCAGGGCGTCCAGCTCAAAGTCAGCTCCACAGCTGGAAACCAGATCATTCTCTGTCCCGAGCTGAGGTTTTTCTCTTCTCCAGGGGCAGTTCTCTGAGCAGTTTCAGCCACTCTTTCTTTTCCCCTCAACTCACCGTGGCTCCCCACAAAAGGGACACCCTCCCCTTCCTCTGTGTCTCCAGGTCCCAGACCATTTTTATCTTCCCCAGTTGGCACTCATGTACCTATAAGGTTGTTTTTGCAGCGGACTCTCTCTCCTTTCCTCCCAAACTCCTAGCAGAGGTGTTTATCAGCCACAGTGGAGACAAGAATTCAGTGGTGAGTTGGTGAGTGACCAGCGGCAGCAAGTGCTGTTTTCTGGGGAATTACGTGGTTCTACTTTTCCACCCTTGGTTTATGCAGGAGACTGCCATGCCAGCCTTCTGGTCAATTTTATGAGTTACCTGTTTCCCTTTCAATGAATTTAGTTTTTGTTTCTATTAACCATCGTATTCTGTTATCAAGATTTCTGGTCATTCAGTGATTTGGTGGACATGAGTCTGAAAGTGACAAACATATAGAAACGTTTAGAAAACCAGGCTCATTGCCAGTAGCAATGAGTAGAATGAGTCCATCATTTTATGTTACAGAAAATATCCTCACATTGATTGTATCTGATCGTTACTGAATCCAGTGGTTTTCAAAGTATGGTCCCTGCAGATCCATTTTCAATGGGTGCGTGAGGTCAAAACTATTTTCATAACAGCACTGAGAAATTATTTGCCTTTCTCCACGATGTTGGCACCTACTGGTAGAGGAAAGGCAATGGGCAGGTAAAGTTATTGGCACCCTAGCCCGAATCAAGGCCATGGCACAAAAAAATTTAGTAGTTCTTGACATTTTCACCACCATGCACTCTCAAAAACAAACAAACGATTTTTCCTAAGACTTCCTTTAATTAAATGGTAAGAAATATTACTTTTATTAAAATCTAACCTCTGAGTATATAACCATTTAATACTGTGTGATCAAATGGGAAATACATATAAAATGCAGGTTCCTAATCTTTCTCCACTAGTGGCCCAGCGTTGTGTTTTGTTTTTATGGTGGCCCTTAGATCTAAACAAACAAAACTACCAGTTCCATTTTATTAAGTAAATAGGTCCAAACAATTTAGTTTTAATATATAAATTGAAAAAAAGCAGTAATGTCATGTCATTCCTAGATGTCAAATACTTACTAATAGGACATGCCTGTTGTTCACTGCACCAATTGTTCAAACCTTGGAGTCAAATTGGGTGTCACACTCCTTTCCTGTTGCATATAGCATTTTGCTCAATATCCAATAGATGTTGCTCTGTCACCCTTCAAAAATATTTGTGGAGCTCCTCTGAGTTCTTGGTGGTGTTTTAGAGGTGCTTCACCATGCAGTTTAGAAAATGTAGCTAAAAACTATATCTGATGGGGTGCTTGGGTGGCTCATTCAGTTGAGCCTCTGACTCTTGACTTTGGCCCGGGTCATCATCTCACAGTTTGTGAGTTCAGCCCTTCATCAGGCACTGTGCCAAAGACCCAGAACCTGCTTGGGATTCTGTTTTCCTCTGTCTCTGCCCCTCCCTTGTTTGCTCTCTTTCTGTCTCAAAATAAATAAAAATAAACTTAAAAACCTCTGTCTGCTGCACATCAAGTACAGTGGTTGCCTCAAGGAAAAGCACTTGCGCAATTCTTTGAGTGGCAAGTTGAACTAGCCCCTTTCTTCATGGAACACACCCATTTGTGCTTGAAAGAACAGCTAACAGACAGGCAATAGCTGTTCAGGCTTGGGTATTTGGCAGATATTTTCTCCAAGATGAATAAAGTGAGCTTATTACATTAAGGGTGAAAATTGATGGTATTCTTGGCAGGTGACAAAATTTAAATTTTCAGGTAAATATTAGTATTTGTAAAACTTATATCTACCATCAAGTTTGGAAGCTTTTCCTTGCTTATAGACTCTTCTAACAAAATCTATAGTGATATTCATGAGTGTGCTTTTTAAAAAGTTTTTTAATGTTGATTTATTTTTGAGAGAGAGAGAGAGACAGCATATGAGCAAGGGAGGGGCAGAGAGAGAGGGAGACAAAGAATCCCAAGCAGACTCTAGGCTCTGAGCTGTCAGCACAGGGCCTAACACAGGGCTCAAACTCATGAACCACAAGATCATGACCTGAGCCAAAGTCGGATGCTTAATTGACTGAACCACCCAGGTGCCTCACAAGTGTGACTTTTTAATATTGTATGTTGGAATGTGTCAACATTTTGAAAATCTGCATAATATCAGCAAACTGATATTTTCCAAATAATCAGTGTAACAAAAAGACGTGCAAGTACAAATCTATTCAAGTGCAGGTAGACAAGTAGATTTTAACTCATCAGATTATAAAAAGTTCATTGATGTGGTTTCAGATTCCACATGGCAACCAACCTTTAAACAGATGCCACTCCTCCATATTTAGTGTAGAATCAAAGCAGAATGTCCATAATTATCTGAAAAGGCTATTTAAATACTCCACCCTTTTCCAACTATATGTCTGGAGAGGCCAAATTTTCTTCATGTATTTCAACCAAAGAAACATTTTATAGCAGATTGAATGCAGAAGGAAATATAAGAATCCAGTTGTCTTTTCCTAAGCCAGGCATTAAAAAGATTATTTCAAAATGTAAAATAATGATACTTTTCTCATTAAGCTTTTTGAAAAAACAGTTATGTCCATAAAAATGCTCACAATAACATGTAATGGAATTCTTATTTATAAAGGAATTAATATATTTTTTACTTTTTTTGGTTTTGACTTCTACTTAAATATTAATGAATAAAATCCTCATTTAAAGAAATTAAAAGCTATTTGAGGTCAACAAGATTTTAAGTTTCCTGAGAACAAATATTTGAGAACCACTGCCTCAGCCTTTCAGATTATGCAGAGAGTTTAGTGCAGACGAGGAAATTATGCTCTTCAAGGTTAAAAGGGCATAGTCAAGGTCACAGAGTTTGCCAGTAATGATATCAGAATGTGAATTTATGCTGTTTCTGTGGTTTTGTTTCTTTTACGGTTTAGGAAAAGTGAACACTTAATCATACAAAAATAAGACATGGGCCCAGTTAGAGAAACACAAAACAAGTCCAGCATGGATGTAGCAGTAAGAGCTTCTTATTACTGGCCATTGACCTTGAACTCTTAATATATTATTTATCCAAACAGTTTAAGGTAGAAGCCAAAAATCTTGAGTTGTGTGATTATAGAGCTAGAGGAGAATAGAACTCAACCAATCTTTCAAGGGTAGATAAAATCTTTTCTAAACAAGGATGTGACCTGGGACCCTGAAATGACAGCAAACAGGCATACTCTCAAAGAACTCATTGGGAACAGCAAAGTGAAGAAGGTATACATTTGTCTGAAAGGCTGCCCTTTGGCAACATTTGATCTGTAATAAAGCCAAAGTCTGTCCTCCCATTTTTTTGAGGCTCTGGAAGGGCCATTCCAGAAAATTCTTGGGTATGTGTAAAAAGGTGATGGGTCATTTCAGGACATCATTTCTGGTCGGAGAAGTCACTGGAGGAAGCTGTTGTCTTCAAGGGCTTTCTCCCTGTTAACTGCTAAGTCATAAAAAGCCTCTTCTTAACTTTGCTTTTAAATAATTTTTGTTTTTAATATTTGAAGAGATGGACAAAGAAAGGTATACAGGAACAATGTTGACAAATGGATTCATAAGCCAGGGTCCTTCCAGCTTTCAGGATAGAAGATAGTTCTCTAGACTGGGCGCCTATATACGAGACTGGGTTTTGTTCTTTGCTGAATGCAACAGGGAGAATGGAGCCGTGGCAGATTTTCTGGGGCTGTCCTATTATTGAAAAATCAATAGCTACACAAGATAGGGCATTAGGCCATATTATGAAGCCTAAATTACAAATACCCTTTAATGTCTATGGAATCATGGCTATTACTAGGCAATCGATCTTAGCTTTATTACCTCTCTCACTCTCTGTTATACATAAACATAGCAGCTCTGGATACATTCAGAAAGATGGGTTTCAAAACAAATGCCAACATTCCAAGAGAATTTGAATAGCCAAGAACATGGGATTTTTATTACCAGGCTCATATTCTAGTGGGGAAGGATCAATTGTGCAGGGATGCCAAAGTTAACACCATTCATAGTGTGAAACAAGGGTGTACTGCTTCTGTCGTTTTCAGAGAAGACTTACTGTATATAAATTGCTAAAGATGCTAAGAATAACTAATGAAGATTAAGGTGATTGACACAGAAATTCGCTTCTCTGACCATTCTGTCTCTAATGATTTCTTACAGCAGTTTACTGTACATGGTCCCTAACATTTCACGATTGTCCATTCCCAATGTCAGCTAAAAATTAAAGGTTCCTGTTAAATACTAGCATGCTGCTATTAAAATGCTAGCCTGTTAACTGGGAGGGAGAATATTAAATAAAGCAAGATGAGGGAGGAGGCAGGGAGATCAGTGTTGCGGGAAGATAAATCTTACTGTCTGTAAGATGTATTGGGAGTAAGGGAGAGATGGAAACTACATTAATGAACTACCGTATAGTTTCTCCATAGCTGGTTTGAAATCAATTGAGGTGGACATTTGCTCCCTGGGAGTTATGCTTACGTGGGAAATAGGCATATTTGTCTCTGTCCAGATGTAAATATGAACAAAGGAAACTTAAGGAGCAGACTTAGCCTCGAGGATTTTCTATTATTCAAGCTTCTCCAGAGCCAACATCTGGTTGGAAACTTACATAACAGCAGTATAGGCTTTCATTCCCAACAAAATGTATGAATGCTGAAGGTAGCAAGCATACATCTAGTCAAAGGGGGTTCCTTGTTCTCCAAGCTCTCTGCTGGGAGCTAAAACTGACTTGAAATTTATCTAGAATATTCACCCACATTGTGATACCCACAATTGCCCTTGTATCAATTTAATATATGTATTCCCTTTTCTGACCATATATATATTTTATTTTAGAGAGAAAGAAAATGTGCATGAGTGAGGGAGAGAGACAGAGAGAGAGAGAGAATCTTAAGCAGTATCCACACTCAGTGCACAGCCTGGCCCAAGGCTCAATCCCATGACTCTGGGATTATGACCTGAGCTGAAAATCAAAAGTCGGATGCTCAACCAACTGAGCCACCCAGGTGCCCCAATGACATCCATATATTTACTTATTCATTAGTTACTCATTCATTCAACAAACATTTACAAAGTATGTACCTTCTTAATAAGGGCTCTGATTAGTGTGTCAAGCTTTCATATGGGCATATGGCTGGGGAGGACCAGATTACAGAGAGCATTTCATGAGGAAGAGCTTGGGTGTTACAAACAATTGGAAGCCATTGGAAGATGTAGATAAAAAGGAAAACATGTTCATATTTTCGTTTCAGACAGAACAACATGAGTACCACGTGGAATATGGCTGTGAGGGGAAACGCTAGGAAGAGGGAAAGCTGGGGGACTGTTTTGGTATTCCAGATAAGAGATGATGAAGTTCTAATGTAGACAGAAAGAGTAGGGATAGAGACAGGGTACTGAGCTGAGAGACGGGGACAGTAGATTTGGTGCTGGATTGCCACTTAGGGACCTGATGACCTTTTGGATCATTGCCCTGTTGTGCCTAGGATAAAGGATTTTAGTTGCAATAATACCTCTCGTTAATCAACTCTAGATCAGAGTTTGGCAACCTAAGGTGCGTGGTCAAAAATGGAAGAGGAACTGAAGAACATGGAGTCATTCCCTACTGCCACCCACTCTGAGATGCCAAGTCCTGCTGGGTTTTGCAGTTCACTCCTCCCACTGGCACTCAACTTTCAACGTCATTCACAACTCGGCAGTCCCCTTCCATTAGCAAGTGTGTGGGTGATCAGGCTTATTTTTCTCTCCCCTTTTCTCTCCCTTTACAGTTTATAACAGCATAAAGAACAGAATGTTGACCCTCCAGCATATGAAGCTGTTGAATGCTATTCTAGACCTTATTCTAAAATTTGCAAGGCTGCAGGTCATATGACAATAGATACTCTGGTGGTCATGAGCATGCGATCTTGCCTAGGATTTATTTCATTCTTTTTTTTAATGTTTATTTATATTTGAAAGAGAGACAGAGACAGAGAACAAGTAAGGGAGGGGCAGAGAGAGAGGGAGACAGAATCTGAAGCAGGCCCCAGGCTCCAAGCTGTCATCATAGAACCTGACATGGGGCTTGAACTCAAGAGCCATGAGATCATGACCTTAGCCAAAGTCACCCACTTAACCAACTGAGACACCCAGGTGTCCTGGATTCATTTTATTCTAACAAGGGTTTTGGCATTTCTATATCTAAACCTTTGGCCTAGTCAAATCGTTGGTACAAGGGGTTCCTAGGGACAGTTGATGGTCCTCCCAGATTTTCTGATGTCTTTGGGCATGCTACGTGTAACTAGGGTAGGCATTTCTGCAAGAACACCAAGATGCCAACTAATAGTGTGATTAGGAATAGGAAGAGGCTGTGTCTGGGTGGTGTGGGCTGTACAAAAATGATTTGCCTACAGAATCTATCCTCAAAAGCCATGACCTGACAATATTTTAATAACTCAATCGAGGGCCATTCTATTTTGGGAGCCAGGGTTTTTGTCCAAGGAAGTCCAACCCATTGAGTGATCAGAGCAGCAATGCAGGTAGCTGAGCTTACTGGATGTGTGAGAGAGGAAAAAAGGGCCTTTGTTTTAGGGGATAATATGTCAATTTTAAATATGACCTTAGTATCCAAGATGATGGGGGAAGGGACTTTCTTCCCAAGGGGGAGGAGGAACTGGCAGATGCTGGTCAGGTTAGAGCTTTAGTAGGGGACTTTCATCCTAGATGAGAAATGGGTCCAATCCCACTGGGTTGAACTGGGCTTGGAGGTGCATGGGATGTGTAGGGTTCATCTCAACCTCTCCAGATGCTGGGATCTCCTGACCCAAATGTTGCTGGGGGCTCTTGAGATGCACCCAGTCTGGGACAAAATTAACTAGAGATAGTAGCAGGAGACAGTTTGCAGGAGAATCCTCCATCTCTTGAGATATAAATTTCTACAGATGTCCAGGATTTATGAAGCCTCAATTCAACTTTGTTTCCACTACCATTTTAACCAGACATATTCTGACTCTGGGATTAGCAATAAACGAGCCCATTTTCATTTGCTTTGTTGTCGTGCATGACACATAAAAATGTAGATTATTCAACACAGACACTAGGTCATGCCAACCAGATATGACTGAACTTTTAACCTTTGATGGGGACTTGATTTTACTCCTATGACCTTTTGAGAAGATATATAGAGTTATAGAAATATTTATATATGGTCAAAGCCATAGTAGAGACTTTTTCTAAGTTCAAAATAGTTTCCAATTAACCAATAGCCCTTAAAATATATAGCCCTAAACCCATGTATATTTTTCATTGAGGTGGAGGTAATTTATGCATTCAGCTTAATGAATTTTTATCGGTGTAGCACCCTTGTTACTACCATCCATATCAAGATATGCACATTTTCTTCACCCCAGAAGTGTTCTTTATGCCCATTCCAAGTCAAGTTCCTTCTAGAAGTACCACATATTCTAACTTCTATACTATATACTGTTTTGCTTATTCTTGCACTTCATATAAATGCAATAACATGATGTGTACTTTTTTGTGTCTAGCTTATTTTCAGTGTGGCATCTTTGTGTTTAATCTATGTTTTTGTGTATATCAGTAGTTTATTCTTTTTTTGTTCATTTTCATTTATTTAATTTATTTTAAATATAATTTGTTGCCAAATTGGCTTACATATAACATCCAGTACTCATCCCAGTAAGTGCCTTCCTCAATGCCCATCACCTACTTTCCACTCTCCCCCACCCCCATCAACCCTCAGTTTGTTCTCTGTATTTAAGAGTCTCTTATGGTTTGCCTCCCTCCATCTCTGTTTGTAACTATTTTCCCCTTCCTCTCCCCCATGGTCTTCTGTTAACTTTCTCAAGATCTACATATGAGTGAAAACATATGATATCTGTCTTTCTCTGACCGACTTAATTCATTTAGCATAATACCCTCCAGTTCCATCCACGTGTCTGCAAATGACATGATTTTATTCTTTTTCATTGTCAAGTAGTATTTCATTGTGTATAACCATTGATCAGTTGATGGACATTTAGGCTCTTTCCATATTTTGGCTATTGTTGAAAGCCAAACATTGAGGTACATGTGCCCCTATGCATCAGCATTCCTGTATCCCTTGGGTAAATTTCTAAGCAGTGCTATTGATGGGTCATAGGGTAGTTCTATTTTTATTTATTTATTTATTTTTATTTATTTTTTTTAGGGTAGTTCTATTTTTAATTTTCTGAAAACCTCCACACTATTTTCCAGAGTGGCTGCACCAGTTTGCATTCCCACCAACAGTGTAGGAGGGTGCCCGTTTCTTCACATCCTCACCAGCATCTATAGTCTCCTGATTTGTTCATTTTAGCCACTCTGACCAGCATGAGGTGGTATCTCAGTGTGGTTTTGATTTGTATTTCCCCAATGATGAGTGGCGTTGAGCATCGTTTCATGTGTCTATTGGCCATCTGGATGTCTCCTTTGGAAAGGTGTCTATTCTTGTCTTCTGCCCAAGAAATAAATTTCTTCACTGGATTATATATTTTTGGGGTGTGGAATTTGGTGAGTTCTTTATAGATTTTGGTTACTAGCTCTTTATCCGATATGTCATTTGCAAGTATATTTTCTCATTCTGTCAGTTGCCTTTTAGTTTTGTTGATTGTTTCCTTTGCAGTGCAGAAGCTTTGTATCTTGATGAGGTCTCAGTAGTTCACTTTTGCTTTTAATTCCTTGCCTTCAGAGATGTGTCAAGTAAGAAATTGCTGCAGCTGAGGTCAAAGAGGTTGTTGCATGCTTTCTCCTCTAGGGTTTTGATGATTTCCAATCTCACATTTAGGTCTTTCATCCATTTTGAGTTTATTTAAATGGTTGTACCACAAGTTATTTATTGTTTTTCAAGTTAATGGACACTTGGATTGTTTATGACTTTTTGGTGATATGAATAAAGATATTACAGACATTCTTGTATTGTCTTTTGGTGAATGTGTGCACTCACTGGTCTTGGGTATATGCCTAAAAATAGAATTGCTAGGTCATAGGACAGATGTAAGCTTACAGGTTTAGTAGACAATGCAAAAGCATCTTCAACCAAGGGGTGGACAGATTTACCCTCCCACCAGCAATGTGTGTAAGCTCCAGTGCTTTACATCTTTGGTTACCATTTGATATTGTTGGTCTTTGGTATTTAGCCATTCTTGTAGGTGGGTAGTGATATATAGTTATGCTTTTAATTTGCATTCGCCTGATGACTAATGAGCTCTGGCCATTTGTATAATCTATTTTGTGAAGTATTTGCTCAAATTATTCTCAATTTTTAAAAATTGGATTCTCTGCCTTTTCATTATTGATTTGTAGGAGTTAATCATATGTCCTGGATATGAGCTTCACGTCAGATATATATTGTGACTCTCTTTTCCTCAATGTGTTGACTATCACTTTCTTAGTGTCTTTTGATGGACAATTATTAATATTAAAAAAGTCATGGTTATATCACATTTTCATTTCATGATTTATGCTTTGGGGGTCCTGCTTAAGAAATATTTTCTTAACATGGACTTATGGACAGCTGAATTACAGCTTATTTTGTGAAAATCGGGAATTATGATGAAGCTAAATTTCTATTTAGTAGAGACTAAACTTCTCAATTTAAAATAAATGTAACTTACAAAAAAGTGCAAAAATTGTCCCAAAACATCTATTACCCTCACCCAGTTTCTAATTATTAACATTCTACCACATGTATGTTTCTTCTGTCATTCTCTCTTCCTCTCTTTCTTTCCTTCTCGTCTCTTTATCTTTACTTCAGTGTGTATTTTATAAAAGACCAGGGTACTGTTCTATATAACCACACACCAAAAAAACTATTTAAATCAAGAATTTGATATATTATTATCCAGTACACAGATCCTGTGAAAATTCTATCAATTGCCCCAATAATAAGACACTTTTAGCCAAACTAGCAAACAAAAACCATTTTTCCCCTAGTCCAAGAAACAAATCATGATCACAGGCTGCACTTACTTATGTCTTTGGTCTCCTTCAATCTGGAATAGCTCTTCAATCTTTTCTTTGTCTTTCATGGTGATATTTTGAAGACTAGAGACCAATTGTTTTGTAGAGTACCCCTCCCTTTGCATTTGACATTTTCCTTATAATTAATGGAGTTTATGCATTTTTTGGCAAGAATACCACAGAAATGACTTTGTGTCATTCTCCGTTCATCACATCAGGAGGCACATGATATTGATTTGCCCTCTCACCGCTGATGTGAAATTAGATCACGTTACTAAGGTGGTTCCTACTTGGTTTCTCCACTGTAAGTACTGTAACTCAACTACAGAGGCATGATGGAATCTCACCCCAAATTTGGTTCATATATCAAGACTGATGATGCCACACACACATCAAGAGGATAAAATGGTTTATTCCTTATATAACTAAAGTATCTGGAGGGAGCAGAACAGATATCTCTAGCCCATTCTATCTCTCACACCACCCTCCAAAAATAGTTACTGACCTTTCCAGCACCAATAACATTAAAATAAGCCCAATGTCTTTTTGGCATTTGGGGGGGGTCCCTTGGCAATGTATTCCTTATTTATGAATTGTACTTAAGTCCATTTATTCTGTTAGTTGGTATAAATTCACCAGTACCTCTAACTCAAATCCCCAAATCACAGGAATTATCCTAGCTGTGTTGTTTGAACTCCCTTCCACAATGAGAAACATGGTTCCTATTATCTTATTTGCTCATTTTCCCCTTTTATAATCAATATATTGGCCCCTTTGACTGCCTCTTCTGCTTGAGCCCCCCAAGTTCTGGTCACTCCCTTAGTCTCAATCACCTTCTTGGCCTGGATCTTGTGTGCCTCAGTAGCTCTGGCTACCTTTTTGGCCCTGGCCTTGCCAAGCTTGGCAAAACTGGCTGATTCATGGGAAGGAAAGGAATGGGAACCAATATGTAGTTCCTAAAGAAAATAGAAAGAAGACAAAAAAGGAAAAGTCATCAGAAAATTTTGAGTTAGTATTGGACTTAGTTTTTCTATGTTCACAATAATTTTAAAATTGATTAAATAATCAGCTTTAATGAGTGATGAAAACCAGGCATTGTGTTGGACTTGAGATAGGGAAGATGGAAGACCTGGCTATGAATATGCTCAGCATGAATAAAGGGGGAAAAATATTTAGTCACCATCTACTAAAGACCAAGAATGTTTTCATAATAGTCTTAGTGCTTACCAATCCTAAGAGTAATGCTCTAGTATAGCTATCATTTTGATTTAGTGATGGCCTTGCTTGAGCTCTGAGAGATCACAGAGTGAATGTGTGACAAAGCTTGGATTTGAACCTCAATGTATCTGACTCTAAAGGCTTGCCTTTCCTCCCTGTTCCTACCATTTCTTACTCTAAAGGATTGTATGTTTCACTGATAAGTAAATACAAGAGTTAAGGTGTTAATAATTCTGCTTTTATTGAAGACTGACAGAACCTCAGTCTCTAGAGAAGGTTGGAACATAGATGTGCTGATGTTAGAAGGACCTGTTGAGTCTTTAACTTTCTTTGAGGTGTTTCGGGTCACCTTTGAGAAAAACTGTAGGGACTGTATTTCCTGGCCGGTAGGGAGAGAGGAATTACTCCTAGCCAAAGGCAGAGTCTTTGCCTGTGGAGATAAGGACTTTATTTCTTAACTGCATATTCTTCATAATAGGCTAGATTTTAATTCTAGAGCAGTTTCCAATACCTGGGAAAGAATTACTTTCTCTAACCACTTGGATTCTGCTACCTGTGGTGTTTTTCCCATTAAAAAATTATTTTACATGTAACCTAATCATCCTGCTTCCAAAAATTGTTCCCAAAATTAGAGTATGTTTCATATTTAATACCAAAATTATGACTCCATAAAAACTTCTGACCTAATTATCCTTCCTTATACTTTTCTTCTTGTTCTTTCTGATGCTTCTCAAGAATGCTAACTCATGTGTTCAGAATGGGATCCCACATATTTTTCCACTCGGGGCTTAATTCCATCTCACCACTGTCAAATAAAAAACAAATCCAGACTTAGGAAAGAGAGACTTTATTTGACGATTGTTTCAAGGATTATTTAAAGGATTATTTCTCTGATCATGTGGTTGGAGAGTTTTACTTACTGTAATAATAGACCAGCAAGGTTTATGATCAAGGTTTAGGCAGAGAAAGTTTTTTCTCTTGTGGAAAATAAACAAAGCCAGAAATAACCAAGTGTGTGGAACAGGGATCAAAGGGTGGCTGATCACATCACAGAAAGTTATACTCTGAGGTCAGCCTGTCCTTGGGGAGTGGGTGGGAATTAAGGAGAGGCTGTATGCTGGCTCAGGCTAATGTCAGAATTCAGGGATTAGAGAGGAAAGAAACTTAACCAGAATTGGATTCATAGGCATTTTATTCTGATTGTAGGGCAGGGGGTGGTGGGAGAAATCATCATAGGCAATTATCTATGAGACAAAGAATGGAAATGTGGAGGTTCTGTGTCTTGTCTTACCATATATAAACAAGGGAGCATCTGTGAGTCTTACTTAGGTCATTTGGAGAAGGATCTTACTTTGCATCAGGCTGTTTCCCAGAACATCAAAGAATGTGTAGGAGGTTTCTTAGCCATAGCTGTTTTATAGGATGACAGTGCCACAGTAAAATGCAACTTTGTCACCACATTTCTAACTGCTGTGCGATCACCTTGCTGCCAGACACACTTGTCTTCTATGGATGACATAGCCGCCACCACTGCTCTAGGCTCCAGAAGGGGACTCTCTTCTTAACCTTCCCAAGTATGGAAGAGAAAGTTCAACTGTTTCAAAAGAGCACAGCCAAGATGAGGGAAGAAGGAAAAAAAGCACATCACAAGCTATTCCTTGTAATAACCATGTTAGGTCATGCTTATTTTCAGGTTCAAGTTCAGAGTACACTGTTTAAAGGTACAAAAAGTGAATCTTTATTTTCTTTCCTGGGATTAATCCTTTTGCAGGATGATGCGGTGAGATGATTCACTGACATAAGGTAAAAAAAATCCAGCCTTACTCAGTGAGGGACCTTGACTTTGGATACCAAGTGGTGACAACAAGACAATCAAGGCTACATTCCAAAAAGCCACACATGAAGTGTATGATGTCCAGCCAGGAATGAGCCCAGTCTTGTTTTATTTGTACAACACCTCCTTCCAGGATGAGACATAAAATATGGTGGCATATTCTTGCCCTTCTAGAGTCCTTTTTACCTCAGCTTGCTTCCTCTGGTAACATCATCTTTCCAGAGAAGGATACACAAAACTTACTGTGAATAGCAGTTATAGACATAGTCGTCTAAATTCATCCAGAGGAAAAAAAGCACTTATTTTCAAAGAAACATCAGAGAAACATTTCTGTGGCATCTCACACCTGGGTAATTCCTGCTCATCTTTCAAGGCTCAGCTTAAATATTATTTTCTCAGGAAAACTTCCCCAACTCCACATTTAGCGATCCTCAGCTTACAGATTTTTCATAGCACTTTGTTACTTCCTCATTGCCTTTAGGGCACTTTGTAAGTTATTTGGGTCATTTTTGCTTATTTTCTCTGTCTTCTATAATACCTGTGAACACCATGAGAAATGTATCTGACTTGTCAACATTCTTACTTGCCTGATGTAGAGTTACTGCCCATAAATATCTGAGGGAAAATGTATAGAGGAAAGCTTTACCGGGTCTAAGACATCAGCATGAAAGTTGAGGATGAGCTAATTATTCCTAAAAACAATAGATGTGATCTGCTTATCTTTGCATAAACCTATATGGCCCAGGTGCTGTGCCTTTCATTCTGTTTTTGTTTTTATTTTTCTTTGTTCAGAAAGTCACTGCTTCCCTTAAAGGTAAATTGGAGCCTACACTCTTGAGTAGTAGAGAAAATATGCAAGAACTTTTGAAATGGCAGTTTTTTCCCATTTCTACACCCATCATGATAGTTAAAATAATAGCTTTGTCGCAGCCAGGGTCTGAGGTTACATATGTTATTTTCAGAACTAATGATGTATAGTGTAATTTGAGCTCTGGAAATGATAATACCTATATTCATCCTGTGATTTACCATTTTCAAAGCAATTTCACTTTGGCTCATTTAATCCTCATGAGTACCTTTTGAGGAAAAAAGTTTTTACACCCATTTTATAAGTGAAGAATCTGCAATTCATGTCTATTACTTGGCTTTCTGAAGACGGGCTGCTGAGAGCAAACTGGGGTCCAGGCCCAGTCTCCTGACTAAATCCAGTGTACTTGACATGACTCTCCAGCTGCTGAGTCAACAACAAGGGGGACTTGGCCCATTTCTATCCTAGTTCTAAATAGATTGTATGTCTTTGGCCTCCTTTTCCAAATGAGAGCCGCTTGGGCTTATCTCAAAGTGGATGCTGTTCTTTGGCACTGAGCCTTCTTTTTCAAAGGATATTCAGAGCTGGCAAGGATCTCACCAGTTACTCAGTCCAACACAACATCCCCACCATGTGGCTGTCCAGCCTGAACTTGAATGTCTGACCTGATGGAGTACTCACTCCTATACACGTTAACCTGTAGGTACTTATGTTGGCTTAAGATTTAGGAGACTTTGAGAAAACTAGTATAATCATCCTTGCTTTGTACAAGGAGAAACGGAGGCACACAACATTTAAGCCGTTTGCTCAGTGTTGCATATAGAGTAAATTACAGGCTCTAGATTTGACTCCCAACATGCTAACTCTTAGAACCTCCTTGCTAAATGAGCATATATTCTGCCTCTGTACCTAAGCAGTATCTCACCGTTGCTTCAAATCAGGGTTATAAACCTTCTAGGTATTCTGACACCAATTTTAATGAACATGGATGCATGTCCAAGTGGCTGGGGATCAGGGAAAGGAACACGTTATTTAGAGATTTGGGTTTTGGCTTGGTTTGAGGGCTTGCCTGTGGTAGGACAGGATTCATCACATCCAAAGGAAATGTGTTAGCAAAATATTTTCTTCTTTAAATGTTCCTCATCAGCCCATTGTGGTTCTTGAAATTACCTCTTCTGGTGTAAGGCAATGATTGCCATCAGGAGAGATATCTGGCTTTGTTTCAAACTCTGTTTAGAGGCTAAGGCAGCCTCCCCTCCCCACCACAACCAGTTGCAATCTACCATCTTTAAAACTGAGTGTGAAGGGGGGACTACCTAGTCATACAGTCTGGAGCAGACAAAGGACACGTTTATGTTTCTCAAATATCTGAGTTCAACTTAGCTCATGAGCCACTTATGTTTTGTTTTGTTTTGTTTTGTTTTCTGGTACAAAAAATGAAACCTTGCAAATTAAGGTGAATCAGTCATTTTTATTTAAAATCCCAGTGTCTAATCAGTTAGCTGAATAGCTGGCTCTTGGTTTCAGCTCAGGTCATGATCTCACCATGTGAGTTTCAGCTGATGCACGTTGACAGTGCAGAGCCTGCTTGGGATTCTCTCTCTCTCTCTCTCTCTCTCTGCCCCTCCCTTGCTCATTTTCACAATCTCTCTCTCTCCTCTCTCTCTTTCTCTCTTTCTTCTCGTCTTTCCCCTTCTTCTTTTCTTCTTCTTCTCTCCTCGTCGTCGTCGTCGTCGTCGTCGTCATCGTCTTCTTCTTCTTCTTCTTCTCAAATAAAACTTTAAAAAAATAAAGTCGAATCTCATTTAGGTAACTACTACATTCCAGCCCCTCCCCTTTCCTTCTCTTCCCCTGGGGAAATATCAGGATGCAAAAGTCTGCGCTAGCTCCAGGTTGGGGTGGGGACAGGGTGGGCTGAGAGTCTCAACCCATTATGTGTTCTTATGGGCCACCACTGTGGTTATCTCATTCTTCCAGGTCTTGCTCACGCTTCTGTCCCTACTGGGACTGTATCATCTGCTTGCGGACTCGCCTATAGATGTAACACACCTCGTCTCCTTCTTGTCCAAGCCTGGAGGGCTCTTCCTGTTTGCTGGCACTTTCCGACACTCATAGATGCTTCCATGACAGGGCTGCAGGACTCTCCACAGGGTTTTCTCTGGGTCTCCTTGTAGCTGTTTCTGCCCACCCTCTGGTCTTTGAAAAGCAAAGACCTACCCCCCACAGCAAGAGAGATAAACTCTCTCTGCTTTGAGAGCCTCCAAAGTTATTTGAAGTTGTCTACCACCTTCCGTCCCAAGGTTTTGACCCAAAAAGTGGGGCAAGAAGTAGTTCCCCAACCAACCTTCACACACGCAGATACACTTCTATCTCGTCCCACAGCTTTCCCCATTACCCATGCTCAGTACACAACTTTACTTTCTTATTTTCTTGTCTAGCTCTTAGGTCAGCATTGCCTCTTCCTTTCTCCATGTTGAAGCTGAACTCTACACTCTAGGCACTATAGTTCTTGAAGAGCTAAAATCAGCAACAACAATGACAATGACAAAAGTCCTCTTCAGTTTTCAAAGTTGTTAAAATAGGATATTGAATGAGGCTTTTCCTATTGTCCTGGAATTTTGGCTGAAGCCCCAAACCTGGAACAGTAAGTACTGTGACATTCTGAATAAAGCAGCAAGTTGCTGCCAAGTTAGTACTTCCAGTGCTAGTGAAGAGGTTGCCAAGCCAGTCTCATGATTCCTGCCCCCCACCCCCTAAACAACCTGAGCAAATAAGGGACTGGAGATTCCAAGGGAACTGGTTACATGACAAGAAAACTTTACAGTAGTAGTCATATCTGAAGCTTTTACCTTTTCCTTGGGTTGGGAGAGGAAGGGGTTCTCCACCAGAATCATCCAGAGAGTTCTAGGAGGTCAGCAAGAAAGGGACTGGGACCACCTTCCCCAGGTGGTATTGCTGAGCTGCAAAACTCACAGGTCACTACCATGAAACCCAGCAGAGCATAGCCTTCCCAGCTTATTCTTAAGGGAGCTTAATACAACTGTCCTGGTAACCATAGAAATGCGTGCCTGCTTCTAACCCAGAAGCAGCAGGTCCCTGGAGCCCCTGTGATAGAAGGCTGGGGAAACAGGGCTTCCAATGGCCGACTGCTTGCTCTCCTAGTGTTTGGTGCAGCAGGATGTTTGAGAATGGCCCAAATGGATGGTGCAGAAAGTAGCTAGAGTTGAACCATCTCTTAGCCATCCAATAGGGTATCTTCAGGGACACGAGGAAGCCAGCATCTATGGGGTGTGTTTCCAGGGGCAGAGATTGAAAAGGGAGTGACTCACTGATAGTCCAGTTGCCAATGTCAGGAATTTGTGTGGAGATGAGATTCTCATGGAGGATTCTCGACCCCTTGGAAGAACAAGCGTGTGACATCAGCCACATGGAGGACATCACTGGCTCGTCAGCATAATTACAGAGGGCCATGAGCACAAAACCTAATGAATGATAAGAAAGTTTGCCCCTTTCCTATATATTCCTCTTCCTCTTTCAGGAAGAGCCTCAATGGGAAGAGGGGGGTATTTTTTCCTTTACTCTGGGTCTCCAAGCTGGGTTAGGGATGGGGTGAGTATGAAGCTTTCTTTGGATGAGACAAAGTACCTTTTGCTGTATTCTCGGATGGACATCTGTAGTACCAGAAAGGGAGCACTAGTCTTGAAAACTAGATCTGCTGTTGGAACTAAGAGTGGTCACGAAGTCATAGTTGTCATCAAAAAGCTGGAAATATATCTGGAAAGGAATACAACTTTTTCCTACAGGCTGAGCAGCAGTGAGTTGGTTACTGCCTCTGTGCCAAGACCGAGTTAGGAGGTCCATGGTTTAAAAGGTGAGTCTTTTGCGAACTCCCTTCAAACAGTTTAATGGTGGAATGGTGGCCTGTAAGGAAAAATTATAGTGCAGGGAAATATGTCAGTTAATATATTTTCCTTCTATATGGGGAAATTGGTCTGGATGCTATCAAGATTCTTTTTTAAGTTTTATTTATTTATTTTTGAGAGAGAGAGAGAACATGTGGGAGGGGCAGAGAGAGAGGGAGACAGAGAATCCCAAGCAGACTTTGCACCCGCAGTGCACATCCTGATGTGGGGCTCGAACTCACCAACCGTGAGATCATAACCTGAGCCGAAGTCCAGACCCAGTTGCTTAACTGACTGAGCCACTGAGCTGCCCCAAGATACATATTTTTTAAATTCTAGCTTCTTTTCAGGCTGGTGTTGTTACTTCCTTAGATAGGAGTAGGGGGTGAGAAAATTATTTTTTCTTGAGATATCTTTATTTTTGGCTCTTCTTTTTTTGTGTGTCCTTCTAGCAAATTGATCCCAGATTAGTTCCCTGTGTACTTAGTTTGCAGAGAGCCAGGCTTGGGTCATTGCTTCTTCGGGCCCCGACCCTGCATCCCAGAAATGTATTCTCTGTTCCTTAGGTAGTCGCAACAATATTTTAACAAGCCTTCTACCCCACTTCCAGGTTGGTTCCCTCTAAAACATTGTCCACGTTGCTGCCGGAGAAACTGTCAAAACTTTATCCGATCGTTCACTCCTGTATTTAAAACCCATCAATGACTTTCTTTTTTCATTTTTATTTTTATTTTTTATTTATTTCTAGGTGAGAGAGAGAGAGACAGCATGAGCAGGGGAGGGGCAGAGAGGGAGGGAGACATAGACTCTGAAATAGGCTCCAGGCTCTGAGCTGGCAGTCAGCACAGAGCCCGATGTGGGGCTCGAACCCACGAACCACGAGATCATGACCTAAGTGAAAGTTGGACGCTCAACCGACCAGGCTCCCCCCCCCCCCCCCGCCATCAATGACTTTCTATTGCCAGGGAAATTTTACTTTGACTCTGCAGTTGTCTTCATATTCCATCACTTGTCCAACCTCTGTATTCTTCTCGTCTCTATCTTTGCTCATCCACATTGAACTTCTTATTGCCTTCTGCAAACCTCTTAGGTTTTCTCCCTTAAGGACCTAACCTCTCTCCTTACCATTCCCTGTTGCACCCCTCACCCCCACCCCACCACCCATCAGGCACCACCCACCACTTCCTCCATGCCTGGCGAAAGTTCTTCAGTCCATGTCTCCTCACCTGTATCATGGTTCTTTCTGAAATAGCCTTTTCTATTTGCTGTATTTCTCTTCCACGAATATTTGCACATTAAGAGAAAGTGGAGGGTATTTTCCATGACTTTATTGCCATTGACTGGTACATCCTGATTGGAGAATAACAAACAAAATCATTTTAGATCTTTTACAGCTCCTATCTTTTTTCAGATGTATTCAGTAAAGTGGGATATAGACTACCTCAATTGCTTGAAAGAACAAGGAAGTGGTGTACCCTTCCACAGTGAATGTACTTCATTTTCAAGGTTTCCATGGTTTGCTTAGTGAGTTCTGTGAGTTTTTAAGCTGAGGACAGCTCCACCTGAAATGAGGCCAGATCCAAAGAAATCTGTCAGTAGGACCAGGAAGAATTTAAATGAAGTACTTTTAAAAGCACAGATCAGTGCTCCCATCCGCTGGCTAATTAATGTCTGTCATTCACTCCTGGAATTACTCTAGGAGGCTGGGAGAAATGTGAGAGTTAGAGAAAAGCTGGAACTAACACTTCCTGCTAAGACTTTCTTTTGTCCCACATCTGGTGACCGACAGGGACAGGATGGCCAGTGTCGTTCTTGCCCAGAGCCGTTTTAATCCATCATCACTTTTTGAAGATGCATCAGAATGAGAAATGACAGCCCCCACCTTCCAAGGGCTCTTCTGGAGAAATACCTCTGCCCCCGAGTCCTGGCGCATGGTCCAGACGTGATGGGCCACAGCCGCTGAGACCCTGCAGGGAGGGGTGACTGCCATGGAGACGAGCAGAAGGCTTGCCGGAGGGGCTGTGGCCAGGAGAAGGGAAGGCCGCTGAGTGGCGTGGGATCCGCGAGAAGGCATTGTGGGACAGTGCTCCCGGGCTGATCTTGTAGCCAGAAGGAGCTCACAGAACTTTGCAAAGTGAGTGACTCTTTTTCCTGCTGCTTACCCCAGCTTCTCATCAAGCAAGAGGAACATTAGATTGATCTTTCTCCTCTGTACCTTGCTGTTTTTGGTCTCTGGCAGGTCTAAATCTGGTTCCATCTCTCTTCATTTCCTTTCCTGCAGCATGGCTCTCCCAAAATTAAGTTTTGCTGACTAACAATTCTCTAAGGCCTGATTTCACTATTATCTAAATAAGAACACTCGGTCTGATTCATCCCGGGATTCAGGCTCTAAATGTGCCTTTAGAAGAAGTAACATTTATTTCGAGCTGACGGAAGTGGGTGTTTGGCCTTGCCTTCCCCCTGCGATCAGTATTAGCTTCAGTCCCCGATTTACAAATGTCTGGGTCCTGTCAGGCAACACAAACATTTTTGACATCAAAAGGCTGCTGGCCTTGAGCTTTGGCCCTTCCAACTGGCAGGCACTACTCAGAGGCAGTGTTTTTAAAATGTTGGATAAAACGTACATATATATGTTTTTTCTTTCCCCCCGAAGACTGATAACCTTTCCTGTACCAGAAATTGTTAGTTTTGATGCAATTTTGTGTGTGGTCTGCAGCACCTTTGGGAGGGGATTATAGCGGGGTGTTTGTGCCTTAGAACTTCTCTTCACAGTAAAGGAAGTAGGAGAGAGAATGACTCATCCCTGAAAGAGATTCATGTAGTGACAGCGAAGGAGGGAAAGGCAGAGGATTCAAACACTCCATCAACATTCTCTGAAGACAAACACTCTTTTGATTTGAGAGTGTGTGTTCAGTCCCAGAGATTGCAAGTCTAGGCTGTCTTAGTCAAGAAACAAACATAGTTTGGGGCACCTGGGTGGCTCGTTAGGTTAAACATCCCTACGCTTGACTTTGGCTGAGGTCATGATCCCATGGTTCCTGGGACTGAGTCCCGCATCGGGCTCTGTGCTGATAGAGCGGAGCCTGCTCGGGATTCTCTTTCTTGTTCTATCTTTGCCCTTCCCCCACTCTCTCCAAATGCACAAATAGAATTTTAGCTCCAAAAGAGGAGGAAAGGAAGCACTAAATTTCCCTGTCATTAGCTGTCATATTAATATCCTAGGGCTGCTATAAGAACTTAATATCCAAGAGTTTCTGTAAAAACAGCAGAAATTTATTCTCTCACTGTTCTGGAGGCTGGAAGTCCAAAGTTAAGTGAACAGGGCCACGCTCCCTCTGAGACTCTGAATACAATCCTTCTTTCTTTCTGCCTAGTTTCTAATGGGAGCTGGCAATCCTGGGTGCTCCTTGGCTTGTAGCTGTATCATTTTAATCTCTGCTCTGTCCTTCTATGGTGGTGTCCCTCTGCATGGGTCATATTGGGTTAAGGGCCACCTTTCTCTACTATGACCTCATCTTAACTAACTGCACCTGCAATGACCCTATTTCCAAATAAGGTCACTTTCTGAGATACAGGGGTTTAGAACCCAGCATATCTTTTTGGGACACAAAATCCCATCCATAATGGCTCTCTAGGAAGTTTGAGAGGTTGGCCTTATGAAAGTCAATGGCAGCTGGCCATTATGAGGTCATCGAAGCAAGCACTTCCTGCTCCCCACCTGTTCTTCAGCAGCTCCCTCCCAGACATCTGTGGAATGTAGTCACCCATCCCAGGCTGGAATGCTTCTCCATGGTGCACATGCTGCTGCAGGATCCTAGCTTTGTTGTGGGACTTAGAGAGGCAGCATGGAGTTGAGGAGTTGTCCTCAGAAATGTGTGCATAACACCAATCACCCAACTTGCTGCACGTTCAGATTCCTGGGGCTCAAGCTCTAGAGATGCTGTGGGCCATTCAGCCACAGCTGTTCAAGTGGCTACGTTTTGAGAAACACTTAAACAGAGAAGAGTCCAGATAAATTTAATTTGGATTTTGGGCTACATGCTGACTAGCTGTATGGCCATGAGCAGAAATAAAGCTGTCAAAGCCTTGGCTTTTCCCTCCTTAATCTGGAAAGATGATTAACAACACATGCTATATGGGACTATTTTATGAATTAGAGATACGTTGATATACCCAGATAACTCCCCAGCCCCGCAGTGTCATGGGGGGGAGAATAGAGAGCCCTGTCTGGCCTCACTCAAGATGCCCTCCTCCTTCCTTGAGTCTGCCTGTCTCCTGTGTAAGCGGGGCTATTTTAAGCACCTGTGCAATTCCTCTGCTGTGGTCCAATGTCATAAGCCTTCCCCACCATTGTTTGCTGTCAGTCAGCTTGGGCAGAAACCATGACCAATGGCATCAGAAGAGCTGCTGAAATCAGTCCCTGCCCATATGGTGGTCCCCGTCTCCGGTAAACCCTTCAAGTCCTCTGGGCATTTTTTATCACCACTGGGCCTGTCATGGAGACCCTCCTGGGCTGTTGTGATGCATCCCTTAGTGGCCCATCTCTCCTGGCCATAGCTCCCAGCTTTGGAGTCTCATTGTCCAGCATTCATTCTGGACCTGCCCTTGAGCTGCTATCACTGGTTGGAATCCATGCCTTTTTCCGGGTGCTTTCAGACTGTTCTAGGTATAACATTCCCTTTTAATGTTGCAGAGTTTTGTTTTAGTCCCCCAAATTAATGTTGTCTTTGGTCTTAGAGTGACCATGGTCTCCTTTAGGATGAAGAGATGCCACCAAAGAGTAGGGTGGAATATGTTCTAGAACTAGAAGCATTACTTTCCTTCAGCTCTCAGGCCAGGGTGTTGAGCTTGGCCAACAGAGCCAGCTCATTTCTGCCCCACAGTTTGTTTCTCTCTAGAGGCCTGGCACATCATCCCTGTGGCTCAATTATCATAAAGACCTTCTTTTGAGACTGAGGACATGTTTGTAAATTTCTGCACCCCAGATGTGATATAGTGCCTATTCCTGGCAAATTCTTCTGCTCATACAAATCTAGTCTTTTAAAAACTTGATACCAGAGGGGCGCCTGGGTGGCTCAGGGGTTAAGCAGCCGACTCTTGATTTCAGCTCAAGCCATGATCTCCTGGTTTGTGGGATCAATCCTTGCATCAGGCTCTGTGCTGACACCATAGAGCCCACTTGGGATTCTCTCTCTCTCTCCCTCTCTTGCTGCTCCTCCACCCCTCATACTTGCACTCTCTTGCCCTCTTTCTCTCTCTCAAAATAAATACATAAACATTTTAGAAACAATAAATTAAAAAAATAAAAACTTGACACCAGGGTCTGACACCTACTTAAAACTATAGCAAATGAATTCCTTTCTCTACTCCAGCTAAGGCACTGATTTCTATGTGTCATGTAAGTAAGTGCCTGGCATAAAGTAGGTACTCAATACATGGGAACTGCAATGATTTTACTATATATAGTTACCCCATTTTTTTAAAAAAGTATTTCTTCTATAAAGCCTGACTTTTATCCCCTAAACTTTATGCTGTTCCTAATCTATACAGAATAATCTATTGCCCCTTACAGTAAAGTTTAGACTCTTAAATATGACTAAATTCTATAATAATTTTATTATGGAGGAAATCCAGAAATTCATAAACATTGGGTATACCCAGTGCTAGAGTGACGTTTCCTTTCCTTTACATTCCTCCCTTGCCATGTTAGGTCAAGGTCAGAGTTTGTTCTTTCAAGGGCTCCATGAGCAGGAAATTGTCCCATCACCAAGTGGGGAGGGAGAGTCTGTGAGAAACTTGTACAGGACCCTACAGTGTGGTGCTTCTCCAACTTTGCAGTGAGACCAGCCGTTCAGAGGGCACGGGGCAACAGTTGACTGGACCTTGCTCCCAGAGTTCAGGTTCAGTGACTGTGAGTGAGGCCCAAGATGTATATCTGAGAAATATGCATTGCTACGATATTCCCAGTATGGTGAACTCTGAAAATCCCTGCTGTAGGGGAAGCGCGTCATGCCCTTCAGATCCCTTCCCAGCTTCCCTGCCCCCTCTCCCAGCTGCCAACAAGTCATAACTGACACTTCTCTTGCCTTTAGCCCAATACAAACACTTACCTCCAGGTGGGTGGAATACCCTCTTGTGGTTTATGGTCAGACACTTCCACGGGGAACCAGACCAAAGCCCAGCTCCCACAGAAACCAAATTCTTGCTGAGCTCTTTCTGCTTCCCTGCTTCCCTCACTCCCTTCTCCTCAGGGCCTCTCCCCACAAGTCGCTTGAACAAGAGTTCTAATTTCTTCCTCTGCTCCTAGAGAATCCAACCCAAGATGAATCCTCTTCATAGTTTTGTCCAAATTATCTTAATACTTATAAAGTGCCAAGGATACAGCAGTGCTGTGTTTACTGGCACGTTAAAAAACTATAGTCCCATCCTGGTCATCATACGTACCCCCTGCCTTGTGATCTGAGTCCAAAATGTGTTACTGCATTCTCCATCCTAGAATTCTGCCACCAATTTACAAGAATCAAATTGCTCCTTAAAATACTAAATTGGCAAACCTGATAGATGCAGGCCCTCTCCTACGTTATGATTGTCTAGGCCACCACGCTGCCTACAGAATGACATCCAGACTTCCTAGGAAGAAACTGAAAACTCTAGAAACTGCCCAAACTGGTTTGCTAATGCTCCTGAGGCATCTGCATGATTGTCTCACCCAAGCCAGCATACCTTTATGTGTTGGGCTCATCTGGGCTCAGACACCTCTTTCTTTTTATGGACGCTTTCAAAGGAGCTTTTCATGACTTTTCAGTCTGACGGAATCTCTGTTCTGTGTTTTCTTAGCAAACTATGTGTGCTTCTTTGAGAGTGTTTGTTTGCTTCCCCTGTCCCCCAACACTGACACAAAGCTTACACAGAGCTTCATAGCTCTGTCTTTTTCTCCTCAGTACCCAGAAACTGACTCACTGTAGGCACTCAGTAGTTCAGATTTTGCTTCTGCTTTTCCTACTTATTAGCTGTGTAATTTGAAACAATGTAGTTATTCTCTCCTATCTTGAGTAACCTCATCCTGAAGTGGGACAGATAATATGGTAGACCTGTGAGTAATGCAAGTGGAAGTGTCTAGCCGAATGCCTCTGAAGATCACAAACACAGTCATGTCACCTCCCCTCTGTCAACACCCATTAAGTCATATTCCCTTCTGAGGTTCTCTGCACCTTTCTAAATCTTATCTTTCCTTCATGGCCTAGGCTTCCCTGCCTTCAGAAATCTTTCCCATTTTGGTCTCTGACAGTCTGTGCCTGTGAGGGTAAATTTGGAGACCACCTAAGAAAGTGGTGGCTGGTTATGGTCTATGGTCAACAGCAAAGGAAGTGTCTTAGCCCTTCTTCCCCTTCATCACTGCATGGATTCTTCCCAAGCCAGAAGCTCGGGGCCCCCTGCTGCATGGTATAAAAAAAATAATCATAAAACAGGAGAAATGTTCATTTTCAAATCTGGCTCTCTCTCTGCCAGGTTGAGCGATGATGGATAAGTTATTTTCTGGCTCTGATGATGGGTAGGAGTGGGGAGCACCTCCCACAATGGTTTGAAAGCAAAATGGGAGAGCCTGGGTGAAAATTTCTGATACGAAACAGGCTTGCAATCGTGGGTGCCAAGAGCATTAATGATTGATAAACGTAGTTTCCTGTGCAAGAGATCAGGCCCTGAACTACAACCACAGCAATGGAGATGGGGAAGGTGGATTCCACTGACTCTGTCAATGAAATTAGGTCCATATAGCTCAAAATATGTGCTCAGTGAATAAAATAGACCCAAACATCCAAAGTACGTGGAAAAGTGCTAAAGCACTATTTTCTCCATCTTTTTAGCGAGTTTGGCTAATGGACGAGTAGCTTAAAACCTCTGAACCATTTACTTGATCTGGTCTTTCAACCATGTAGTCTTGCAGCACACTTCTGCTGTGCAGATTGGAGCAGGACGTCTTCATACACTCTTAATCAAAGTCTGTAATTAATTTGCCTAAGAAGAAAAGTGCTGTGGTCCTGAAAGCTGGATTATAATCCTAGAGTGGGTGGGAGGAAAGTTTTTTTCCATGGAAACTGCATTTTTTAAAAATAATGAAGTTGAATTGAATCATGGCAATGATTGTGATTTTGGAAGACTGAAGACATAAGGCCTGGCATCGACATTGGTTATGGAAAGGCGGCAGAAGGAAAGGGGGGGGTGGGGGGGCACATGGTTTGGGCTGGGAACGATCTGTGTGAGTCCTTGTTTAGCTACTGGTTGTGCAAAACTGGGCAAGTGATTTCTGCTTTTTGGTTTTCTTAAAGACTGAGACTGTCATCATTTAAAATTTTTGTGTTAAATAGTTCACATAAAGTAAATGTAATACTTTCCACTTGTGGTGGATACTACAAGTAGAAGACTATGATTGGATGAGAAATCCAACTAAAGGCACCCGACTTCAATACTGGCCTTAGGAAATTTTTATTCCCATGATCTTTTGAATTCTGGCAAATTATAAAGTACCTTGTAAACTTAAAATAATTCTATTGCAGTGAATCCATTAAATGAAGTAAAAGGAGAGATAATTCTAGACTGACTATAGAACATAGCACTCTCAGTCATTCAACAAGGGAGCCATTAGACTGGGGTGACTCTAATATCTTGGTAGCTTATATAAGCAAACCAACACCTGAGACCGAGTTGATGCACTCAAAGCTGATAAAGAAACTTAAGAACAGGCAACCGCAAATAACCGACTAAACTTTCCCAGATAAGACAGCTGCCTGTGCTTTAACCAATCGTAAATTTGCTTTGCTTCCATGTCTTCCCCATAAAACATCGCCTCTGGAGACTGCTGACGAGATGCTTCTAATCACTTTTGGTTCAGCATTGCCTGATTTGAATCCATGTATGCTCAAACTCTGGGTGAGAGGCAGTGGAAGGCATGGGGAGGGAGTGGAGATATGGGCACATCTATTTACGTATATTGAAGATACTTGGCGCAACTTCCGAAGACATGATCTCAACATCACATAACACGTCCCAGCTCCCCACTATGCGGCATAAACTCACAGCACGGAAAAATCGGAAATAATAAATTATTCTTAAAGTGCTCATGCCTGCTTTCCCCTCTTCCCCACTTGCCTCTTTGTAATCCTTCAGGCAGGTAGTTTGCTTTCAGTAAAAGGGTCTGTTATGCCGCTGTATTCCAGTCATTGTGCTGGATGCCAGGAATAAAATAATTAATGATCCTAGGAGGGACAGCTCGCTTTGGTGGAGGAAACAAATGCATGGGAAAAATTAAAAAATAGAGTCACGTAAAAACACAACCTGTAGATGAAAAAGCCTAAATAGATGTGTAGAGGAGGGTGCCTGTGCATAAAGAAGACTTCAAAAGAGGAAGTGGTCCTTTCATGACACTGTAAAGACCACGTAGAATTTCTCAGCTGGATGAGCAAAAGAGTAATCCCAGGAATGATTATGACGTGAGCATAAAAGGCTTGAAGACCATAGGCTTTCGATTTTATTTAGAGTATTGGGTGACTCTGTGGGAGAAATAAAGGGTGAGGCTGAAAATATATTTAGGGCTTAGATCCTGAGTGCTACTGTGTCTCATGAGGCACACTGGGGAGCCACAGAAAACTGGGCAGGTATATGAATAGCGAATATACTTCACCCCTCCTGCTGGGAGGCTGAGGCAGAGCTCACTCCAGTCCCCAGAGCCGTGACAGCAGGAAGCGCTCCAGCTTCTGCCTCCTCCTCCTAGCTGTCCCCAACTCATGTGCTGGCCTGAACCCCCCAGACCACTCTCTTCCCACATCACCTTTTAGAATTTCTCTGGTTTTGAAGTATGCAAGGGGTTGATCGGACGGGTGCACTGGAAGAGATTCTAACTACTCCTGAGGGGCCATGGGACACAGGCAGCTGGTCTGGGGACATAGAAGAAGGGGTGATGGGGAATGTTCAGGAGACACAAGTGATACTCAGTTGTAACTACATGTGGTTTGTAAAGAAGATGGGACTTCATGACCTGGATTCTGGGGAGAAAATGATGACACTAAAAAAGACACGGCATTAATAGACCTGCTTTTTTTAAGTTCTTAATTGTTATTTATTTTCTCGGTCTTCTTAGACTTGTCGGCATCTGTTTTCCCTCCTGAGTCCCTGTACTTAGTGAATGAAAAAACACTGCAGCCACGCTTTCTAATGGAGCCGCTACACACCATGTGGGCAGGACTCCCGGGTACCCATGAGTGTCCACGCGTCCCTGTCACCAGGGTGACTTTCCTTTTACTGGGTGCATTTGGTCAGGGGAGGGGAGGCCTGCCTGGTTAAGGGGGAGGCAGCACTCTGACTTAGCCTTCCAGCCCACTTAGCCGGCCAATAGCTTACTTGCTGCCACCACGTGGCATGTCCCACCTGCTATTGACTGTGTACTTCCGTTTACTGGAGAGGAGGAGGGGGTTCTCTGGTCAAGGGAGTGTGACTGCCAAGTGCTCCTGCCTCAGGCTCTTTACTCGTGAGGTGGATGGAGCCATTCTCAGGTGCCCTTACAATCATTATAAATCACTTTCAGCGAGCTAAGGTCAAAGGCATGGAGAGAATAGAAAGTGACAACACTGAAGATTTATGTGACCCCTCTCCTGCAAGGAGACCAAGTACTTCAGATATATGATCTAATTTGCCCTCCTCTGATGCCTGGAAAAAGGAGGGTATGCGGGGGAGGCAGCTGTTAGAGGCAGGTAGGAAGGCTTTGGTTAACAGCCTTGACTTATCCATAAGGCGGCACAGTTCCCTTCTCTTTCATTTTGCTGTAGGGTTTCTATTTCTTTCTTTCTTTATTTTTTTTTCTCTTCTTTTTTGAGAAACAGAAGCTGACTGACCTTTTCAAGATGGTTTCTGAGCTCTGTGTTTCCCTACTTCGGTGTGAAGGACTTCAGCAAGATCGTGAGGATGATTCCACATTCAGTGAGGTGCCTTTCATTCCATTCCTTAAGGAAGAGGCACGTGCAGATACCAAAGTTACCTTAATCATCAGACCAAATAAGCAAGCAAACTGCAAAGTGGGGAAATTTATGATGGGGCCATTTCTAAAAAGAAAGTTAAATATTGGAGATAGATAATTATGGACGGGATAAGTTCCCAATCCATGTGTTTGCGTTCTGCCATTAGTTATCTGAAACCCTCTAGTGAATGAGAATTCTAGGTCATGCCTCTTTCAAAGAACACAGGTTTTAAGTGGACCGTGGCTGGTAGCACATAGATGACTTGTCCAATGTCACAAAGGAAGTTGATGGGAACTCTGGCCCTATCCAGGTGTCCTGACTCCCTGTTCAGGTCTCTTGCTGTGCACCTGTGTGCAAAACCACCCCTGCCTCACCTGAATACTGTTTCCATTGCCATTTCACATGCACAGAGGACGTTGATAATGGTCAAAATAAATACGACAAAGGCAATGCAGACCAGTAAAAGGATCAGAGGAAGGACACAGGAGAAGAGATTACAGGAATTGAATCTGTTACATGTGCAGCATTGGGTAAAGGCTATTAAGGCAGGGTGGCTATTTACAAATTGCACAGGGCTGTCAGGGAGGATCTGGGGAGCCTGGACCTGGCAGTGGGTAAATGAGTCTAGTCAGGATGTGGGCTTTCAGGAAACCACCAGGGAGCAGAGCAGGCTAAAGACAAGGGAAGCCTCCTTCAGCAGCAGTAACCAAGAATGATGAGAGAGATCTGGAGAGAATAGGCAAGGTGACCCCAAAGACTCACTGTGTTACTTTAGCAACAGGTTCATGATTGTCAGATGGACCAAAGATGAGATACATGTCATGAACTGCCCCAGAGAAGATTCTAAACTACCAAAGGTGCCATGGGAAAACATCGTTCTTTTGTAGCTTTTAGTATCTAGCTGATGGAGGGTATTGCAGGAAGTGCTTTTCACATCCTCAAGGCTACACTGATTGAGCTCACCGGTCTCCCCATGGAAGACAGTTCCAGAAGTTCCATCCTACATGCAGGTGGAAAGTGTGCTACCAAACAATTGCTTGGAGCCCTAATATTTTCAGAGAAAGTCTTGACATAATAGGCTGATGCATTTTACTTAATAAATCTCCTAATCTACTCTAAATTTCCATTATGTTCTTCTTGTTTAAGTGTTTTATTTTATTTTATTTATTTATTTTGAGAGAGAGAGAACAGAAGCAAGGAAGGGGTAGAGACAGAGGGAGAGAGAGGATCGCCAGCAGGCTCTATGATGTCAGCATGGACCCCGGCGCTGGGCTCCATCTCACAAACTGCGAGATCAGGACCTGAGCTGAAATCAGGAGTCTGATGCTTAATCGACTGAGCCACCCAGGTGCCCCTCCATTATGTTCCTAAATCACAACTTCAGAAAAGAAAACAGCATATTTATGCCAAGCAGTGGATATGTCCCTGATTAAGTAAGATTCTTCCTCCCCAGGAATTTACAATTTTTATTTTAAAGTAAAAATTATAAAATGTCATTAGCTTCACAAAATGCCATGAGCAGAAGGAATCTGGGATATCACCTAGACCAGGCCCATCATGATACACATAAGACTCAGAGAGCTCTGTCCCTTACCCGTGACTGGACAAGAGAAGTGAAGTTGAATTTTGATAGTACCCTTCTCACCAAATCATACTGCCTTTTCAAACCTCACTTGCCTTCCTTGTTTGACTGGGAGGTAATAACTAAAACGATATCTTAGTGAAACATAATAGTTTTGGTTATTTTTTGAAACTGTCATTCTTTTCGTTTTCATTAGTTCTCAGTGAAAATTATGATTTTGTGTTTGAAATTGAAATTGCCTGGAGCGCCTGGGTGGCTCAGCGGGTTAAGCGTCCGACTTTGCTCAGGTCATGATCTCGCGGTTTGTGGGTTCAAGCCCTGCATCGGGTTATGTGCTGACAGCTCGGGGCCTGGAGCCTGTTTCAGATTCTGTGTGTCCTTCTTTCTCTGCCCCTCCCCCTCATGCTCTGTCTGTCTCAAAAATAAATAAACTATTAAAAAAATTTAAAAAAAAAAGAAATTGAAACTGCCTAATTACATCTACAGTTCTATCAGTGTAATTGTTCTGTAGGGTTATGATTACTGTAGAAATAGGCGCTGGACTTTGTAACTGGATACAAAAGGTAACATGAATACAATGCATTCCCTGAAGTGAGCCACATTGATTTGAGGACTCTGTTGAATAGTAGTAATTTTTCCTTTTCCTTTCCTTTAAAAAAAAAAAAAAAAAAAAAGCACTGAGAATCAAACAGAACTGTGTACAAAAAGCAAACGTGACTCTACTTACTTTTTGGAATTAAGCAAGACCTTGATTTAAAAAAGGAAATGCACCAATGATTTTAAAACAATGTTTCAAAAACTCACCTCTGGTGAAACCGTTTAAATTAGTAGTAATCTTGGATGAAATTAATTAAACTACAATGCAGCATAATTTCAGGAGAAATTCAAACATAGGTATCAAAATATCTTCTAAAACAGAACCAATTTGTTGGTAGAGAGTAAAAGGGTTTTAGAGCTTGATTTGATACAAATAAATTGTAAGAAACAAAGCATATACCAAATGAGCTTGTAGCCTGTTGTAAACATAGATGAAACAAATCACCTCTGAAACTTAAGAGTAATTGCGAAACAAAACAAAACAAAAAGAGAAAGGAAAAAAAAAAAGCAGACACGTAGAAAATAGGCACATTTCGCAGGGAGTCTCATGTCAAAACAGCAACAGAGAAATGTATGCCTAAAAATTTTCCTTCTTCTCTATGCAGTGTTTAAACTCATGATATTTATTTTTAGGGATGTTTCAAACAGGAAGATTTGGCCTTGTTTTCCCCCCATTTTGTAAGAAGCATTTCTTGCCTGTGAACTCATTGTGGACAAGAAAGAGCCGGTAAACAGACTTGCCAGTCTTTTACAGTATGTGGGTGGTTCTTTTAACTAAAAGCTGTAAGGTCAACTAATATTGGTGCAGAAAGAACTCATGCTCTCAAATGAGCTCTATTCAGTCTATTCAATAACATAAATGAGTGATATCCTTGTATGACAATATCCTCCGCATCAGGCTTTTGGTGAAAACTTTAGTTGAGGACAAGTGTTGAGTCTTCTCTGTTCTGTTATTAATTTTCTTCTGTTGTCATTTGGATTTTGTGCGTTACTGGTCTATTTCTGCAGCCGGGGTACCCTACTTTGCGCTGTGTTCATATCAATATGGACCGTCAAAGCTTTTGTGTCTTCAACTGCATCGGCTCAAACTTTAACATAGAGTTTTCCTGTAATATCCCACTTATATGTGGACTCAAGGAAAGCCACGCTGATAGAAACAGGTCCCAGAATGGTGTAGCAGGGGACTGAGAGGCAGCTAAATGAAATGAGAAAGATATTGACCAAAAGGCATAAACTGTCAGTTATAAGAGGAGTAGGTTCTGGGGATCTAATGGACAGCATGGTGACTTAGTGACCATATTGTATAATTACTTAAAAATTGCTAAGAGGGTAGATCTTAACTGTTACATGTTCTCACCACCAAAAACAAAACAAACGAACAACATAGTTATGTGAGACAATGAATGTGCTAACTAGCCTTATTACAATAATTTCACAAATATATATGTATCAAATCATGGCATGGTACAGCTTAAAGGTACACAATGTTATATGTCAATTGTATCTCAACTGAGCTGGAAAAGAAAAGAAACATAGGTAAAATAATTTTCTTCATCTGCATTTGGACTGCTCCGGTCAGGTGATTGTATCAACCTGCTTCACACTGATGCAAATACGGAAAAAGACAGGAGATCTATATCTCTAGTGAGAAGATGAAATTTGAATGCAGAAGCAACGAATCCATTTTGAACTTACAATGGTACGTAGTGCTATTTTTGCATTTCCAGGACAATGTTCTCAATGCGGATGAGTTGTACAGAGACCAGTCTGAGTTCCCGAAAAATTGGAAGCATTTTCTTAACAAAATAGGGAGCGCTCATTCCTTCAAGCAAATCTCTGGATGGAGGGAGGTTGCCTCTGCTGCCTGCACCTTGCTGGCTCCTTTCTCCCTGTGAGAAAGCTCTTTCCCAGGGAGAGTGAACCCACTATTGCCTATAGCTGTAAATGCAGCCTCTTATTAGCTCTTCAGTTATTAGAATTGATTGGCAAAAAAGTGTTCCGTATGACCAGGGGGAGGAAATGAGATTCTATAGATTTCTCTCATTCCTCATTATGTTTGTAAAGTAACTTGGGTTTGACTCCCGCCTGGATACACAGCTTTGCTCATTTTGTATTTTCCTCTCCTGACAGCCTTGCGCAGGCTGAAGCGTTCCATGCAGTCCTCATGCAGGTGATGCTGACTCAAGCCCTATAATATTTCTGATGGCTAGTTCTTAAGTTTCTCTTGCTTTCCCTGTCTTACTTCAAAGAAGTCTTACTGTAGAAGTTGTCCCCTTGACCGAGTCTTTTGTTTAGAGTTTATTTATTTATTTTGAGAGAGACAGAGATAGCATGAGCAGGGGAGGGGCAGAGAGGGAGAGAGAGAGAGAATCCCAAGCAGGCTCCGCGCTGCCAGCATAGACTCTGATGTGGGGCTTGACTTCACCAAACTGTGAGATCGGGACCTGAGCCAAAGCCAGGAGTCAGACCCATAACTGACTGAACCGCCTAGGTGCTCCACCCCCTTGGCTGAGTCATAAGTAGGAGATAACCAGAGAAAGGAGTGGTGGAGGTAGCGGGCTGGGATGCATTATGACTTTGGTGGGTCCTACACATTCTTATCTGCATAGGGCTCCTTCCTCCATAAACCCCCCCCTTCCATCTCACCTCCCTCCTCCCTCCCCTTTTTCCTTTCTCTCTCTCTCCTCCTTCTCCCCTTATATACGTGACTGTGATGGTAGAACAATGACTATAATCCAGGGTACATCATATTCACTTCTTTTCTGATTTTAAAAGAAATTAAAAATATTTTCATGGGCCCCTACATGTAGCGTGCACCTCTGTGGGCTGTGGCTGCTGTGCGCAAGGGCCAGGTCAGCCCTGAGGGACAAGAGTCATGATGGCTTCTCAAAGAAGTCCAGCAAGAGGTGGAGTAGGGACATATTTAGTGAAACGCTGAGATCCCCCCCCCCAGCCCCACCCCCAGCTCAAAGTTCCTCATGTGTGGTATGGTGATGTGGGTTCCTTCTCTGAGTACTGGTTTCCTCATGAATAGGCTGTGGGAGAATAAATCACAGGATTGCTATGAAGGTCACATGCGTTTAGGTAGATTTAAACACCGGAAATTATAAAACACTGAGTTAACTTTGTCATTCTCTGGGCCTCAAGCCTTTTGTGCAATGGATATGAGACACACATATATAGTTTGCAGTTATAGTTATACATATATATTTAAAACTTTTTTACATTTTTTTAAGAGACAGAGAGACAGAGAGACACAGAGCTCAAGTGGGGGAGGGGCGGAGAAAAAATGAGACAAGGAATCCCAAGCAGGCTCCAGGCTACGAGCTGTCAGCACAGAGCCCAGCGTGAGGCTCGAATTCAAAAACCGTGAGACCATAACCCAAGCCGAAGTTGGACATTTAACTGACTGAGCCACCCAGGCACCCCTATAAATATAGTTTATAACCAAATATATGAATTCATATATTGTACAGATTACTAGCAATGGCTTTCTCTCTCCCTCCATTTTAATAGAGAGATTTTCTTTATGCTTGCAGAAGGCTTGGGACAGACACAAGACTATCAGCTCGCCCTGTTTTGAGAGCTGCTCCTTGATCTCACATAAAACGGGCTTTGACTGAGTAAGGGATGCATCATGGTTTTGGTATTCGATTTGGAAACTGTTTCCCATTTTAGCTCAGTAAGCCCAGTGCACTTGCTACTAATTAACCAACCTGCAAGAATAGGAAGATTTTAACGATCCAATGGCTCTTGTGTGGAGAAAAGCACTCAGCAGAGCTTTCAGACAACTTTCCTTAGATCTGAATTAAGATCTCTGACCTCTGTCTCAGAGGAGTATGATTAGGGGTTTTGATTGCTAATTCCTTAAGGGACATAATAGGGGAAAATAAAATTAGGAACAGGAGAAAACGACAAAGGTTTTATTTTCAAACATTATAATTATGATCTTGGTCATTGTCTCAGGGAAATTTCAGAACTGTTCCATGAGATCAGGACTGGATGTAAGACTCTATTATAAATGCACATGTTTGGCTTTTTCTTACTTTTTTTTTTTTTAAAGAGAACTGGTTAATCCCGCCCCAGGGACCTACTCACAGTCTGTTAAACCTTTAAAGAACATTTCATGGGGCTTCAGTGCCTGCCGCACTAAAAAGGGAACTTTTAGGAAAGCAGCTTATGCTCTGAATTGATAACGGTGAGGTCTGCAGCCCAGCAATTTTGAAACTCTGTCCCCAAGTAGAAGAATAAGCACTGATTTCAAGGTTTCTGTATTTTCTTTCAAATAGTGTCCTTATTTATATAAACTTTGACTGCGTCACTGAATTACGTGTTGTATTTTTATTTTGAAGCTTCAACTTTATGGTCCCGGCCTGTCTGCATTCTTTCAAACATATTCACGAGTTCATTTCCAGGGTGCTTTCATAAGAATTCAGAAAAGGAAGTGAGCGTGTGATCTCTTCTCCATTATGTGGTTAAAAAACCTGAGGTGCTCTTTGCTTAATGTCCCAGAGCCTGAAGTCAGCAGCCAGGACTGAAGGCTGATCGTTATCAGTCCCCACAGACGCGGTCGTGGTTGAGGATACGGCTTGTGGCAAGGACAAGGGGATCTTTGGAGTAGATGCTGGCTCCTGGAAGGCCCAGCCTGAAGCTCAGCACCTCTGGGTGCTGCTTCCCGGTCTCTGCAGGAGGCTCAGCCGGCCAGTTCTCTCCTTTGCCGCTGGGGAGCCCTGCCCAGCCTTGGTCTTCCCCCTGCCCGTGAGGCAGGTGCGCCAGGCTCTCTCTCCTCAGCGGGACGGCAACTCGCAGGAGGGCACAGGAAGTAGAGGAGCACAGGGTAGGGAAGACTTGAGTCCATCTTGATTTTGCTTGACCCCACTCAGAACTCCTTTTCGTGGGTTGTCACTGTGAGGGGCCACCATCTCCAGCCAGGCGCAGGGCCCAAGGGAGCACCCCTGCTCCCCGTTCCTGTCACACAGGGTCTCTGCAACCTCTTACCCTCCCCCTGAAGGCACCTTAACAGGTAGAAAAGTTGTAACTAAGATTTATCTCCACTGTAGGAAATGGTACCCGTTCAAAGCTCCCCAGGGTCTCATTCTCTTTCCCTCAGGGAGATATGGGCTTACTGGCATTTTAATGCATTTTTGGTTTTCAGGAAATAATTTTGCTTTATTTAAACAACTGAAAAGTTGGTCAGTTTGGCCACCATGTTAGATATGGTCTTAGCTCTGGGCAGGAAAACATGTTTTGACAGTTCAGAATGGAGTCAAACTTGCATCTGGGCATGCACTGAGCCACTAGTTTTAAAAATGATTTGCTTTTCAGTGGCAAAATGTGGAAATATCCCATCTTTTTGAGTTTTTTTTTTCTCCTCGTCTTTGTTCTTATAAAATGAAAGGCTGCAAATTTAGGGTTCCGTCGTAAAGAATTAACCTCAAACTATTCAGAAATTTTGCCATATTCCAAACAGATATATTACATAGACCTAGTGAGGCCTTTGAGGGTAAATGTTGAATTTTAATTTGTTGTAGGGTAAAGATGCATGTCTTGATTGTTAATCTTAAGGAAAAGTGTACACATGGAAAGAACATGAGATTTGGAGTCAGGACAAGGATTTCAGTCCTGACTTTACCACCTACTAACCCTTGTCTCCCTCGGTAAACTCATTCCTGCTTCCTGGGTCTTAGTGATCTTAACTGGGAACATTAATGTCTGCTTCAAATACTTATGAAGATTTAATAACCATAATATATATGGATTTTATGCACTGTAAAACATTAGTTAATATTTACCTTTGTCCTTCCAAAAGCAGAAATAATTTGTGGTGTAAAACTCCGTGTATTGAGTTTGATACTTCTGTAATCCTCAATGGATCAGGTCAAATACAATGGTAAAAATAACACATCAGCCTGTCTTACTTCCATTTGTTTGAATCAGGCAATTGGATATTTTATGTCGACCTACAGTGTTGTTAGAACCATCCGTATTTAAGGATTATGAACTCGAGGGGCGCCTGGGTGGCTCAGTCGGTTGCGCGTCCCACCTCAGCTCAGGTCATGATGTCATGGTTTGTGAGTTTGAAACCCTGCTTCTGGCTTGCTGCTGTCAGTGTGGAGCCTGCTTTGGATCTTCTGTCCTGCTCTCTCTGCCCCTCCCCTGCTCATTCTCTCTCTCTCTCTCTCTCTCAAAAATAAATAAACATTGGGGCACTTGGGTGGCTCAGTTGGTTAAGCATCCATCTTCGGCTCCGGTCATGATCTCACAGTTTGTGGGTTCGAGCCCCGCATTGGGCTCTGTGCTGACAGCTAGCTGAGCCTGGAGCCTGTTTCAGATTCTGTGTCTCCCTCTCTCTCTGACCCTCCCCTGCTCATGCTCTCTCTCTCTCTCTCTCTCTCTCTCTCTCAGAAATAAATAAATAAATAACCATTAAAAAAAAAAAACCCACAATGAACTTGAAGACTAGTGGAACCAGAGGGATCTTACAGATATCTTAGTCCAAAGTCCCCCTTTATGCCTGTGTAAACTGAGGCCCAGAGAGGGTGAGCAGCTTGCCTGAGTCACCAGCTTGCCGTTGCCCGAGCCATGCCCTGCTCAGCTCACAACTCATTCGTCAGGCGTGCACCATGGTTTTGGAAGGAGGACGAGTGTGGCTGAGGGGGGTGTAAGCTTAGGAGCACACTTCCTCAGGGGCTCGATGTGAAGCCTGCACCTGCCTCGCTGGCACTTTCTGCATATACTTGCCCGTGTTTCATCCACTCTCATACTCTTATGGGAGCATTGCCCCCAACTGGCTGCCAATGTCAGGAGGAGCCTTTGAACTATTCACACCTGCTGAAACCCGGGATCCTCACTTGTGGGTTTTTCAGAAGGCTTAACTCAGTCATTCCTATAAAGCACACAGCCACAAGTCTGATAATGGGAGCTTCCAACATTTGCTACTGGACTTAAGGCTTTGAGCTTCCTCTAAGTCTTTTGTGAAGCAATGACTTGCCTTTAAAATAAAAGAGATTTCTGTTTGCTTGTTTCCTGTTTTGTTTTTGTACAAGAAAGTGAAAAGGTTAAATATTCTCAGAGGCAGTGGAGGCAAGGACCTTAGGGGTTACATTCTGAAATTCTGCATTCCTGCTGGTTACCTCCATTCTTAGGAAAGTCAGGGGGTGGGAGGTGGCCCTGGGTGACCCACGCAAGTCTGTCTCCCCATCTTGAGGCAGTCAGCAAGAGCCTCTGACTTTCGCTCCTGATTGAGGGAAATTTTCCACTGGCCTATGGGGCATTTTAGCAGGCAGGTGAGTTCCTTAAGTGCTTGCTGACAGTCCTTTGAGAACAGAGACAAGGTCATAATTGTACTGAAAAGGTCCCTGAAAGGGAATTCTGAAAGGTGTCCCAAAACATCCTGTTTTTATGGCTAATGGGCTCTGTGCCGGTTTTCTTCCAAATGACTGATGGCCTTCACCAGTGTCTGCCTCTCTTCATTCTGATGCTGACAGAAGAAAGAAAACGTCTCAGAGCCAGACACAGCCACTAATGCAATGTGATTTTGTTCTTGTTCTTTTAAAGGAGAGAGAGAGAGAGAGAGAGAGAGAGAGAAATGCTGAGAAAAACAGGCCCAGTATCAGTATTTGGAGAATCTGACTTTTAACTCTCATTCTTGTGTGAGACTTTAGTGTGTGCATCTTATTTAATATCTTTGAGATTCAACTCCCTACCTCTCAAATAGGCATAATTATACAGTTAGGTGTAAGAGGCAGGATGTGGGAGTTAGAGACTCAGACTCGTAGCCCTGGGTTCAAATCCAGCCTACAACCCACACACCTGGTTTTGGAGCCGGCTCCTCAAGCTTAATGAGTCATCGTTTATCAGTAAAGGTACCTCACAGTTTTGCTTGGGAGGATCAGCTGAGATCATGTAAGTCAAGTGCAGGCGCTCCTCCAAGGTTCATCAATTACCATCAGTTTTCCCCTTTGTTGCATAGGGATATGACACATTGAAAAAATAAGTGGTGAGGGAGAGGCTAGCACAAAAGAATAAATAGTAATATTTTGATAAATTACTATCTTCTCAGAAGACAGGAAAATGTTTCTATTCTTAGCTAACCAGATGCTTTACCAAAGGGGTGCCCTGGAGGTGATCAGCGTTTTATTTTTCTTTCTGTAGCAACAGAAGTGCTATGCCTCTTGGTATGAGCCAGAGCAGAGAATCACCCTGAGTTTCCTAAGGATGCCTTCTTAGAATACCAAATCACTTTGGCATTATTAAATGTAGGCTCCTTTATGAAGCTGGGCAGAGAATGAATATCTAATTGTCCAGGAATAAGGTTTAATAAGGCTGTTTTTAGAAAATTTAAAAAAAGGTGACCCAATGTTTTGGGGAGTCAAATAACCAGGAAGCTGGAGACATAGTCATTTCAGATTTTTGATGTGAGGTATCAGCCTTTTTCATTCTGAGACATGTATGCAAAGACTGCTAAGAGCTGTCACCTTGGGTCTCTTGTTCAGAGAAGTGGATCGTCTTTCTGTGATAAACCTGGGATTTAACAAGCAGAAACATCACCGATCAGATTGTGTAGGGTAAAACTTCAGTACAGATATGGTGTAAACACAGGGATCTGTGACAGTGGAAAACTAGCTGGAGTCTGTTCCATGGCTGGCCTCAGACTATTTAGCTCTTGGGTCAAGCATGACACTGGGGATTCTTCTATGATGAAAGGAATAGGCTATACATATTATTATTTAGAGGATATTATTGGGCTTTCTGCTAAGGAATTGGGGTTCCTGTGATTAGTAGGGAAAATAAAAGTATCATGATTTTGTTTGCATACTCAGTTTGTGGAGACCTTAACACTGGCTGCATTAGACACCCTCCAATTATATTTCTGCTTCCAATGACCTCTTGTACATTTTACCTTCCATCCGAATGTTAAAATTTACATGTTACCTTGCATGCAGACAGAGTACTTCATGCACTGATAGGAGATCCTGCACATGCCCAGTGTGCCTACAGAGCAGTGGAGGGAGGGCCATGGGGGAGACAGGTGTTCTCTTTGAGTGCATATGAGTTACTATCATTAGGAAAAGAGGAAATGAAAACAAGACCAAACACATTTCTGGTGACATTGATCTGACCTGCAGTTGGGTGTCCCAGGCACAATATTCTAAGGAATAAGGTATGGATTATACAGATTACAAAAAAAAAAAAAAAAATTCCCTTTCACGATAAGACTGATTATCCTTTCATTCTCTTTGTGTATAATTGTGGTGTTTTATTTATACTCTTAAAATTATGTAAGACTTTTGAGTGTAACCTGAAATCAGAGAACACTCACTTCGAGTTCTTAACAATTTGCGTTTGATTGCCATTGTGAGTTGCTTTACTAAATATTTGAACTTGTAAATAGAGAAGTTTCACATTTAGCTAAAATGGATTTTCTACTAACTTTGGAGTAACTGTTCCCTTGGTTTAGCAAGGAGCAACTTGCTTCAAACCTTTCAAATAAATCATTAAAGCAGTAGAACTTTGTTTGCCAAACCAAGATGGAGGAAGGGATTTTTCCTAATAAAGATGCTTTGGACTTAGGGATTTGACACTTGCTCATCTGGTTATATGACTACATTCAATCATAACAAAACAAGGATTTTGCTTTTTTTAATATATACATTTTGTATGTATAATTTTAGTGATGCACCATTATAGCATCAAACATGGAAGTTTCACTGCCCTAAAATTCTTCTGTGTGTACCTATATATTCACTGATCCTATTATCTCTGTAGTTTCACCTTTTCCGGAATGTCACGTACTTGGAATAATACGGTATGTAGCTATATCAGACTGGTTCCTTTCACATAATAATTTGCACTTAAGTTTCCTCCATGTCTTTTCATGGCTTGGTAGTTCATTTGTTTTTAGTACTGAGTAATACTCCATTGTCTGGTTGTACCACAGCTTATGCATTCGATTCCTGAAAGACATCTTGGTTGCTTCCAAGTTTTGGCAATTGTGAATAAAGCTGTTCTAAACATTAGTGTGTGGGTTTTGTGTGGACTTAAGTTTTCTATCTGTGTATAAACCAAGGCGTGGGATTGCTGGATCATATGGTAAGAGTATGTTTAGTTTATTAAGAATCTGGGAAGCTGTCTTCCAAAGTGGCCATACCATTTTGCATTTCCACCAACAATGAGAGAGAGAGGTCCTGGTATTTCATACTTTTGCCAGCATTTGGTGTTCTCAGCATTCCGTACTTTGGCCCTTCTAATAAATGTGTAGAGTATCTTGTTTAATTTGCATTTCCGTGATGACATGATGTGGAGCGTCTTTTCATGTGCTTATATGCTGTTTGTATATCTTCTTTAGTGAGGTGTCTGTTGAGAACATCTGCCCCTCTTTAAATTGGGTTAAATTCTAACTGTTGAGTTTCAAGAGTTATTTATATACTTTAGATGACAATACTTCATCAGATGTGTCATTTGCAAATATTTTCTCCTGGTGGGTTTCTATAGCTTGTCTTCTCATTCTTTTGACAGTGTCTTTTGCATAGCAACATATTTTAATTTTGATCAAGTTCAACTTATCAATTATTTTTTCATGGATCATGCCTTTGTATTGTATCTAAAAAATCATCCCTTTATCCAAGGTGATCCTCATTTTCTCCTATATTATCTTCTAGGATTTTATAGTTTCACATTTTATGTTTAGCTTGAGATCTATTTTGAATTGATTTTTATGAAGAGTATAAAGTCTACGTCTGGATCCTTTTTCTTTTTCCTTTGCATGTGGATGTCACCTTGTTCCAGTACCATTTACTGAAAAGATTATCTTTGCTCTATTTTATTGTCTTCACTCCTTTGTCAAAGATCAGTTGACTCTATTTATGTATACATATTTCTAGGTTCTCTATTCTATTCCATTGATTTATTTGCCTATTATTTTGCCCATACGTAACACACTCTCTTGATGACTATAGCTTTATAATAAGGCTTGAAGTTGGATGTTGACAACTTCCTATGACTTTCCTCTTCTCTTTCAATAATGTGTTGGCTTCAGGGTTTTTTGCCTTTCCAAATAGAATTTAGAATCAGTTTCTGAATATTCACAAAATAATATGTTTGGAAGAAGAGCTATCTTGAGAATATTGAGTCTTCCTCGATGGAATGGAATATCTTTCTCATTTAGTTCTTTGATTTCTTTCATCAGAGACTTAGAGACTTATAGTTTTCCTCATATTTTCATAGATCTTGTACATTTTTTTAGACTTTATACCTTTTTTCTGGTGTGCTAATGTAAATGGTATTATGTTTTATATTTCAAATTCCACTTGCTCATTGCTGATGTATAGGAAAACACTTGTCTTTTGTATTTTAACCTTGTATCTTGCAACCTTTTCATAATTGCTTATTAGTTCCAAGAGTTATTGTTGTTGATGATTCCTTTGGATTTTCTACAAAGACAATCATGTCATTTGAGAGTTTTATTTCTTCCTTCCCAGTTTGTGGACCTCTTATTTCTTTTTGTTATCTTATTACATTAACTTGGACTTCTGGTATAATGTTGAAAAGGGGTGGTAGGAAGGGGCATCCTTGCCTTATTCTTCATCTTAGCAAGAAAGTTTCTGTTTTCTCCTCATTAAGTATCATGTTAGCCATAGGTTTTCTATAGATGCTCTTTATCAAGTTGTTGAGGAGGAAAACATTTAATGTAGTTTGTTTTTAACCTGCTAGGTTTAGAAAAAGAAAGGAACTTTCTATTTAAAGATATAAAGACTTTTTTTTTTCTCTTATAATGAAAGAAATAGATGCTTATTATAACATTTTTCAGCAATTGAGAAATTTAAAAGTTAAATGAAGTTCCCATAAACATTATCTAACTTTGAGATCCATAATATTTTTTGGTTAATGTGTATATATGTATATCTATTGGATTATCCATTCACCCCTCCAATCCATTCATCCACTATCATCTTTAGGTTGTCTGGTTTCCTCTTTCTACTTTATAAAATTGAGCTTCTTACTCATTGGCATAAGTAAGAGGTGTGTTTTACTATCTATCTTGATCTTTTTGAATTTGATGCCATTTTGGAACTCTATTTCCTTCTATTTCCAGTTCCATGGGGGGCTGCACTTCTCTTCCAGTTATTGCTTTACACTAGTCAACATAAAGGTGATCTCACCCCCATGGAACTGTCAGGTCGTTGGAGTCAAATGGTTCTACTTTTCCATTTTCCTCAGGTCTGCCAAGCTAGACTTTAACTGTATACGTTACTGTCTTTTCTACCCAAAGAACAACATGAAATAATTGTTTTCACAAGTATTTGTGAATATACTGTCCTCAGGTCTTCCATGTCTTAAACATTTTTTTCTTAATAATAAATACAAATTTGGGGCACCTGGGTGGCTCAGTCAGTTAAGCATCCAACTTTGGCTTAGGTCATGATCTCACGGTTCATGGGTTCAAGCCCTGTATCAGACTCTGTGCTGACAGCTAGCTCAGAGCCTGGAGCCTGTTTCGGATTCTGTGTCTCCCTCTCTCTCTGACCCTCCCCTGCTCATGCGGTTTCTCTCTCTCAGAACTAAATAAAAAACATTAAAAAATTTTTAATAATAAATACAAATTTAATATACAATAAAATGTCTCACTCACAATCCCCTTTTCTCCCAGAATCCAGAATTGTTTAAAAAATTTTTTCTGGATATATTACATGTATCTCCCATAATTTCTATTCCTCTATATCTTTGCTCTGAGTTTTGGGAGAATTTTAGTTATCGTTTCATTAATCAGTTTGCAATTCTTTCCATTATCATATTCACTACTTAAATGTGCTTTTTAAAATAATTTCATTTTTTGATATTTAAAAAAAAAATTCCTCCTTTGGCAAAAGAAGCCAGCTATTATTTTATTAGTATTCCAATAGCACCTCAAACCTCCTGCAAAATATATATGTATGTTATGTGTGTGTGTGTGTGTGTGTGTGTGTGTGTGTGTGTGTGTGTTTCTTCCTATTGTAATTTCCTAGATCTCAAACTCTTTCGCTGGGCAATATTTGCTATGACTTCTCCAGTAACCTTCTTTAGAGTTGCCTATTTTCTTAATATGTTTGGTGATTTTTGCTCAACTGATCACTTTTACAAACAAAAATGGATGTTGACTGGATGGACAGCTACCTTCCATGATCCCTCACAACACATACGTACTTATCTCGACTCCTGCACCTGGTGTCTACGGATGGGAGCTCTACTGTAGTGAGTGGTGGGGTGAAGTCCTACACTTCCTCTTACACATACAGTCCTGAGAAACATACACACCCTTGCAGAAATACATTTCCTTCCTACAAAATAACACCATTTTGTCATACTGCTGCTTTCCTGCTTTGCCTGTTCTGCAGCTAGGGGGGCTTAGGAAGTCTCTTCCTAGGCAAGCTATTTGTATATGGTAATTGAATCAATGAAATTATTTCATTTTCACTCTTTCTTGATTAAAAATGAAACCATTGGGGCTCCTGGGTGGCTCAGTCGGTTAAGCATCTGACTTCGGCTCAGGTCATGATGTCACGGTTCGTGGGTTCAAGCCCAGCGTCGGGCCCTGTGCTGACAGCTAGCTCAGAGCCTGGAGCCTGCTTCCGATTCTGTGTCTTCCTCTCTCTCTCTGACCCTCCCCTAGTCATGCTGCCTCTCTCTCTCTCTCTCAGAAATAAATAAAACATTAAAAATTTTTTAAAAATATAACAATGAAACCATTGAAGTCTTTGCATTTTTTCCCTTCGAACATTCTTAGCTTTAGCTCATGGCTGTCATGTTAAGTGCTGATTTGATTTATACCATCTGAACCACAATGATATCATTGACATTAGCTACTAGACGTTCTGCATTAGATACAGAAACTTGCTTGAGCCAATAGAGTTTAAGAGAGAAATTTTTAAAAATAATCAGTTGCTTTTTAAAATTTTCCTACTTTTGCCATTTATGTGGTCGCTACATTGCACTGAGCAAATCTGATCCCTTCTATTTCTAAACCACTATCATTCCTTAAAATGCAGTTTACGGGAGTGCCTGGGTGGTTCTGTCTGTTAAGCATCCAACTTCAGCTCAGGTCAGAATCTTGCAGTTCATGGGTTCTAGCCCCACCTTGGGCTCTGTGCTGACAGCTCAGAGCCTGGAGCCTGATTCAGATTCTGTGTCTCCCTCTCTCTCTGTCCCTGCCATGCTCATGCTCTGTCTCTCTCTCTCTCTCTCTCTCAAAAATAAATAAACATTAAAAAATTTAAGAAATGAAAAAAAGTGCAGTTTATGAACCACAGTGTTTGAAAAGAAGATTCACTCTCCATGTGAAAGGTATAGAGTTTTATATCTGTGCATATGTATGTAAAAACAAACAAATACTTGAGAGAAGCATTTTTATTGATATCATTCAGATGTTCTGTGTCAGGGGTTAGCAAAGTACTGCCTGCAGGCCAAGTCCAGCTGGCAATTGCTTTATAAATAAAGTTTTAGTTTATCGCAGTTAGGCCAATTTGTTTACACATTATCTATGGTTGCTTTCACAGAACAGCAGAGTTGAGCAGTTTCAATAAAGACCATAGACCTGCAAAGCATAAATATTTACCATCTGGCCCTTTGCAAAAAATATCTACCAGCTCTTGCTCTGTATGTGTGCATGATTATGTCTATTTAATCTGTAAACAATGAAAAAAATCCCATTTGTGTTACATTTTTTGTCATTTGTTTTTATATTATTTGTTGCTTGATATAATTATTACTTTTGGTTGCTGAACTTATGCAAACATAACTCATAATTTCTCTGTTGATGGTCCCATTAATAATTATAAAAGGAAGCTTTGTTTTTATTTTTTCATAATTTATAATATGAGTTTTGGAACTGCTGCTCTTCTTATGTTCACATTTGAATGATATTTTTATTGGTGGTGGTATTTTCTCCCCACCCACCAAACATCTTAAGGTACTTTGCATGTGTATCATCTACTTGTAGTTAACTAGTTGTGAATGCCTATCACATGGGCACATGTGATAGATCAATTTTCCTATTTTCTTTGAGTCTGTAGCCTGTCTATTCATTCTATTAACAGTTTTTTTTTTATAGAGCATAATTTTCTAATTTTAATGAACTCCTACTTACCAGTTTCTTTTTTTCATTTATCATGTTTGTATAGTATGTAAGAAGTCATTGCTCTCTAAGCTCAAGGTCATCTAGATTTTCCCCTATGTTATCTTCTAGGAGTTTTATAATTTTGCATTTTACATTCAAATCTATCACCAATGTTCTGTTTTGTTTTTTTTTTTAAATGTTGTATTTATTTCTAGGAGAGGGAGAGAGAGAGACAGCGTGGGCAGGGGAGGGTCAGAGAGAGAGGGACTCACAGACTGAAACAGGCTCCAGGCTCTGAGCTGGCAGTCAGCACAGAGCCCGACGCGGGGCTCGAACCCACGAACTGCTAGATCATGACCTAAGCGAAAGTCGGACGCTTAACCGACTAAGCCACCCAGGCGCCCCTCACCAATGTTGACTAAATGTTTCTGAAATATGTAAGATGTGTCTATATCCCTTCCTTTCCCTTCCCTTCCCTTCCCTTCCCTTTCTTTCCCTTCCCTTCCCTTCCCTTCTTTTCGTATGTGGATGTCCAGTCATTCCAGCGTCATTTGTTGATCAGACTATCCTTTCTGCATTGAATTGCCTTTGATCCTTTATTAGAGATCGGTTATCTGTGTTTGCATATGTCTACTTTGGGACTGACTCTCTATTCTCTTCTACTGATCTATTTGTCTATTCTTTCACCAAGACTACACTCTCTTGATTACTATATCTCTGTATTAAGGCTTGAAGTTGGGTACTGTCAGTCCTGCAGCATTATTCTTTTCCTTCAAATATTGTGTTGGTTATTCCGGGTCTTTTGCCTTTTCTTTAAAAACTCTGGAATCAGTGTGTGGATATCCACAAAGTAACATACTAGAATTTTGATTGGATTTGTGCTGACGTCCTTGTCTCCTAGGTGAGCAATCAGTCCCCTTACTGTCCTCCCCTCACTGCTCTGGACCCATCCCCTCATCTGATACTATTTTCCACTCATCTGTCTGCCCTCCAAATCTTTCAGTGGGCATTCTGGAATTTCTGCACTGTCAGCTGTCTATGTTCTCATACTCTGATCCTCTTTTTCTGAATGTACCTTTTACTACTTTGACTTAAGTAAAATAAGGCTGCCTGTTAGATATTACTTTTCTTTCTGTTCTTACAAAATTAGGTTGATTGTAGGATTTTGTTTGTTTTCCCCCCCTCTCATCATAGGGCCAGGAGTTTGGCTAGCTGTCTACTTTTCCTCATTGGATTATCTACACCCTTCCTTGTGTTGGAGACTGAGGGTGGGATGGATAGATCTCTTGCTGTCTTGAAGATCTTATCATTTAGCTAAGACCCTTTCTTCCCACTTAGCCACTGTCTCCTATGAATAACTCATCTTTTTAAATCTCTTTTTACCTCTAGGACTGCAGTATTTCTCTCTATCTCAATTCATGTTGTCAGGGACTTCAACCTCTACATGAATAAATCATCCAAAAGTCTCTGGTTCTTTATCTCTTAAACTCCAGTAAACTTATTTGCGACCTCACTACAGGTTACACTCTAGAATTTATTATCACCTAACATGATAACCTCTGAAGTTAAAATAGAACATCCTAATGTCTCCTCACAGTTTCCTGTTTTTCTTGCTTTAATAATCTCCATTTCCCTCTTCACTCCTTCCTCCCCCCTGACCACCAATTTTTAAACCACATCAAGGATTTCAAGCCAATGAACCCATGACTTTCTCACTGTCACTGAATCCCTTACTTTCTGGCTGTTTGGTCTTGAATTGCTTCATTCATTATTATGAGTTTCTTGAAAATACTGCCAATATTGTATTTATCTTCCTCTTCTTTACTCACCTTTGATGGAAATTACAATCCACATCCTTAGGGTCTGCACCTGAGAGGCTGACTTTGGCTGAGGAAAAAAAATCACACAAGTGAACTACACAAGTTTTGTTTTCCCTCGAAGATCACTAAGTTGAGAGGAGAATGGACTAGGAACCCTACATGTGTCTGTAGTACCTCTCTTTATCATGATCTAAGATGACTATCTCAAAGCTAATTCACTTCTCAAATAATCTCTTCATCACTCTCAGCTGATGACCTAGCTTCATATTTCAAACCAAAAATTGAAGTCATCAGATGTGAATTGCTTTATCTTTTTGGCATGGGAGCCCTCTTAATATATATACTATGTGACAGCTGGTATTCATCTCTCAGGTGTATATGTCTAGCATCGTAAATTTTCAAACAAAGACATACCTCCCTTCACAACTTCCAACCTATTTATGTGTCCCAGTCAACATTGTTTTTGAGATAAGTTTCTGGGAAAGGGAAAGTGAAGTTTAACTTTCACTGTGTCAACGTCTGATGCTGATGTTTCACCCTGTCTGTTATGAAATCTCTCCTAGAGGAAGAGATTTGGAAGAGGGAGTAATTGTAATGCAAGAAGGCCCCCCCCCCTCAAAAAAAAAGAAACAAAACTAAAAACCCTGCATGCAGAGGTAAAACATGACCTTTGTGGGGCAGAAGTAGCTTAAGGTCAGCACTACCTCTTTGTGAAGCTTCCTTCTGTAACATCCACAATATATTATCATCAGTTTAGCATCTTTGCAGACTCCTTCCAAGATGGGCCTTCAGTAATAATGACAGCAGAATTGGATAACCTCTGGCCTCCACTGGTTATGAGAAGCCACTACTGTAGCTGAATTCTCCACATCTATCAGGAGAAAGAGCCACCCAAATAGGGGAAGAGTCTACTGTAGTATTCTTCACACACACCAAAGCTATATAGACCTTTGCACGATCGTACCTTTCTTTCTATATTCAGTGGAGAAAGCCTCCCTCTATGTTTCAAGGACTCCACAATTATGATAGGTTTCTTTCTCTCTTGCTTTTCAGCAGCCTCTGTCTTTGACTAGTTCATTTCTCCACTGCATCATTGATCGTAGCTTCTCCGGTGAATTTTTCCCAATGTATTTGGAACATTCTTTAGCATTTTCCACCTGAAAAAAGGCCCCTTAACCTTAGCTCCCATAGGTTTGCTCCATTAACCATCCCAGTTCTTGGTTTCCTGTTAATAATTAAACTTTTAAAGATCCTCTTTATCCATCTTTCTCCTGTTTTTTACTTTAGTGGCCACTGAGTACTGTGTGTGTGTGTGTGTGTGTGTGTGTGTGTGTGTGTATACATGTTTTAGTTTTGAAAGATTAAAAAAATTTAGAAAGAAATGCCAGACACCCATGCAACCAAATCGAAAAATAATACACATGTTTTATAATTCCCTAATCATGCAATACATTGGGAGGAAACTTTCTTTGTTTCTCAATTGTATTACTAAGTCTTTCCCTAGAGTAAACCATCTTGATGTGGGTATATCTTTTCATGCCACTTTGGAGGGGTGTGTGTATGTATTTCATTTCCTTAATGCTATCATGTTGTAAATGCCATTACACAATAAATATTTGGTTCAACATTGTGAAGATAAAAATATGCTTTTAATTTTTAAAATATTTTATTTACAAATATACCATCTCACTTGGGCATTCGTGTTCTTTCAAATGTTTCTGGTAGATGTATCTTTCTTTTTTAGTTTAAAAATGTTTACATTTGTTTTTAGCTTTATTGAGGTATGGTTGACAAAATTGTATATATTTAAATTACTGTACACAGTGATGACTTGACACACATATACTTTGTGAAATGATTACTTCAGTCAATTTAATTAACACATCTATCACCTCACATAATTATCTTTGAGTGTGCCTGCGTGTGGTGGGGATACTTAAGGCTTATCTCTTAGTATGTAAGTATGTGAGACTTTCTAGGGTGTAAACCAAGAAGCAGAGTTACCATAGAGTAAGATGTGTTCATTTTAATTTCACTAGACCTCTAAATGCTCTCTACATTACTTTTTTTTTTAATGTTTTATTTATTTCTAGGATGGAGAGAGAGAGACAGCGTGAGCAGGGGAGGGTCAGAGAGAGAGGGACTCACAGACTGAAACAGGCTCCAGGCTCTGAGCTGGCAGTCAGCACAGAGCCCGACGCAGGGCTCGAACCCACGAACCGCGAGATCATGACCTAAGCGAAAGTCGGACGCTTAACCGACTAAGCCACCCAGGCGCCCCTCTCTACATTACTTTTATAAATTAATATTCCTTCTACAGAGAATAGGAAAACTTTGGTTTGCCCTCATCATTGCCAAACTTTGTACTGTCAAACTTACTGAACTTTGCCACTCATCTGAAATGAGGATATTGGCCTTACTTCATGCTTTCCTCATTTCCCATGAGATTTCATGTATTTTCATATTTATTGGATATCTTCTGGGATTGCCTGTTCAATTAATTCTTTTGTTCATTTTTTTCTATTGGATTATTTTTCTTTTAAATAATGATGTTTTTATATTTAATAGAAATCTCTTTTCTACATTTGACCCTTTTCAAACTTTGCATATGCCACCTTTATATTACAGTAATTTTAAATTCTGGTATAATCATTTATTAATCTCTCCTGTTCATCATTTTTTAATGTCTTATCCAAGAAATGTTTACATGTTGAATTTTTAATTTTTATTTTTTAGTGTTTATTTATTTATATATTGAGAGAGAGAGAGAGCATGTACATGTGAGCATAGGAGGGGCAGAGAGAGAGGGAGAGAGAATCCCAAGCAGGCTCCACACTGTCACTGTAGAGCCTGACTCAGGGCTCGAACTCACGAACCATGAGATCATGGTCTGAGCTGAAATCGAGTTGGTCGCTTAACTGGTTAGAATGAGCCACCCAGGTGCCCAAACATTTTTAGAAGTCCTAAACACATCCTTCCACATTTTCTTTAAAATGTGCATTGTAAGTTTGATCTTATAAATTAAATGTTTGGTACACTTGCAATTTATTTTTTCTCAGACGTGAAATAGAGCTCTAGATCTGATTCTTTTATAAGGAAAGCTAACTGAGTCACTAGAACTTTCAGTGAACAGCTTATCACTGTGTAGGATCTCTATGCTTTGCACGTCAGGTACTAATTTCCACACAAACCTGAGTCTGTTTCTCATCTCTCTTATTGATGCCCTTTATCTATCTGTCTGTGTTTGAGCGTCTGCCTTAATGTTTTAACTGCCATAGCTTTATAAATTAATATATATAATAGGGCAAGTTACATTGCTTCTTCTTTTAAGAGTTATTTTGAAAAAAGAAAAAAAGAACTTTTTTGAAATATATTAGACAATTGCTTTTTCAAATAATTTTAGAATCAGTTTATTTAGTCCCATGAAAATTCATGTTGAGATTTTGAAGTATATAGTCTTGAAGATATGGATTTTTTTTGGTGAGGGAGGAGAATGACCATACTAGGAATAGTGAGATTTCCTATCCATGAACAAATTATACATGCTCTTTTGCTTATTATATAAATCTTTTATCTCCTTCAATAGTATTTATAATATTTAATGTGGCTGTTATACTAATTTTATTAGGTTTGTTTCCTCAGAGTTTAAGTTGCTGTTGTGAATGATGCCTTTTTCTATAAAATAGTTATTGTTGGGGTATAGGATTATCTCTGAGTTTTGATCTTGGATTTGGTAACACTTCTGAATTCTCCTGTTAGCTTATTCAGAGTAGTGCCCTCCTGCAATCATTCTATAACTCAAAACTGTGTTTGTCTTCCTAGGACATTTGTTACTATTACAGCTTCAGTTACAATTCATTTATTAGTTTGTGAACTTAGTTTATCAAAATAAACCAAATGACATTAGAGGTCATGCCTTCCGTGTATATCATTGTATTTCAGACCTTAGGACAATTTATTGAAGAAATATTTACCCAAATTTTAGTCTGCTTGTGTGTGTGTGTGTGTGTGTGTGTGTGTGTGTGTGTGTATCTGAAAGATGCATCCAGAAGTGATTGCAATTATACCCTAGTTTCATTTTAGATGGGCATTCCTTTTCTGCTTTACATCTTTTTTAAACAAAAATTTAATGACTTTCAAGGAGGAAACTGTGTAGGAAAGTTTTCCCACAGTCTATCTTAGAAGACCATTGTGCATTTTATTATTGCCTCTTATCCGTCTGAACTGTTGCACTGGTAAATCTAACTCATCCTTCATGGCCCAGTCCTTGAGGAATCCCCAAATACCTTAACCAAAGAGACTCTCGTCCTTCTTTGAGCCTGTGCCCTTCAGTGTCCTTGCTACTCACTGGTTACCTGGCCCATGATGTCCTGAATAGTGATAGAAATGCTAACTAATAAGCTACATAGTAGTTTCCTACAGTAACTTTGCCATCATTTTATTAACCGTTTTCATATTGTCAGGCTTGAGTTGCTAGCAAATATTTCATGATTATAAAAAAGACTTTGATGAACACCTTTGAACAGGAAGCTTTTTTTCATGTTCAGATTCTTACGCAGTAGTGGAATTACTTGGTCAATGCAGGCCGCATCTTATCTGACTCAGTGGCCGACTCTAGAAACGTAATCATCCCTAACACCAGCTATTTAATAATAGAAGAGCTATAATGATGATTCATCTCCAATTCTTGAAAAATGGTACCCTCCATTTGCAAAGAGCTTCAGCATATGTGGGGCCATAGTTTGGTCAGAGAGACAGTCCTATTAAACCTCATGCCCACAGCGTCAACATTAACTTTTCATCTCTTCCTCATGAAGCCTTGTCTGCCAGACCCAATTTGAGTGGTCCTCTGTGCTCTGATGATTTTGAGCATTCTTTTTACTGATAGGTTTCTAAAAGCCATCCTGTAGACCAGGAAAGGGAAATGTTCCCTTACTCCTACTCCCTAGATTCCCTTCCTCCTGGGTGTAATTTAGAATGGAGAATGCTGATGTACACTTCATGTTCCTCCCAACATAGACTTAAGAAATTTTATCTTTACAGATAATGTATAAACTTCTACCAGGCCAAATGGTAGGATTTAAAAGCAAGCTGCCTTCCCTGTCACCCCAGGAACAGAGAGCAATTTCCCGCTGGTAGCAGGAGACTGGTAGCAGGAAGGAGCACAGGGCTCTGAGATAAGCCACGTAACTTGTGGAGACTTTTGATTTGGGCACTTAGTAGCTGTGCAACTCATTCTCCCATCTCTGTGAACTTGCACTGTAGTAACACAGGCAGGGTTAGCAGAATAAAGATGGCTTTGATTTATTGTGTACCCCATATGGCAGGCAATCCCGTATCTGGTGTAAAGCTTCCCTCTCATCCCTGTCTCGTCTTCACCTGCAACTCAGATTTGACTTACTTTGCACACTGTCAATTGGAGGAGCACTGTGGGCAGGTTTTGCATGGTTCCCGCAATGTAATCCTCCTTGGCCTGCACTTGCATCCATCTTACCTAGATTTGAAACAGAGGAGAGTAGAATGAAGGTCACCAAACATCTTATTTGAATGGGCCAGTCCTGATGAGGCATTCAGGCCCTCTGGGTGTTACAGAGACCCAAATCCCAGCTACCGAGGTAGTTTTATGGGTTTCTTTGAGCTCTTGCTGGAGCTCCTCCAGGGGAACTCTCCAGAACATTAGTGATGTTGTCTGTAGCAGACTGTCTATTGCCTCCTTCCCCTCCTCACCGTCTTTGTCAGATGTCACCACTCTGCTTCTGTCTGCTAGAGCCAGCTCCTTCTTAACAGGAAGGATATACTGGGATACAGTCTTCTCAATATGCCTGCAGCCTGATTTCCTCCAACAGGTCCACTTGGGCCTCATAAAAACTCACAAATAGGTGTCCAGCTGTGAGGGGAGGTATGGGGCTCCCCCAGTAGTTGTCTCTGCTCACGCTACTCTCAGGGTAGCCCTGGTGGGCTTACCTTCAGACTCTTGTAAGAGTCTGCACTAGGGGGCGCCTGGGTGGCCCAGTCGGTTGGGTGTCTGACTTCAGCTAGGGTCATGATCTTGCACTCTGTGAGTTCGAGCCGTGCCTCGGGCTCTGGGCTGGCAGCTCAGAGCCTGGAGCCTGCTTTGGATTCTGTGTCTCCCTCTCTCGCTGCCCCTCCCCCACTCAAATGGTCTCTCAAGAATAAACGTTAAAAAATTAAAAAAAAAAAAAAAAAAGAGTCCACACCAGTCCCCAACAACCACTCCAGTCCTTTGGTGCAAGTGGGCAGGTGTTTTCCATCCTCGGGGGTGGTGGAGGCCGCATCTAGTGAGTGAGATGCCCCCGGGAGACTGCAAAGTTGGTGGAAGTGTGGGCTTGCACCAAGGGGACCTGCGTTTAAGTCTGACCTCTGCTGCTTGTAGGTGTTGTGACTTTGGGAATGCGATTTAGTCATCCAAATCTCCGTTTTCTCCAGAGGATCTCGTGTTCTGTAGACTAAAAGGGAAGATGAGTGAGGAAGGTGGAGGCTCACGTAGCACTACACAGACAGGCTCTAAATGTTGCTTTTTTTTTTTTTTTAAGTTTTTATTATTTCTGAGAGAGAGAGAGAGAGACAGCGTGAGCAGGGGAGGGTTAGAGAGAGGGAGACACAGAATCTGAAACAGGCTCCAGGCTCTGAGCTGTCAGCACAGAGCCCGATGTGGGGCTCAAACCCACGGAACTTCGAGATCATGACCCGAACCAAAATCGGACGCTTAACCGACTGAGCCACCCAGGTGCCCCTCTAAATGTTACTTTTATTGTCTCTTCAATTCATGAGACACTTCCAAGGAGGGAAATTTCTTCTTACAAAAAACAGTCTTCCCATACAGAGGAAGGCTGATGTGGTTCACATGGGAGCCTCTCCTCAGGGTCCCTACTGCAGAGTTAGTATCTGAGAGTGACATTCTTGACTCTTTGAGCTGGGATCTTCCTTCTGAAGGCCGGGTGCTAAGGATTTGGAGGGTAGAGGAAAAGGAATGGGATACTTGGGAATGAGCCTGAGGAGTTCCTTCCCTTACATGTGACCTTTTCTTATTGAGTCTGTATTTGTTGCTCACCTGACAATTCGTGCACCTGAAGTCAGCAGGTAACTATAAATTATTTTCTCATACTTATTCCTCCTTTTCTTAACATTCTTTCATTCATTCGTTTATTTATTTATATTTATTTATTTATTTATTTATTTATTTATTTATTTATTTATTTTGAGAGACACAGAGAGACAGAGCATGAACGGGGGAGGGCCAGAGACAGAGGGAGACACAGAATCTGAAGCACGCTCCAGGCTCCGAGCTGCCAGCACAGAGCTCCGCACAGAGCCCAATGCAGGGCTCAAACCCATGAGCCATGAGATCATAACTGAAATCGGGTGCTTAACCGACTGGGCCATCCAGATTCCCGATTCCCCTCATACCTACTCCTCCTAAATGTGTTTAGAATTGGTTTCCAAGGCGGCAAAGGAAAATCCGAGGTTCCTTTCGATATTTCATTTATGATGTAAGCACTGACTTAGACCTTGAGTTTGATCAAAGTCATTGGCAGTGGAAATAACTTAATCTGCCCTTAATCCAAATTATGTATGTAAAACACAGGGGAGCTGCTCTATGTTCTCTGAAAGCAGAAGCAGAATATTTCCTTTGCATAACCTTTAATTATGAAGGGTACTTTCGCTAACCTCTCCAGGTTAAAATAGGGGCTGTTTGTTATTATTAAACATTTTTTTCTTTTAGTGCCTTGGTCTTACTTTTGCTCTCAAAATTCTCCCATATTGACTGGCATTGGGTTTCATGGGGGCTTTTGAAAGTTTTAAAAATTATGCATTCATTCAAATGTAAGCTGTGCATTTCTTCCCCATTTCTTTGTTTTTACAGTATTGTGCTCTTAGAGTGCTTCTCCCCTTATTCATATATTTATTCAACACACATTTGTTAAGAGCCTACCCTGTGACTAGAATTCTGCATCCGAATTCAACCTACTCTTTCCAAGCCAGTTAAAGTGTCACCTCTTTTATAAGTATGTCCCCTTCTGTATAACTGGAATTAATTTTGCCTCCTTTTATTAGCCAATAGTAGTCTGTTCACATATGTGCAATATGTAAATGTTTAATGTAATATGTTACAGTATAACAATTATCTTATAATGGATCATGTTCGTTCCTGTCTCCTTCTGTTTAGTTTAAATGTAGTTCAGAAGAAGTGTGGACAAAATAAGCCTGTCCAAAAATGGTGGCTAACTCTCCTTTCTGCTGGAGTATGAGCCCCATGAGAACAGGGACCATATTTCTGGTGTTCAGTGATTGTTTTGTCAGGGCCTGTGTCTGCAGGACATAGGAGTCATAGGATGAATTTTTGTCTAACGAATGTATAAATGAATCCTCAGGCGAATTGGAATTTTAGCGTATAACCCATATAGAGCAAGCATAATATGGTGTACTTTGAAGAATTTCCTTAGGATTTGCAAAGTGGAAAAAGGGAATCTAGAATCAAGAGAAACATCATCATCATTTTTATGTGGTCAACATAGATACATTTTTATCACTAAATCCTGGATATATATTGGAAGATGTCCCGTTTCATCAGTTGGACATTATAGCATATTTGATGTTTATATTAATTTTATAATAAACGTTAAGTAGATCAGAAATTCCTAAATTTTTTTCTAATTATTTATGAACACATCTTCTTATTTTTTTAAGTTTATTTATTTATTTTGAGAGAGAGAGAGACAGAGAAGGAGAGAGAGAATCCCAAGCAGGTTCCGCACTGTCAGCACAGAGCCCCATGTGGGGCTTGAATTCACGAACCATGAGATCATGACCTGAGCTGAAATCAAGAGTTGGAAACTAAACTGACCAAGCCTCCCAGGCTCCCCTCAACTTATTATTTTAATATGACTCTTTTGTTTATACAATATTCCCATTTAGTTTTTACACCGTGAACTCGTTGTGGGGATGAGCTATTTAAGATGATTTGCGCTTGTGAACCAACTCTCTTTCCTTATGATTATGCATCTAGCTCAGCTCCTTGCACAAAAAGACCTCAGTAAATGTCACTTCTATTTCCTTTCCCTTAATCTGGATGAACAAGACAGGAGAGGGAGATCTTTGCTTTATAAATCAGGATCGTGAAGTTCCTTGAAGTGGCATTATGGCCCCCAAAACATGCTCAGTCTAGCTCTTTTCTTTTGGTTTCCGCAGTGTTGCTCTAACCTCAGCGCAGCCAAGAGCTCCTCCCTTTTCATCACTCCCCAGTGTGGTGCCTTTGGCTCCTCTGATTCACACTTTAATTGGAGTTCACATGCATGAGAATTTTCATTGGACATTTAGAGCCCACACGGCATAATTCTGCCTGCATATTTCCCTCTGGAAGCTTCTATCAGAAGGGACCTGAAATCTGGTGTTTAAGGATTGTTCTTACTTTCAGTTAACAACTCTCCCAGGCATGCAGCTGATGTCTACAGGAATGGCCCGGGCACAGGGGAAACAAGAAAGCTGTGTTGCCAGAGTCAAAACGCGAAAGCTGCTCTCTCAGTGCTTGGGATGGTGAGGGGACGAAGGGTTAGAGGAAACTCATTCCCTGTTTGTCACTGTCACATTTGCTCACATTCACTTTGCAGATATGGTACATGAACTCCCACTCCACACTCTGCTTCGCCAGCCTGCCTGTTCCAGAAACACTGGAAGAGTAGGACTTACATTTCCCAGACTCTCTGACAGATAAGCTTATGTTTGTGACTGTGGTTTTCTCAGGAAGCTAGACCCGCAGGAACCTTGGAAGTAGAAAGAAATGAGCTACGTGAGATGGCAACAGTCGTCCAGCTGCTCACAGCCTCTGAAAGCATGGTGACAGGGGCTTAGGGACCTGATCAGAATCTCTGGGGTCCAAGCCTTAGCGATATTAATGCCAAGAGGAGGTTATGGCGAAAACGATGTGTCAGCTATGGCAGTCGGTGGTATGATTGGGCCTTTTTCTGAATCTGGTTTCTTGTTGCATTATTCTGATGGGATAGCCAACAAGCCTGGCTCTCCTGCAAATTTGATGATTAATACTCTTTATTAATTTCACTTGAAATGGGTAAAGTGAAATTTGCTATCTACAATGAACTCGATAACACACATTGACGTATGTTTCTGATGAAAGCTGTCATAGACAATAGCACTTTGCTACTGTTAACTGGAATTCTTATATTAAATAAATAACTTGTGATACATGCTTGTAGAAAAATGCCGAAGAATTTTGTGCTTGGAAATTCCTTTGAAAATAACTGACAGAGATATCATGAGCATTTGTAAATCATTTTTCGGTTATAAATCCTTGCTAGTGCTTCATCTTTCTTTCCTTTATTTATAAGTATATTAAATGCCTACTGGCAGCCCTGTAAAATTGTGGATGAAGATTTTTTTTCAGCTAAATGAGCTTAAATCATGTATTGAAAATTGTATATCAGCACGTGGGGAAGTTGGAGTTAGGTTTCTTTTTTTTTGTTTTTTGTTTTTGTTTTTGTTCCAAATGTTTACTTCAGTTCAGCAAATGATTTGTGATATCTTGATAGTTCTGATCAACATTTTTCAGGCTGTGTTATGTGGGAGCGATTATGCTGAGTGCCACATGGATACTCAGATGTCCCAGATGAAAGCTTCAGCCTTAAAAACCTCTAATACAGTGGGAGTAGCATTTGTATTCACAGCTATTCATAACTCAAGGCAGAAGGGACTATGTTTTATGAAGCCCAGAGAAGGAAGAGATTTATTTCAACTAAGGTACCAGGAAAGCTGGAAGAGGCAGCATTTGAATGGACCCTTGAAGTATGATCAGTAGGAATAGGGCCAGCCTCGTGGGTGTGTGACCTATACGGTCACTCAGGGCTTTATGCTCATTCTTCCTCTCTTGGTTTAATGCTCTGCTGTCTTGATATTCTTAATAGTTTTTAGCAAGGGCTCTCATATTTTTATTGGGACTAGATACCACAAATTACATAGCTGGAGAGATATATTGAAAGTAAATAGGAACTTTATTTTTTAAATATTTATTAATATTATTTTTGAGAAAGAGAGAGAGAGAGAGACAGAATCTGAAACAGGATCCAGGTTCTAAGATGTCAGCACAAAGCCCAATGCGGGGCTTGAACTCACGAACTGTGAGATCATGACCTGGCTAAAGACAGTCGCTTAACCGACTGAGACACCCAGGCGCCCCAAAAGTAAATAATAACTTTAAATAAATATTCATATATTAAAACTACCCATTATATAATTATGAGTATAAATATTGCATCACATGAATATGTTTATATTAATTTGCATTTGCATATTAAACATCCATCCATAGGCTAAATAAATTAATATATAAATATATATGAACTGGGAAATAAACCCAGTTCTTAGCTTTTCATGAATAATAGTATTGTCTTCTCTCTTTTTACTTCTTTAAGTATAAAATAGAGCGTATGAAGAGACATTGTTTTTCAAAAACATATAAATATACAAAGCAGAAAGTGTAAATCTTTCCCCTCTTAATCTCACTGTAAGTGAACAGCACTTGAATTTTGGTATATTTACTTACTGAAATTGTTGTTTTCTGGCTTTCATTATCTCCTCTGCTTATTTGTCTATGAAGATTTTTTAAACTTCTATTATGTTTGGTCTTATTATATTTTTGAGCAAGTTATCAAGTTTATTCAGATTTTTATTTTATTGTCATAAAACTGTACATAACATTGCCTTATTTAAATAAAGTTCATTGGGGGCACCTGGGTGGCTCAGTAGGTTGGTTGACATCTGACTTTGGTTCAGGTCATGATCTTGCAGTTGGTCAGTTTGAGTTCCATTAGGGCTTGCTGCTGTCAAAGTGGGAGCCTGCTTCAGATCCTCTGTCCCCCTCTCTCTCTACCCCTCCCTTGCTTGTGCTCTCTCTCTCTTTCTCTCTTAAAAATAAACATTTAAAAATAAATAGATAAATTTCTTTGTATCTGGGTTGCATCCTTTTCTCATTATTCATAGGATATATTCATACTTTTTATTTTTAAGTAGGCTCCATGCTGGGCATGGAGTCCAGTGTGTTTGAACTCAACATCCTGGGATCAAGACCTGAGCTGAGATCAAGAGTCAGACACTTAACCTACTGAGCCACGCAGGTGCTCCTATATTTGTACTTAAAAAAATATTTTAGAGAGCAGGGGAGATGGGGCAGAGGGAGAAGGAGAGAGTCCCAAGCTGTCTCCAGGCTTAGCATGGAGCCCCACATGGACCCCAATGCCACAACCCCCAGCATCATGACCTGAGCCCAAATCACGAGTTGGATGCTCAACCAACTGAGCCACCCAGGCGCATCAGTACTTTTTAAGTGGTGAGGCTCATAGATGTTCTCTCAGTTTTAACTATCTCTAATTTGACATGTGTTGCCTTTTAATATCTTAATATTTGCTCTTGCCATTATTAGCTTATTCATCCTGTTTTCATTTGCTTTTGCTTATTTGAAAATTAAAGCCACTTTTTAAGTACTTTATTTTTCTGTCTAGGTGTTTAAAAAATATCTCCTTCATTCTTAGAATTCAGAAAAACTCCTTAGATATATATAGCTGAAGCTCTCCTTCAATGTGAACACAAAGTTTTTCTTCAGCTCAGGGCATTTGTCTTCTTTTATTTCTTTAATAATTGCTTTCATTACTTCTATTCCCTTCTCTTACAGTGTCCTAATTATATGGCTAATAACTTCCCAGATTTATCATCCATGTCTGATCTTTTCTCTCACAGTTTCCCTCTTTGTCTTCTTGATATATTCTGGTTATTTGAGTTGGTTTATCATTATCCCCCCCCCCCCATTTTCAGACTTACCGCTATGTATTTTAATCAATTCAATATCTGCCTAAATGTTTTATTTTATTAATAGCTAGCATTTTAACGTTTTCGGTTTCTTAGCTTGGGTTTCTCTTTTGTCTTTGAGTCGCTGTTTCTCTTTATATATTTCTTGAATAATATGTCCCTGTTGTCATTGGTTCATATTTATAAAGATGTGGAGAGATGAGTCTAAATGATAATTTAAACTCTATCTGCTGTGAGGCAGCACTACATCCTTTCTGGCAGGACACCCCTCTAAGAGTGGGCGTGATTACAGAGGCCAAGGGGAAGCCCACAGCTCTGTGCCTTGCACACTATGTATTCAATGAAGACTGGAGCAAATTATATGGCTAACCAAATTCTGTGTAGGAGGCTGATAGAGTGCCTGAAATTTTTGAAACTCATGGAAAGTTGATAACTTGATGACTTCTGTATTATCCACTGCTATGTCCTTGAGCTTTTGATGTTGAGGTTTAGGGGAACGTATCCTGTTGAAGCTGCAGCAGGTAATAGAACACAGTGGTGGAATTAATTAGGAAGAAAAATATGGAGATTTCTTCTATTCCGGTGGCCACTGTGAGTCAGCTGGAGTCTTGCCTGCCCCTCTCACTTCTTTTGAGTATTTCTTAATGACTTCATATTCTCATTCTTTACCCTGAATTTACCTTAAAAGTATAATATGTTTCAGATGGATTTTAAGAGAAGTATTCAGTCTATAAAATAAAGTTGTCAAGATATGACCTGCCAACATACTTTACTTCTTTCACAACTCTAAACTCCACTAAGTGCCAATCTGCATGGGGCAAAAATTGAGGTAGATGGAAAAAGGAAAATAAACTTTGGTATTTTGTGTGGGTGGGAAAACTGTCTCTTTTTTAAAGTAGAAATGAAGGCAGTTTTAAATTTATAAAAATATTACAAAAACAGCTTTCCCAGTTGTTAACATCTTATATTTGTATGGTACATTTGTTGAAATTAATCAACCGCTATTAATACTGGGGTCCATACTTTATTCAGTTTGCCTTGGTTTTTACCTAATGTCCTTTTTCTGTTCTAGGCTCTCATCCAAGATATGAACATTGCATTCAGTCATGTCTCCTCAGGCCCTCTTGACAGTGACTATTTCTCAGACCTTATCTGCTTTGAAGTCCTTGACATTTTTGAGTGGTACTAGTCAGGAATTTTGTAGAATATCCCTTAATTGGTATCTTTCTGGTTTTTATTTTTTCCTCATGGTTTTACTTGGGTAATGGGTTTTTGGAAGAAAGAGGGCAGAGGTAAAAGTACCATTTTTTAAAATCATATTATATCAAGAATGTATAGTATCAACATGGAGTATCATTGTTGATAATGAATCACCTGGTTGAGGTAGTGTTTGTCAAGTCTTTCTTCTGTAAAGGCTTCTCTCCCGCCCCCCCCATATCCATACTATAGTTATTTAGAGGAAGTAACTATACGTAACTCACATTTGAATGGGGATTATGCTCCCCCTCCTCAAGGCGGAGTATCAACATAAATTACTTGGAACTCTTGTGCTCGGAAGATTTGCCTCTTTCCCTCCATTTATTTACTCACTATTTTACATATATCAGTGTAAAGTCATGTATATTATTTATTTTATTTTAAATTTTTTATCATGGCAAAATACACATAACATAGAATTTACCATGTAGCCATTTTTAACTGTACAGTTTGGTGGTACTAAACACATTAATAATGTTGTACGACTATCACCACCATCCATCTCTGTAACTCTTTCCGTTTTGTAAAACTGAAACTCCATATACCAACTGAGCAAGGACACCCCTTCCCCCTACCCACCAGTACCTGGCACAATTCTACTTTGTGTCTCTCTGATTTTTTCTACTCTAAGTACCTCCTACAAGGGGATTAAATAGCATTTGCCTTTTTGTGACTGTTTTTTCTACTTAGCATAATGTACTCAAGTTTTATATATGTTGTAGCATATGTCAGAATTTCCTTCTTTTAAGGCTGTATGTATATACCAAATTTTGCTTAGCCATTTATCTAGACATGGACATATGGGTTACTTTCACATTTTAGCTATCAGGAACAATTCTGTTATGAACATAGGTGTACAAATATCTGTTTGAGACCCTGCTTTCAATTATTTTAGGTAGAGGGGCACTTGGGTGGCTCAGTCAGTTGACTGTCTGACTTTGGCTCAGGTCATGAACTTGCGGTTCATGAGTTCAAGCCCTGCGTCAGGCTCTGTGCTGACAGCTCAGGGCTGGGAGCCTGCTTTAGATTCTGTCTGTCTGTCTGTCTGTCTCTCTCAAAAATAAATAAAGATCAATTGTTTGGGTATATACCCAGACGTAGAATTGCTTGATCACATGGTAATTCCATTTTCTTTAAATTTTGAGGAACCACTATACTTGTTTTCCATAGAAGCTGTATCATTTTACATCGCACTTCACAGTGCAAAGGGGTTCCAATATCTCCATGTCCTCACCAACATTTTTTTTTTTGGTAGTAGAATTAATGGGCATCATGGTGTCTCATAGTTTTATTTTGCATTTCTCTAGTGATTAGTGATGTTGAGCAACTTTTCCTGTCCTTGTCATCCATTTGTATATCTTCTTTGGGGAAATGTCTCAAGTCCCTAGCCCATCTTTTAGGCAGGTGGTGGTGGTGGTTCATGAGTTTTACGAGTCCTCTCCATTCTAAGTATTAGTCCCTTATCAGAGATAAGATTTGCAAACATTTCCTCCCTTTATGTCAGTTGCTTTTTCACTCTGTATTCATTAGTGTCTTTTGATGCACAATTTTTTTAAATGTTCATAAAGTTCAATTTGTCTGCTTTTCATTGGTTGTCTCTTCTTTTGCTGTCATGACCAAGAAATCATTAAATCCAATGTTGTGACCTACATCCTATGTTTCCTTCTAAGAGTTTTATAGTTTTAGACTTTATGTTTAAATCTTTGTCCTATTTTGAGTTCATTGTTGTATATGGTGTTAGATAAGGTTCAACTTCATGCTTTCATGTGGCTATACAGTTTTCTCTACTATTTGTTGAAAAGACTGCCTTTTCCTTCTTGAATGATCTTGGCAGCTTTGCCAAAATCATTTGACCATTTTTTTTAACATGTACTTCTCCAACTTACTTACATATTGGAATGTATTTTGAGGAGACAAAACATGAGGCAGAGAGGTCTGGAATAGGAAATAAATACAACAGTAAGCTGTTTGCGAATTGTTTCATAACCCAGACAAATCCGTATAGAAAATTCCCTGTATAAAACAACACAATGAAGGTTCAGGGAGTGGGGTATTCCCTTCCTTAGGCAAGGGTAAAGATTTTAGGCTCTGGTATTTGGAATTTAGGCTGTGGTCCTTGTTTTGGGATGAGTCTCTAGGTATGTGGCATAGTCTGTGCTTTTAATTAAAAATTAGAAGTGGTCACATTCTAACTTCCCTCATATATGCAGTTGCTTTTGGATGTCCATGTCTTCAATGTCTGACTACCAAGAGAAGAAAAGGAGAAAATGAAAGGGGGGGCGGGAGGAAGGGCACTGGCACTTTAAATCTCCTGGATTGGAACTAGAGGGTGTTATGCTGAGTGAAATAAGTTAGGCAGGGAAGGACAGATACCATATGTTTGCTCATATAGGGGGATTAGGAGGAAGCTAACAGAGAACCATGAGGGAGAAGAAGGGGGAAATTAGTTGGGGAGAGGAAGGGAGGCAAACCATGAGAGACTCTTGAATGCTGAGAACAAAGTGAGGACTGATAGGTGTGGGGGGGAGGGGAAGGGGGGTGATGGGCATGGGGGAGGGCACTTGTTGGGATGAGCACTGGGTGTTCTATGGAAGCCAAATTGAAAATAAACTATTTAAAAATACATAAATAAATCAGCTGGAGGGAAAGAGACTTGCAACAATAGGGAAGATGCAGTAATGGCCCACCTCTTCCTCTGCCCCTCTGGCATCAGAAGCAGCCATCAGTGATGAGAGCACAGATCCCCAGGGTTTGGAGGACAGGGGCCTTTTGGCACGTCCGGGTACCTGCAAGCTGTGTGCAAGCTGAGAACACACGCACAGCTGTGTCCCTTGGGGCTGAGTGTGGGTAACGGGTAACTGCCACTGTGCTCTAAGAGCTAAACTTGATCAGTATTAGCCACATTTACCATCCAAGTCTTTTCCTGGAAATTGCCAGCCTTTAGTAGATTCCAGAGAAGCTACGTCGGGAGTGCTCTGCCGGTGCCGTTGTTTCCTAGGTGGAGAGATTCTCCCTGCTTCCTATTCTGCTGCCTTCCCAGAATCTCCATGTGTATTTGTTTTATACTTGGGACTATAGCCCAATACTGCTTTATTTATTTCATTGCTCAAGTTATTCCAGATTTGTAATGAAGAAATCCTTTCATTGGCTACTGTGTCATATTCCCATAATGTGGGCTTTCTTTTCTTTTGAAGCATTTACTTTCTGACCTTTAAGATATCCCAGGCTCACCTTGTATGTCTACTGTCGCAGGCCTAGAGTCAGCTATTTCTCCTTGAAGATCTGTCTCATTTTATTGGAGACCAGGATGAGAAACTGAGACCTTGGTGCTTGGCATGCTTGTGTTCCTGGGGTATTGTCTCTGTGCTCTCTCTTATGACTGAGAGAACATTCTTCTCATATGAAAACAATTCGTATGTAGTTTAAGGTGAGAAAACAACCCAGTTCTGGGATTGGGAACATTTCTGTAGTCTGGTCTGCTTTCTATACAGAGCTGACTGCAGCCAAATGAATGTTCGGCGTTGGGATTGGTCTCCTTTAAATCCAGGGTGATGTACAGCTTTGCCCTTTCCATTCAGAACCTGCCCAAAAGATAACAAAGTACATAATTCTAGAAATCAGCCTTACTCATTTATATCTCATATAAATACATGGCGATTTTCCACACTCTTTTATCCATTTCTTCTTATTCAGCACTGGCTTCCTTTACACTATACTGAGCTTCCATTTATTAAACCCTCCTAATTTAACAACCCAAAGTATTGGCTTCTTTGAATATTTCCTCTTTGCTTACAACTTTGTACTCATAATTTGCAGCCTGGATAAACCCCATTTCTTGTTATTAATCTTCTTTGCTTTAGTTGTCCTATGAATACCTCACTGGTTTCTTGAGTTCTTATCTCCTTTTGCCATGTCGTTTTGCCCTTCTAAAGAGGTTACAGCCAGCATGTGCCATTTATAAGCCCAATCTTGGGAACATGGAGGACCTTGGTTAGGATAAACATACTCTGCAGTAGGCCTTTGGAACAACTGTATCCCAGATTAGAATGAACCCTCCCCCCCCCCCCCCCGCCCCCGAGGGAGCTCACATTAAAGGGAAAGCTCTAACAAATAGCTGGGAAGTCTCTTCAAATTTTTATATTTCCATCCCAACCATAATCAAGACAAATTGAAATATGAATTTATGAACCAGGGCCTTGGATCCAAAGAACAGTTTTCTCTTTGGCATTCTTGAAACTTGAGCAGAGCATCAGATTAATCTTTGACTTCTTTGTGTCTATAAACCTAATGTATTAGTTTTGAAATCTCTGAACTTTTTTTTAGCCTTCAATTCTAATTTCAAATAAATGACTAGTAGATAACTACCCCTTATCTCACCCTTTTATTTTCTTTTTTAAAGTTTACTTATTTATTTGGGGGAGGAGGGAGACAGAATCCCAAGCAGCCTCTATACTGTCAGCATAGAGCCTGGTGTGGGGCTCAAACTCAAGAACCATGAGATCATGACCTGAGCTGAAACCGAGAGTTGGATACTTAACCAACTGAGCCACCCAACAACTCCTAAGCCTTTTAAAACAAGTATTTTAAAATTGTGTTGCCTTCCACAGAAAAAGACTTTCTCAAAGGTGCATATGAGCACTGCTCTTCCTACGGAAGAAATCTCAACACCTCCGAGATCCAGTCCTCCATACCTCTTCGTTGTGTCTCCCACTGCTTCTCCATGTACAACTGTCCCTAAATACACATGCACCTCATTACGCTGGACACACCACGCATCTTCACCTCTTGGTGACTGTGCCATTCCATCCTGCTACCCTGCCATGAAAAGTGCTTTGAATTCAAACAGATTATGTTCACATTCTAATTATACCATTTACCTTGGGCAATGCTGGCAAATTCTGTGAACCTCTTTTTTTTTTTTTGCCATCCAAAAAATTGGGAAAATAATATCAAACTCATGGTGTTATTACATTTTAATGAGGCCGCATTAATTTGAACAGTCAGTGCTTGACATAGATGAGTTGTTTATAAATGTCCATTTTTTTCTTCATTTGATAACTCCTGTTCACCTTTCAGGGACTAGTGGAGGCTCCCGCATTTCCAAAAGCAAGTCTTCATTCCTTATGCCCCACCCCCCCCACCCAGCCAGCATTCACTGCTACTCCCCTGCGTTTAATCCCATAGTAACTGTTACCTCGCCATATTGTAACTGTCAGTCTTGACTTGAATGACTGTCTTTCTTAGCCTAAATCCCCAGGAAATGTCCCTGTTCCTGTCTGTATCTGTCATTCAAATATTATTGCAATAATGGAAATTAATTCTATTAGCCCACCTAAATAAGTTTTATTTTAAGAGTATATCCATGTCTAATTAAATATGAACAGAAATAAAATCTCCTCATCGAAGCTTCTTGGCCCCCCCACATGTCTGTCTTAGTGATGTTTTCATTTTCAGCCAGCTCTTAAACTTAGAAAGCACGTGGGGTTTTCTGCTTCATCCAAGGCATGAGACACACATCAGCATAATGCCCTGGCAGCTGTTTGAGAGAGACTTCTCAGATAGGAATTTTTATCGCTTTGAGATCTTCTCCTTGTGTTTGAAACAAATGCAATTGAAATATTTGCATAATTGGTGTATGTGGAATTTTTGTATTTCAATCACATTTTTCTTTCAGGGACTATGGTCTCAGTCTCATTATGAGCTCTGGTTTCCAAGAAACAGACCACTAGGTCCATCAGAATTCTCAGTTTCACAAGAAACAATACACTTGACCTCTGCCTAGTGCGCCGGAGTTGTGCAGCCAATCCTGTACATATCAGGAACCCCCCAACCACAGTGGACTGCCCCCAGGTGGTGGGTGCTTCTCATGCCAGGTCCTCATCTCTGCTGATGTTCTGGTCAAACAGCAAAGCAGTGTGAATTGCGCTGTGTGAATGATCGGTTAGAAATTATATAATCATCATCACAGACACACTTCACTAAACACAATAATACAAGGCTGGGGGCCCACCGAACTCCCCTGTTCTCTACGACACAGCTCTGTGCTGGCTGATGCTGGATGGCTCAGATTCAAATCCTGACTCAGTCACTGAATTAGTTGCTTGAGCTCCATCATGTCATGGAATCTCTCTCATTCTAATCCAGAAGTTCTTCAAGTGTGGTTTGGGGTTCTTGGGGTCCCCGAGTTCCCTTCTGAGGATCCCCAGGTAGAGTGAAAATTGTCATCACACTGACACTATTTGTTATTCCGCAGTCTCTCATGAGTATACAGTGGAGTTTCCCAGAACCTCTGTGACATGTGATGTTGCAAAGAGTTTGAATGCTGACACCAACATAAGAACCTAGCTACTTTCTATTAAGCTGGGCATTAGAGAGATTTGCCCAAATGCAAAATAAAACTAGTCTTCTCGCCACATTTTTGTTTTGTAAATCACACTAATTTTCACTAAAATAATATGTTCCTGTGAGATGGTTTTATGACTTTTCTGTTTTAGTTACTAACACAGTAATTATTGGTAGTAATTATGAATAGACACAGTAATAGATTTAACCGACACAAAGAACCCTTTTTGGAGTCCTTGATAACTTTTAGGAGCGAAAAAGGGTTCTGTGCTTTTATTTCTGCCCAAATAGAATGATGATACTTATCTCTTGTTCTTCTTAGATAGATTATTTAATATAAAGCACATAGAAATGCTTTGTCAAAGACAACACTCAGTATAATAAAAGATAGCATTATTCACATTATGATTTGTTTTCGAAGGGTAAAAGATTTTGACTCCCAGTGAAAACAACTTACATCAGCCTCCTGGTTTCCTTCTGCTTCTGGAGACCATTCAGTTGTTTAGCGATAGCCTGGGATGTGACCCTAAATCACCATAGTGTATGCAGTGGGTCTTCATTGTTTCTTATAGCTTGAAAGCTATATGTTATGGTCAACTACAAGATGTAGAATGTAGTTTCATGTAATGTGTTTAGAATTTTAATGGAGTTTATTTCCAGTTTAAAAAATGTAGTAAGTGTCAATTATGTATCTACACGTGAGAAATACAAATTGAGGGGTGCCTGGGTGGCTCAGTCGGTTATACGTCCGACTTTGGCTAAGGTCATGATCTCATGGTTCATGAGTTTGAGCCCCGCAGCGGGCTCTGTGCTGAAAGCTCAGAGCCTGGAGCCTGCTTCTGAGTCTGTGTCTCCCAGGCTCTCTGCCCCTCCCCCGCTCACACTCTGTCTCTCTCTCAAAAATAAATAAACATTAAAAAATATTTTTAAAAAAGAAATACACTGTCTTAAAGGTCTTGTGATCTCCTAGGGGAGGTGTAATGTTACTGGATTGTGTCAAAACAATGTGATGGCTGAATTCAATGAAAGGTAAAGCAGATGTATGGTGGGAACACAGAGAAGGACCGCTGAACCAGCATGATGCATGGTGTTAGGGAAGGCTTCCTGGAGGAGATGTTACCTGACCTGAGCCTTGAGTGATTAGCAGCAGCTACCCAGGAGCAGAGAGGAAAGGAAGAGGGCAGAGAATTGCAAGGCACTGAGTTGCATAAGAGTGTGGTCACCTGCTCCTAAGATGAGAAATTTGTGCCAGCTGAAGCATAATGGGGGAGGCAGCCAGTGATAGGAAAACAGACCGGTGACCTAGGATAGAATGTGAAGGATCCTACAGGAGCCAAAACTCAATCCTATAGAGAAAGGAACTTCATTAAAGGGTTTCACAAGGGGACTTGTGTGGTGAGATTAATATTTAGAAAGCTTATTGTGTCCTCAGATGTTCTGTGAGAAAAACCATCAGACTTTGCCACCTAAGCAGTGCAACGTATTGAAAGACTTGGCCTTAATTTTGCTAAGTCCTGCTAAATATCACATCTCATTTTCCAGTTGTATCAATCAGTTTCTTAAACACTAAAAGAAAATACACACACACGGACACACACACACACACACACACACACACAATTTAATTATCCCATTTGAATGAAGCATAGAGGTAAGCAGTTCACAAACCCAATGGCCTTTTTCCCTGGGCAATGCCATCTTCAGCCTGTTGGTGGTCTCTCCCCCTCAGGTCTGCAAGATGGCTTTTGTGGATGTAAACATCGCGTCCCCATACAACAGAGTCTCAGTCAGGAACAGCATCTTTTTCTCATGAAACTCTCTATTTTATCACGAAGGAATATAACTTCTGGAAGTCACCTAGTAGACCGTTTGTGTCTCTCAGTCTTGAACTTGGCTACATTTTTACCCCTAAGGCAATCACCCTTTAGACAAATGATGATTTATGAAATTGGGTACAGTCTGCCCCCACTCTCCAACCTCCCCAACAAATAGAGTCAGGATTCCAGTAGCAAGTTTGTCTTGCTCCCAGGAGAGGACTGAACAGAGGATAATACCACCATTCTCTCCATGCCATGCTGGTTTGGCTTCAGAATAGGAAAACAGCTACTTGACCCAACAGGTGACCTACCTAACACTTGCAAGTGTTTTGAGTCTGATTCTAAAATCCTGGAGAGAGGGAGGCAAGATGGCAGAGAAGTAGGGAGCTCCGTACATTTTGCTCACTCCCATCTCTCAAACAGAGCAGACCTGAAGCCACAGGACACTGAACCGCAGGAGTCTGAGTGGAAAAGAGGCAGAGTCCTCTAAGAAGACAACCTCATAGGTGCGTGAGTGTGAACTAGGGAAGATAAAAATGGGCCGGAACCTGAGACACGGAGGAAGGGGAGGGAACCCCCTTTGTGGGGGTTCGAGAAGAGTCTAAGGGAAGAGAAAGAGTGGCTGAAATTGCTCATGGAACTCTCCCTGGAGAAGAGAAAAAAAAAAAAAAAACCTTGGCTCCGGACAGAGAGTGACCCTAGTTCTAGCTGTAGCGCTGACTTTGGGCTGGGTGCCCCGGTCCCAGGCGGCACCAGGAGACACTGCTCTGCTGCTCTCCTGGCTCAACCCCCTGCTGGGAAATGGCCCAGCCTGCAGAATTATATTTCCAAGAGTATTAATAAAGCATGGGGACTAAGACCTGGAAATGAGGTGGGGCTTCGGACATAGATCAGACCCAAAGAGTGATTTGCAACACTTGGTTGGAGAAGAGATTGGGGTGCCACCATTTTTCTCCCCACAGCTTCCAAGGCTGGACCTCAGGGAGTGGCCTGCCGGACCTCAGTGGAGGCTGGACCCACCTAAACCAAACCACTACCATCCCTGCTAGAGAGCTGCTTTTCTTTCTTTCTTTCTTTTTTTTTTTTTTTAACCAGAGCCCCAGGGCAAGACCAACATGGATGCACTGCTGTGATTGTTTCTAGATCAATTCTTTCTATTCAGATATATTTTTCCTGGTCTCATTCGTATCCCTCTCCTCTGCTGTACTGGGGACACTAGTCATTGGTTTGCTTAAACAGTCACATTTAATCCATTCTTTAGATGTATATTCCACACCTCCATGACCACCTTTCTACCTCTCTCTCTCTGGAGTAATCAGACTATATAGTTTCTCTGAATAACATTATCTTTGTTTCTTTCTCCTCGCCTCCCACCACATTCTCCTCTTTCTCTCTCTGAATTAAGCCTTTTAGCCTCTCTGCCTTGTGTTTGTCCAATTTCGCTTCCTCCCCCCACCCACCCCGTCATTTCTCTTTGTATATGCTCTTGCATCAGCACTGCATACACCCTGGTCTTTATTTGTAGCTGGGAATTCTGGTTTTATGCTTTTAGACTTTCCTTTGTCTTTGGGTTTTTTCTTTTTTCTTTTCTTTTTTTACTTTTTTTCTTTTTCTTTTTCCCTTTTGGTTTGCTTGTTTGTTGGACATGTCTGTGCGTTTGCATGCCTTTGTTCCCTGTAAGTTTGTCTGTTTTCCTTTCCAGGGCTACCTCAAGAAACAAGCCAAAGTACACACGGTGGAGAGTCCCAAATACCACTACAAGTATGGAGATAAAATAACCAAAGTCTCAACAAGAGAGAACAAGAGACACCATTCAAAGAACACTTCCTGAACGGACAGGCCCTGGACAGTCAATAAGCCTTCTTTAATACAGGAGTACTCGCAGGTGCAGAGTGCATAACAAGCTTCTAAAATTAACAGGAGACAGAAAGATAGCCAAAATGATGAAACAGAAGAATTCTCCTCTAAAGAAATTCCAGGAAGAAATGACAGCTAAAGACGTGCTCAAAACAGATATAAGCAACATAACTGAAGAAGAATTTAGAACAATAGTCATAAAATTAATCGCTGGTCTTGAGAAAGGCATGGAATACATCAGAGAAGCGATTGCTACAAACACTATGAAGCGTAAAAATAGCAGTGATGCATTTAAAAATGCTATAAGTGAGGTGCATAATAAAATGGAGGCATCCAATGCATGGATTGAAGAGGCAGAGAAGAGAATAGGTGAATTAGAAGACACAATTATAGAAAAAGAGGAAGCTGAGAAAAAGATAAATTGATCCAGGAGTATGAAAGGAGAGTTCCAGAACTGAGTGATACAATCAAACGGAACAATATCCATCTCATAGGAAATCCAGAAGAGGAAGAGAGAAGGAAAGGCGCTGAAGGAGTCCTTGAACAAATTATAGCAGAGGACTTCCCCAGTCTGGGGAAGGAAACAGACATTGAAATCCAAGAGGCACAGAGAACTCCCCTCAGATGGAACTTGAATAGATCTTCTGCACGACATATCATAGTGAAACTGGCAAAGTATAAGGACAAAGAGAGAATTCTGAAAGCAGCTAGGGATAAAAGGGCCCTAACCTACAAAGGGAAACCTGTCAGAGTAATTACAAACCTACCTACTGAAACGTGGCAGGTCAGAAAGGAATGGCAGGAAATCTTCAATGTGATGAACAGAAAAAAATATGCAGCCAAGAGTTCCCTATCCAGCAAGCCTGTCATTCAGAATAGAAGGAGAGATAAAAGTCTTCCCAAATAAACAAAAATTGCAAGAATTAGTCACCACTAAACCAGCCCTACAAGAAATCCTGAGGGGAACTCTATGAGGGAAATGTAAGGAACGCAAGGTACCAGAGACACCACCACAAGCACGAATCCTACAAAGGAACAGTGACTCTAAGGCCATATTTTTCAATAATAACACTGAATGTAAATAGACTAAATGCTCCAATTAAAAGACATAGGATAGCAGAATGAAAAAAAGAAACCAAAATCCATCTATTTGCTGTCTACAAGAGACTCATTTTCTACCTGAGGACACCTTCAGATTGAAAGTAAGGGGATGGAGAAATATCCATCATGTTACTGGAAGTCAAAAGAAATCTGGAGTGGGTATACTTATATCAGACAAACTGACTTTAAAGTAAAGGCAGTAACAAGGGATGAAGAAGGGCATTATATAATAATTACAGGGTCTATCCATCAGGAAGAGCTAACAATTATAAATGTCTACGCACTGAATTCAGAAGCACCCAAATACATAAAACTATTAATCACAAACAGAAACAATCTGATGGATAAGAACGTGCTAATAGCAGGGGACTTTAATACTCTACTTACAGCAATGGATAGATCAACTAGACAGAAAATCACTAAAGAAACAACTGACTTGAATGACACATTGGACCAGATAGATTTGACAGGTATATTTAGAACTCTACATCCTGAGACTATGGAATTCACTTTCTTCTCAAGTGTGCATGGCACATTCTCCAAGATAGATCACATACTGAGACATAAAGCAGCCGTCAATAAATCTAAAAGAATTGAGACCATACCATGCCCACTTTCAGATCACAGTGCTAGGAAACTTGAAATTAACGACAGGAAAAAGTCTGGAAAACCTCCAAAGACTGAAGGTTAAAGAACACCCTACTAAAGAACAAACAGGCCAATCAGGCAAGTAGAGAAGAAATTTTAAAAAATATGGAAACAAATGAAAATGAAAATACAATAATCCAAACTCTATGTGATGTGGCAAAGGTAGTCCTAAGAAGAAAGCGTATTGCACTCCAGGACTGTTTTAAGAAATTAGAAAAAGTGCAAGTAGAAAATCTAACAGCGCACCTAAAGGAACTAGAAGGAGAGCAACAAGAGCACCCCAAACCCAGTAGAAGAAGAGAAATAATAAAAATCAGGACAGAAATAAACAATATAGAAACAAACAAACAAAAAACCAAAAAACAGTTAAACAGATCAATGACACCAAGAGTTGGCTTTTTGAAAAAATAAACAAAATTGATAAACCTCTACCCAGGCTTCACAAAAAGAAAAGAGACAGAACACTAATAGACAAAATCATGAATGAAAATGGATTTATTACAACCAATCCTTCAGAAATACAAGCAATTATCAGTGAATGCTCTGAAAAATTATACGCCAAGAAACTGGACCACTTAGAAGAAATGGACAAATTCCTAAACACACACTCACTGCCAAAATTCACATGGGAAGAGATACAAAATCTGAACAGACCCAAAAGTAGTGAAGAAATTGAATCAGTTATCAAAAATCTCCCAACAAATAAGAGCCCTGGGCCAGATGGCTTCCCCGGGGGAATTCTACCAGACATTTAAAGCAGAGTTAATACCCATTCTTCTCAAGCTATTCCAAAAAAAAAAAAGGAAAGAAAACTTCCGGACTCATTCTATGAAGCCACCATCACTTTGATTCCCTACCCAGACAGAGACCCACAAAAAAAGAGAACTACAGGCCAATATCCTTGATGAATACAGATGCAAAAACCCTCAACAAAATACTTCCAAATTGAACGCAACAGCACATAAAACGAAATCCAGCATGATCAAGTGGGATTCATTCCTGGGTTACAGGGCTGGTTTATATTCACAAATCAATCAGTGTGATACATCACATTAACAAAAGAAAAGATAAAAACCATATGATCCTGTCGATAGATGCAGAAAAAGCATTTGACAAAATGCAACATCCCTTCTTTTTTTTTAATGTTTTTTTTTTTTTTTTTTCTGAGAGAGATTGAGAGAGAGAGAGAGAGCATGACCAGGGGAGAGTCAGAGAGAGAGAGGGAGACAGAGAATCTGAAGCAGGCTTCAGGCTCTGAGCTGTCAGCACAGAGCCCAATGTGGGGCTCGAACCCACGAACCGTGAGATCATGACCTGAACTGAAGCCGGACGCCTAACGGACTGAGCCACCCAGGTGCCCCTGCAGCATCCTTTCTTAATAAAGACCCTCAAGAAAGTCAGGATAGAAGGAACTTACTTAAACATCATAAAAGCCGTCTATGAGAAGCCCTCAGCTAACATCATCCTCAATGCGGAAAAACTGAGAGCTTTCCCCCTGAGATCAGGAACACGACAGGGATGTCCATTCGCACCACTGTTGTTTAACATAGTGCTGGAAGTCCTAGCATCAGCCATTAGACAACAAAAGGAAATAAAAGGCATCAGAATTGGCATAGAAGAAGTCAAACTTTCACTTTTTGCAGACAACATGATACTCTACATAAAAAACCCAACAGACTCCACCAGAAGCCTACTAGAACCGATCCATGAATTCAGCAAAGGCGCAGGGTACAAAATCAATGTATAGAAATTGGTTGCGTTTTATACACCAATAATGAAGCAACAGAAAAAGAAATCAGGAAACTGATCCCATTCACAATTGCACAAAAAAACCATAAAATACCTAGGAATAAACTTAACCAAAGACACTGGTCAGAGTGGCTAAAATGAATAAATCAGGAGACTGTAGATGCTGGCGAGGATGTAGAGAAACGGGCACCCTCCTACATTGTTGGTGAGAATGTAAATTGGTGCAGCCCCTCTGGAAAACAGTGTGGAGGTTCCTCAAAAAATTAGCCCTAGAACTCCCCTATGACCCAGCAATAGCACTGCTAGGAATTTACCCAAGGGATACAGGATGCATAGGGGCACATGCACCCCAAATGTTCATAGCAGCACTTTCAACAATAGCCTAATCATGGAAAGAGCCTAAGTGTCCATCAATGGATGAATGGATCAAGAAGATGTGGTTTATCTATACAATGGAATACTACATGGCAATGAGAAAGAATGAAATCTGGCCATTTGTAACAACATGGATGGAACTTGAGGGTGTTGTTGTGAGTGAAATAAGTCAGGCAGAGAAAGACAGATACTATATGTTTTCACTTATAGGTGGATTAGGAGGAAGTTAACGGAGGACCATGGGGGAGGAGAAGGGGAAATATAGTTGGGGAGAGGGAGGGAGGCAAACCCTGAGAGATTCTTGAATGCTGGGAACAAACTGAGGGTTGATGCGGGTGGGGGAGAGGGGAAGGGGGTGATGGACATGGAGGAGGGCACTTATTGGGATGAGCACTGAGTGTTACATGGAAACCAACTCGACAATAAACTGAATAAATAAATAAAAAATAAATAAATAAATAAATAAATAAATACCTAGCTGCTCTGTGTTACTCCTGGACCCCTCCCTGGGCTTCACTGGCTCCATGATTAGAATGTAACACCTGCATCCTCGGCTCCCCCTCCCTACCCTGTGGATGAGCATGTCCCAGCCCTCAGTCTCCTCCTCCCCACGTCTGGCCTCTTTCTCTCAAGTTCCTCTGTCCTCAGGCCTTTTCCATCAGATCTGGAGTCCCTCTGTCTTCTCAGAGTCTTCACTAAGCCATAAAGAACGCTGCATACGTTTCAGCGCAAGCTGTTAAATATACTTTGCAATGTACACATAAGGCTTGCCAAAACCCTCCAGCAGATTTTTTCTTCCTTAGATTAATCATTCCAGTCATGTTTCCACCCTGTTCTTCCTTTGGCTTGTTGGATCTGGGGTAGAACAAGAGCCCACAACTAAATAATGGCTCTTGGTCTTTTATAGCCCTGTGGAGTGGCTCTCAAAGCATGGTCCTTGAACCAGCAGCATCAGCATCACCAAGGAATAGGTGAGAAATATAAACTCTTGGGCCCACACCAGACCTACCGAATTAGGCACTCCTGGGAGGGGGCCAGCCATCTTTGATTTAACAGGTCCTCCAGGTGATTCCGACCCACTTTCAAGTTTGAGAACTACAGCAATAGAAATACCAGAACTCTGGAGGAATCTGGGTAGCTCAGTAGGTTAAGTATCCAGTCTTGGTTTCAGCTCATGTCATGATCTTGCAGTTCGTGAGATCAAACCCTGCATTGGGTTCTGCACTGACAGCAGGGAGCCTGCTTGGGATTTTCTCTCTGCTTCTCTCTCTGCCTCTCCCCAGTCATCCTTTCTCTCTCTGTCCCTTCCCTCCTCACACATGCACACACACTCTCTCTCTCTCAAAATAAATAAATAAAAATTTGAGAAAAAGATACCAGAACTCTGGAGTTAAGACGTGTGACCTTATTTGAAGTAATACACCTTTCTGAGTCTCTGTTAGGAAACATACAGTTATTGATGATAAAATACTTAGCTGGTGACGATTAAATAGGCAATTATTTGTAACATCACTTGATGTTTGTCACTAGTGAGGAATATTCTGTCCTCATTCCTTCCCCCTCCCTTTCTGAATGTTATAATAATTTTTATGAATCACATTTTTGGTTAATCCTGGCTTAGAAGGCAGTTATCCCAAATATTCACCTGAAATGGTTTTATATGTTAGGATCCTACTTGGAAAAGATTGATTCGTGTTACATAGTGAACTTTTTTCTTTCCGTTCCCAGCATTTTGACTTTCTCTTAATTGCGTCTCCAGCACCCAACTGCTTTTGCTTTAATACGCACTGGCCGCGCTCTGACGAGGAAGCCACAGATGTTTCTCCAAGTCGCTTCCTCTCTCCCTTCTCTCTTTCCTCCCTTGGTTGTGATTCATACAGCTGCTCTTTCATTTCCTTAAAAGTCACTTTCTTCAGGTAAAAACTATGGCTGCCTGTGCCAAGTTTCATGGCCAGCGCATCGTAATTGAGAAGTGTCACCGTCTGTTCAGTGTGCTCCACTTGATCCTGACGGTGGCTGGAAATGGTTTCAGTATCCAGCACGGTGTGGCTTCACTTTTTGGTCCATGATGTCGCAACACGAATTGGGCCTCATCCCTGGTACCACACACACGTTTCTAAGCGATTTCAAGCTGTAGCTCTTTTCAGCGGCATGTTGACTGTTCTTAGTATGGGGAATAGGGGATTGTGTTTCAAAATGTTTCTGGGAAGAAAGATGCCTGTTTTGTTTTGACCCCTGAAAAAGCCTATTCGAGGAATTTTTGCATTAGAACCAGCATTTTTGTAGCTCCTATTATACGTAGGCACTGTTCTGGGTGCTTTTAAAATGTCTTGATTCTTCACCACAATCCTTCAAAATAGATGGTAAGTACCATTTTACAGGTGAAAACACTAAGGTTCAGAAAATTGATATTTTCAGGGGCACCTGGGTGGCTCAGTTGGTTAAGCACTCGACTTTGGCTCAGGTCATGATCTCATGGTTCATGGATTTTAGCCCTGCATCAGGCTCTGTGCTGACAGCTCAGAGCCTTGAGTCTGCTTCGGATTCTCTGTCTCCCTCTCTCTCTCTGCCTCTTCCCCAACTTGTGCTCTGTTTCTCTATCAAAAATAAATAAATACTAAAAAGTTTTAAAAAAGAAAGTTAATATTTTTTATAGTCACACAACTATTAAATAGGAGCATTTAAAAATCATTTGTTATGTTTATTTGTGTGTGTGTGTGTGAGAGAGAGACAAAGTGCAAGTGGAGGAGGGGAAGAGAGAGAGGGAGACACAGAACTGAAGCAGGCTCCAGGCTCTGAGCTGTCAGCATAGAGCCCACTGTGGGACTCAAACTCATGAACAATGAAATCATGACCTCAGAGGAAGCCAGTCACTTAACCGACTGTAGGAGCATTTTATTACTATCCAGATCTCTTCTGATTCCAGTTTCTCTGCTGTTTTATTTTATTTTATTTTTATTTATTGTTTGTTGAGAAGAGAGAGAGAGAGAGAGAATGAGTAGAGAAGGGGCAGAGGGAGAAGGGGTGAGAGAGAATCTTAAGCAGTCTCCATACCCTGTGTGAGCCTGATGCGGGGCTCAATTTCAGGACTGCGAGATCATGATCTGAGTTGAAATCAAGAGTTGGACACTTAATAGGCTGAGCCATCCATGTGCCCCTCTGCTGTTTTTAAAGTGACATGATGAATAAGAAGGCAAATTATCTGGAATGCACAGTGAACCTTCACATTTGAGCATATGGATTTGATCACATGGATTTTGGTGTAAGATCACCAGTTTCTGTGCATGTATATGTGTGTGGTGTGTGCGTGCATGCATGTTTTAGATACTGGACTTGCTACCAGCTGAGAGCTACTAGCTACAAATAGACTTTGGGTTGCGGGCTTTCATCTTACATTGCTGCTGGGTATCACAGCATCATTGTATATATAGTTAAAAGAGGCGAACATGCCTTTATTCATTTTTCATTGTTCGCCACTCAGCCATTTATCAGTTATCAGCACATATGGGGCGCCTGCTATACATTGCATTATGCACTGGGAGTAAACAAGTAAAGGCAGTCTGTGCCTTTGAGTCTTCGATCTTCTCCAGTCTTAATGAAGTTATGTGTTTTATATTCAAGATTGTGATGCATTGGTTATTTCAGAGATTTAGAAGTCATCATGTCCCAACTTCACTCTGCCATTTTAACTGGGTAGATGCCTCTAAATGACTTCACCTTCTGACTGTGTTCATTCATCTGTCAAATGTTTATAATAGCATCTTCTCAGATGCAGATGAAATGAGATTATGTAAGGGTGTCTTGCAATATCCAAAGCATAATAGACTTTTTCATGTTAATATATTATCAATAACATTTGGCTATTACTATGCTTATTATCACTGATATTTTTAAGAGATTGTGTAAATAAGCCAATGAGCCTATCAGTGCTCATTAACTGAACATCCATTGAAATTTAGTACTCCACTGTCTTTGCTTAGTAACTGAGGGTGATTGCATTCTCAGTTCTATTTCAAAGGGTTGAACGTTTATATAATTCTCATCTGTAGTCTTAAAGATGCTCCAGTGGAAGCTGATTGAGAAGCATTATACAAGATTGGAGAGATAGCATGTTCTGGATAATCATACCTGCTTTCAAACCCTGCCTCATTTTTTTTTTTTTTTTTTTTTTTTTTTGGTGAAAGACCTATGGCTGGAATGAGGAGACAATGACATCTAGCTGACAGAACTGTGATGATAATTAAATGTGATAAAAATATATTAAAATGATCGACACACGATGCAGCATTATAAGTATCTTTGCCTGTTATTATTGGAAATTCCCAAAACCTAGTGCTAGGAGGAGATGATAATGAATATTTTTCATTTTTAACCAATAATTTTGCCTGTTTCAAGTGAATCCAAAATGCTACAATTTAAATGTTGGTGTCTTCCCTTCATAGAAAATTTGTTCTTTTTACGTGGCTAAGCAGAAGTCACAATCAATGAATGCTTCCCTAATATCCACAAAAGAGATATACCCATTCCTTGCTTTCCATTCCTATTCTCCTTGGTGTATCTTTTCATGCTATCATGTACAGATCTGTCTGCTTCCTGGATTATGAACTCCTGAGGATAGCAATTCTCCCCCAATTATCTCTGTATTCCTAAAACATCTCACAGTGGAAGTCATGGACTACATATCTGTTGCATAAATGCATGACTTCTTCTAAATATATGAAAGGATTCTTTATTATACAAAAGCAATTGTGCTGGGTTTTCTTAAAATATTTTATTTCTAACTGCACATAAATTGTGACTCATAAAATTCATTTTAGACACAAAAGGATTCTATAGTAAAGTTATATATAGGTGCTTAACGAGACCTCAAAATATACCTTCTACACTTCTCTGTATAGGTAAATTGAAAATGTTTTACAGTAGGACTTTTCAGTATTTTTAACCTCAAAAGATAAATTCTTATGAATAACTTTTTTTAGTGCATTTCAATTATTTTTCAAGTCAAATTTTCTGTATTTTTGTATCTGAGTAAGGTCACCATTCAATTACTTAGTTTGGAAAATCACATCTGTGCTGAAGAGAGCTGGAATTGTTTTCTTATGGAAATAGACCGGGATCAAGAATAAAGCACTAGACCTGTGTAAAAATCAGAGTTAGTTTTCCATAAACAGTGTCAGGTCAGGAATTAGCTGAGTATTCAACCCTCTGCAGGTGCTATGAACACGTATAGTGTGAGTTCTGTAATGTTATGCCTTATCAGTATCAGTATTTAAAGGTTTTTCTTTGTACATGGAGCAGAAAATCTATCACTGTAGTAAAAACTCTAGTATTGGGGCAAAGAAAGGGTGTGAATCCACAATTGTGACACACTTTACCTGTTACCCATTTTTCCCAAGGTACGTTTGTCATTAGATTTTATAGAGGGGAATGATGTACAAGAGAAATTTCAGGATGTGATGTAGCTGGTTCTAAAGAATGGAAATAGGGCAGATGTGAAAACAGAAGGAATCATATGATGAGTCTGAGAGACTACAGGCTACAGAAACATGCGAGTTTTTGAGATACATCTTGACTGTGTGGTGGTCACACACGTGCACACATGTGATAAACTTTCATGTAGCTAAATATACAGGAGTGCTCAGAAAACTGGTAAGACCTGAAAGCGCTGGTAGATTCTATCAGTGCCAATTTCCTGGGTCCTTTGTTGTACTACAGTCATGCGAGATGTTATCATTGTGGGGAAATACCGTGGAAGGTTAGACAGGCTTTCTCTGTACTATTTCTTAAAACTGCATGTGAATTTATAAGTGTTTCCCCCCCAGAAAGCTTTAAAAATTCATGAGAGGTTTTTTTTTGGTGGAAAACAGGGTATAACTACTGATCATTCACTAAAAAAAAAAAAAAAAAAAAAAAAATTGGGGGCACCGGAGTGACTCAGTCGGTTAAGCATCCGACTTCAGCTCAGGTCATGATCTTAACGGTTTGTGAGTTTCAGCCCCACGTTGAGCTCTATAATGACAGCTCAGAGCCTGGAGTCTGCTTCGGATTCTGTATCTCCGTTGCTCTCTGCCCCTCCCTCCCTTTCTCTCTCTCAAACATAAATAACATTTTTAAAAAATGAAAAATAAAAAGTAGTGAATTTTGTAGGGCGAAGGAGAGGGAGAAGTTTAATTAAGTCATCCACTGATCCATCGTCTGTCCAGATACCCATAACTTCTTGAGTGCTGTGATACTCTGGACAATGCGCAGAGTATCAGGGAGACTACAGCACCTGCCGGAGAGGATGGCACCATTAGAGGGTGACAGATATGTGGCTCATCACGCAGTGATGCATGACGTGTGCAAGGAGGGAAGTGTGGGATGGTAAGGAGGTGCGCTGGAGGGAGTGGTCAGCATTCCCTGGAGACTATTGCTTGTCAACCAAATGTGACGGATTGAACTCCCTTTGAGGATAGACATCCCTTCTTACACACTGACATGACACCGGGTGTACAGAGCGGATTTGACACATCTCTACTTCCTACCATGATTTTCAGCCTCTTCCCCAAATACCGTAATCTACTGTGCTTTCTTTTCAAATCCTTATTCAACTCTATTCTGCTGAGAACGCAAATGTTCATTCTTTCTTAAATAATACATTTCCATTCAGTTTTAGAGGTTTAGAAGCCTGGTACATAGCAGAAGAATTCCAAATAGAACATTAAAGAAAACTAAGGAGTACACAATAACTGTACTAACTTTGTAAGTTTTCTGTAAATCCAAAAGTATTCCAAATAAAAAATTGATTAAAACAAAAATGGCACATGTGTTCCATTCTTAACACAGTTGGAAGAGATTAAGGAAAGATTTAGTAGGTATGGAGATATCAACGACCTATGGTTTTTCCATAGACTTAGAATGATACCCAAGCTACTTTATAGTTTGTTAACTACAGATTTAGGTCATCAGACCTAAATCATGCCTATTTAATAAATTGTTTAATCCCTAAAATTGTATGTTTACACATGATTTTAAGAAAAAAATCAGTTGGTTAAGTATCCGACTTTGGCTCAGGTCACGATCTCACGGTTTGTGGGTTCAAGCCTTGCATTGGGCTCTGTGCTGACAGCTCAGAGCCTGGAGCCTACTTGGGATTCTGTGTCTCCCTCTCTCTCTGTCCCTCCCCTGCTCATGCTCTGTCTCTGTCTCAAAAAGAAATAAACATTAAAAAGAAAAAAGAAAAAGATTATAAGAAGGATCTGGCTGTCACCCTGGCTAGGATATACCCTTACTTGATACCTTCTAAAACATTCATTTACTTCTACCATATTTTCCCAGCACATTTGAAAGCTAATTGTGTAATTGGTAGCGTTATCAGTATTCGGCAAAGAAATGTTAATGAGTAAAGTAATTTCCCTTGGATGTCACCCATAATTCCCAAAAGGTTGAAACACTCAGAAAAAAATAGGGCAGAGTCATCATGTTAGCCCTTAAAGAGATTCTAGCCTAGCAATTCTTGAACCAAAATCCATAGAACAATAACAAATGTGACTTCCCAATACCCCAGCATGAGATTCTGATACACTTTTACATTCCTGACTTTTCTGAGAATCACTGCCATGGTGACCCACTGCTATTGATTACAGCGGGTCCTGTTCTCTGTGTATATTAGAGAAAGAAAATGTTGAGAACCTCCTCCTCCTCCTCCTCCTCCTCCTCCTCCTCCTCCTCCTTCTCCTCCTTCTTCTTCTTCTTTCTTCTTCTTCTTCTTCTCCTCCTTCTCCTTCTCCTTCTCCTTCTCCTTCGAGATAGAGAGTGAATGAGTGGGGGAGGGGCAGAGAGAGAGGGAAACAGAATCTGAAGAAGGCTCCAGGCTCTGAGCTGTCAGCTCAGAGCCAAACCTGGGAATTGAACTCAGGAACTTCAGATCATGACCTGAGCCAAAGTCAGAGGCTTAACCAACTGATCCTCACAGACACCCTGAGAATTTTCTTTATTATCTAGCATCCTATTGATAGATGAGAATTTTCTTTGTTATCTAGTATCCTATTGATAGATGATGATAGGCTACTGTAGCCTAGGGTGTGGTTAAAAGTTTTTGAAGGTTACATTGTAGCTGATTGACAGAGCTGGAACCAGAACTGGAGTTTACTAGGATTTCTTCTGGTTCTAGTGTGTTTTCTTATCAAATGGTAGTTTCATGAAATGAAACGGGTGGAGGTACATACTCACTCTGCAATATGGCTGCTGTGTGTCTAGAGCTAGTCACTTAGTCATTTTAAGCCCCACTCTCCTCTTTAGTAAATGGAAATAACTGATTTTATCCATATATTTGTTGTGGTGATTACATGAAGGAATAGAGTTATTAGATGTTTTCATTAGCAGCCACAAAGAATGATGGATAATGTTGGTGACTCAGATTCTAGGCCCTTCACTTCGGCCTCAGCAAGAGAGAAAGAGTCATGTCTTCTTATATGTTTTGTTAATTTTAAAAAGGTTTCTGCTGCTAATAGTGAGTTTGCAAAATGCCATTATATCTTGAGCTATTGTAGCGTGCCTAGCATCTTTATTGAGAAAAGGCATTCTGTTTCCTTTCGCTATCTCTGCTGCTAAGAAATTCCTGAAAATGTCTATCCATGCCCATATCTGTGTGAGTATGAGAAGCACCACTGGACCCGCGTTGAACCTTCTGAGGTAGACCCTTATGTTGTGTATTGCTTGTTTACATTTTGGTTTTCCGCTTCTGACCTCCATCTTGACAGAGTCTCCTGCCTGTTTGTGACATCAGAAAGTATGCAGGAACCATCGTTTGTGCCAAAAAAGGCACAAGTTATAAAGAGTCTTAAGGAGGGTCTCTTGATCCTGAAGTTAAAGCTGAATTCTCTCAGCACAGAGGAAATGTGATTAATTCAGACTCGATCGGTATTTACTGCCAGTTACCTGCCTTATTAGTGCACTTACGTTACATTTGGAGTATCTGTGTACTTATTTCTTGCTCCCACTAGACCCTGAGGTTTATTGTTGTGGAATATGCCTCTTCCCTCACTCTCCCACACTTAGCGCAGAAGTAGCCATTCATCAAGTGTTGATTCAGTTACTGAATGATGGCAGAATCCCTCAATCTTGGAAGAAAAATAAAACATGGATAGGAAAGAATTACAAAACAGCACGTGTATAATGCAAAACTTGAGGGTGGAGGGGTTAATTGACCATTGTAGAGACTGTGGGTAGGTGGACATATGCCCAGGAATCTTCTGAGAAGAGATCAAACCTGATCTGGGCTTTAACTATCAAAGTGCTAATCCACCATGAACAAATAGCCTCTCTGTTAATCCTTGTATGAACCCTGTGGTAGATTGTGATAGAATTCAGTTACCTACTTTTCTGTTTTCCTGTAAGAGGCCTCTACTTTCCTGCCCCATTACTATGTATCTTATCTACCTCCTGGGGAAACAGTATCCTCAGCCCTTGACTTTAGACTTAGCCGTATGACTTGCATTGGCCATGAACAGATGTAACTAGGCATGTTCCACTTGCTTTGGAATATGACCAGATGTCACTCTGCTTATCTAAGCAAACACTTGAAGGACAATAGCATACTTTAGTTACTTTTGTTTTGTTTTGTTGTTTTTGTTTTGGGGGCTTTTGTTTTTTGTTGTTTTGTCTTCTCCCCTCTCTGCACTTGGAATAGCTGTATCCGCCATAAAAGCTGCCTCCTCAGCCTGGGTATGGGAATGGGAAGGCACATGGGGGCAGCACCATGCAGAATCAGGCCGAGCCAAACATGCAGCAGACCCACAGATGAAAATGCAATGTGAGCAAGAAGTCATTTTTTTGTTGTCATAAGCTACTGAGATTTTGGTGTTTATTTTATAGAAAAAAAAAAATGACGAATACAAGCCCTATGAAGTATAGACTATTATTATTTCTCTTTGCAGAAGATAAAACAGATAATTAGCAACTTTACTGGTCAAACATTTAGTGAGAAGGGAAACTTAGGACTTAAAACAAGGTATGCCACATTGTATGTTTCTCTAGGTATAAGGTCCAAATTTAAGGAACAGCTTGTGCCATGACACAGAACGATGGAACACTTTATTATGCAAGCGAGCAACTGGGTCAAAACCTAAAGAATGGATGAACAATGGTGGGAGATGAAGCTAGGAGGCACAGAGAGTGGGCCTAGTTTGTGAACGGTCTTTCAAAATATGCTAAGGTGGTTGACTTATACATCATGAACCAATGTCTACATTGAGTGGATGGCATCTTGGGATGCTATTTGTCTTAGGTGACTTGGGGCTGCTGTCACAGATGACCACAGGGTGGATGGCACAAACAACAAAAATTCGTTTCCTCACAGTTCTGGAGGCAACAAGTCCAAGAGCCAAGTGCTGGAAAGTAGTTTCAGGGGCGTCCCCTCTTCCTGGCTTGTAGACAGCCACCTGCTCTCTGTGTCCTCACATGGCCTTTGCTCTGTGCTTGTGTAGAAAGAGAGAGAGAGAGCTGGCGTGTGCACAAGCTGGAGAATGAGGGGAGAGGTTTGTTCTGTTCTTTTTTTTTTTTTTTTTTAATAAAACATCAAGGCCCTTCTCTTATGACTTCATTTATCTGTAATCACTCTTTTAAAGGCCCTGTCTCCAAATAGAGTCACATTGGTTAAGGCTTCAAAAAGTGAATTTTGGGGGGGACACAGTTTAGTCCATGGAAGTATATAAGTCAAGAGGAAATAGACTGTTAATGAGAGTATTTTGGAACTTTAAATAGCCTGTACTGAACTACTTTAAGTAAAGTGGTGTAAATTTAGGCTGATAATAAAGACATGTATATATAATCTCTTTGCATGTTTTTTTAAAATGTTTATTTCAGAGAGAGAGTCAGAGACAAAGACAAAGTGTGAGCAGAGGAGGGGCAGAGAGAGAGGGAGACACAGAATCTGAAGCAAACTTCAGGCTCTGAGCTGTCAGCACAGAGCCTGATGCAGGTAAGATCATGACCCGAGCTGAAGTCGGATGCTTAACTGAATGAGGCACATAGGGACCCCTCTCTTTGTATGTTTTTATTCTACATCATTTAAATCTATAGACATAAAAGAGAAGAGTCTTGGGATGCCTGGGTGGATCAGTTGGTTGAATGTCCAACTCTTGATTTCCACTCAGGTCATGGCCTCACAGTTGTGAGATCGAGCCCTGCATGTGGATCTATGCTGAACATAGGAGCCTGCTTGGGATTCTCTCTCTCTCTCTGCCTCCCCCCCCCCCCATTCATGCTCATTCTTGCTGGCTCTCTCTCTCTCTCTCAAAATAAATAAACATTAAAAAAGAAGGAGAGAGAGAAGAGTCTTTGGCCCAATCCACATGGGTGGTTAATGCCAAGCAAACTAGTCAATCCTGGTAGAGAGAAAGAAGTTTATTTGCACTTGAGATTTCTACAAAGTGTTCACTCCTCTCCATGCCCGGAGGCCTTCCCATGGCTTCTCAATTACCTGCTTTGTTTTCTTTGGTGACTTCTGAGATTCCCAAATTTGCATAGTACCCACCTCATCCTATCCATTAAATTTCCACCCAGATTCCTGCCCTAGGTAATGTTGCTTCCAAGGAGAGTAAATGAGCCATTGTGTGCACTCAAGGAGCTAACCCAGTAATTTATTGAAGCATGGGAAAGAAAGACTAGAAAACACTGACAAAGGTTCTTCTAGTGACATGTCAGCTTTTGTTTTTTCTTCCATGCAAGTATCACATGTTTCACCTAGGAGCAGATACTATTCCTCTGCAACATTTCAAATTCAATTAAAGGACAACTCTGTCCCCAAATGTAAATGACCATGAAGTTACAGGGGAATGTGCTGGCTATATGGCCTTCTATCTGAGCAGATACCTTCAGACGTGGAATTTCTCTCTAAGGAGGCCCACATATTTGGTCAATGATACAATTTCATCTGTAGACAAACCTTACAATTACAGAATTGTTGTGGCTCTAGTAATCATAGTGGAGCTTTATTAAAGAAACTGATTTAAGAATGGGGCTTTCTAAAAATTATAGATAAGTTTCCCTATCCCAGTTAATAAAGTAACAGGAAACATAAAAAAAAATCCTCTTTATTGATTTCAATATCTCAGTCTAATTTATATTTGTTTTTGAGTATAATTCTTGTTAAAAGTTAAATTGCTTTGAATATTTTCTGAATACATACAATGGGCTAAGAAATGTTCCTGGTATGTGAGGGTCAGGAGATAACTGATTCCCAAATCTTGAAGTCTAATTGTGGAAATAAGATACTGGCCCTAGTCAAGACTCCCAAGTTCTACTTTTAAGTTTGATTCCTTTGGAATATTTGTTGGCTCAAGTTCTTAGATTTTTCTCCTTTATTTTAAGCCCTCCCTGTCAATTGGCTCCTTATTTGCAGGCTATGAATAACCACAGATCCCTATTAAAAGATCCCTTACTTGACATTCTGTTCTGTCTGATATAGCATTCTATACTAGTCCTTGCCTTTACATACAAGATCCTTCATAAACCATAGTCTTCATTTCTTGAAAACCCGTTACATTTTTTATTCATCTACAGTTAGCTTTTGCCTCCACTGAAACACCTTTATAAAAATGCCTTCATGTGGCTTTGAAATGGCCAGATTCAGTTTTTATCCCTTCTCCTCTCAAATAGACTTGATGCCATTGGCTACTCTCTGATTCACTCCTTTTGTGGCTTAAGCATCTCTTTTTGTTGATTCTTCTCCTCTCTCTGATGTTTGTAGACTTCTTTGCTGGGTATTTTTTATTTTTATACATTATATAGGACTCTGTCTTGGCATTTGTTTTCCCCATTCAATCTCCTGAATGACCCTTCCACTGCAGCTAGAAATTCAGCCAATATGAATGTCTCTCAAATCTGTTTTCTCAGCCTAGATTCCTTCAGACCTATATACCTGGGTATATCTCTTGTATAGGAGAGAGCTCCATTTAGGTGTTTGGTAGTACCTCAAATCTGCTCACTCACATGAAATGTCCGCTTTTCCCCAATCAATTCTTCTCTTCTTTCTCCATTTTTTGGGGGTGTGTGAATGATGACTATAAAAAAAAAAAAAATCCAATTGTACAGTTCTCCAGAGATTTAGGAATTGTCCTGTAATTCTTTATCTCTCTTACACTCTTCTTTACCAAATCCAAGCAATCAATTAGCCCTGGAGATTCTACTGAATAATTGTTGAATACAGGTATGTTCATTTCTTGTCTCCCTCTTATAATAGCTTCTATTATAAGTAGGATCTTTGTTGCTCCATGTCTCTGTGTCTCTGTCTCTCTCTCTCCATCTCCCACCACACATACTCTCTCTCTCTCTCTCTCTCTCTCTCTCTCACACACACACACACACACACACACACACACACACACCATTTTTGCTCTTCTTTTCATCCATCTGTCATAGGTTGACCTATTCATAATACAAGTCAAAAACACTCCTGGTTAGTTCCATTGGGTGTCTCATTATTTACATGTGTGACCTAATTCTTGAGCATGACATTCAGAGTACACCATCATATGTCTCAGCCCCTATTCCCAGCCTCCTCTCTTTCTTCAGTGTCATTCAATTGCTTGCAGTTTCTGATTGCAGATAAATGTTTCTCATTCAATGTCTGTGCTAACACTAATGTTTTCTCCCAGAAATGCTCTACCCCTGTACCAATTCTCTTGGCCAATGCTCAGCTTTAAAGACACCTCCTAGTTATATGTTATCTTCTCTGCATCACATTTTATGATCTCTTATGACTCCAGGTAGAATTGATCTTGTTCCTCCAAGAGAACCTATGTGTTTATCAATGCATCTATAATATTGATTGCATGAGTGTGCTTATGCCTTTATCTTCCAGGCTCTATGTCTGTTGTATATCTAAGCATGGTGTCTAGAACATAATAGAAGGTGAGTAATAAAAGTTGGTTGGTCAATAATCAGATAAATGAACTTTACAGATACCTAAGAAAATAGACAGGATTTCATAGAAATTATTAGAGGTGGAGAAAAACATGTTCCTGTGTTTTAGAAATGAAAAAAATCTCATAATATTTGAAGTCAAGAAAAATATCATGAAGTAAATGCAATTGCTTCAGGTCTATAGGAGATTTAGGAATCTTAAATGAGGAAGGCAGGAGATGCAGACTATAGTCTAACATTCTATATTTTATTATTATATTATTGCATATATATAGCATGAAGAAAAATAATTTCTGGCTGATTGAAATTTGTTTATTTGATGTTTTTCTTTATTTATTTATATAATTATAATTTTTCTGACTATTAACAATAAAACTTCTGCATCCTATTGACCTAGATAATTTATTCTATTAGACATTTCTTCTCTAGCCTTTGCTACTAGAAATATTTTACTTGTATATAAAATCAGAATTCTCAGGTTTTTTTCCAGTGATTATTTATTGTTGGAAAATGCTGCTTTAAAAAAATCCTCATAAAGGTGGAGAAAAAATAATAATGCCCTTGGTATTTTCTAAATTTTGTCCTTTTAATGGATCCCTGAGACAACTATGGAAAGCCTCCATAATTATTGATAAGCAAAAATTTGTCTATATTCCAAAGGCATTGTATACTTTGGAATCTAGTTGTTATCTAGATCATGAGATTTCCAGTGAATTAACATTTTCCCTGTTAAAAATCATCACTGTTTACAATCATATAAGGAATAACAATTTATAAACCATTTGGTTTGTGTTATTTTATTTCAAAGTCACAACAAAACTGGAAGGCAGTTTTCTTTCTTTTATTTTAAAGTTCATGTTTATTTTCAAGGGGGGGGTGACAGGTAGAGAGAGAGGGGACAGAAGATCTGAAGCAGGCTCTGTGCTGATAGCAGAAAGCCCGATGTGGGGCTTAAACCCACGAACCTGAGAACCGTGAGATCACAACCTGAGTTGCAGCTGGACACTCAACCAACTGTGCCACCATGGAGCCCCTTGATGTTTCCTTTATAGAGATGAGAAGACGAAACTCTTTCTTACTCCAAAGTATACAAGTATTAACAGTAATACTAGGACTTGAATTCAGGCCTTTTTCACTTAGTGTTTTCTACAAAATGGTACTCCCTTTATCTCCTCTTACTTCTCTTCTAAGACATTTTGCAATGAGGCTCTGACATCTCAGTTCATTTAGGGCCAGTTCTGAAGAAAAAAAATTAGATTCAGTAGTAGCCTCCTAAAAGTATATACGTTGAGCATTTCATGTTGCTAGTAATTTAGATTATTTCTCTAGCATTTTAGTATAAAATAATAAAATATGAAAAGCAATGGAGACTTTTAATTAGACCTCAAAGAAAATATTTCCTACCAATAGGAAAAGAGGAAAATATTGCTCACTCAAACTAGACCCATCATGAAGACTTGTTCATGTATCCATTCATTAGCTTCTGCATGTATTCATTTATCTCAGAATCAACTTATACCAAAAAACTGACATAAGCCAGAAATACGTTGGCCCTGAATGGGCCACAGAGGTAACTCGATGATGAATCCTGTTCTTAGGGCTTAATTATATTTTCACAGACTGAACTTAATTTAGAATCTCATACAAAAATTATTACATAGAAATAACTGTAGGAATATCTTGAGGATGTGATCCATCATATCACCAAGTCCTGTTTTTATAAGAGCTCCTAGGAGAAATTTCAGAGGCTAGTACCAAGAAAATGTATTTTTGGGTGAGCCTGGGTGGCTCATTCAGTTGAGAGGCCTGACTCTTGATTTTGGCTCAGGTCATGATCTCACAGTTCAGGGAATCGAGCCCCACCTATCAGCACAGAGCCCACAGAATGCTGAGGATTCTCTCTCCCCCTCTGCCCCTTCCCCTCACTTTCTCTCTCTCTCAAAAATACATAAATAAACCTTAAAAAAAGAGAGAAGAAGGAAAATACTGTTTTTCTAAGCATAAAATACATTGTTTCTTCCAGCTACCTTATCTTTTCAAAGAGTGAATTTTGCCATTGTGTTTACACTTCTACTTTTTTAATTTTTTAATGTATTTTTTATTTAGTTCTGAGAGACAGAGAGAGAGCATGAGCAGGGGAGGGTCAGAGAGAGAGGGAGATACAGAATCCAAAACAGGTTCCAGGCTCTGAGCTGGCTGTTAGCACAGAGCCCAACGTGGAGCTCAAACCCACGAACCATGAGATCATGACCTGAGCCGAAGTCAGACGCTTAACCGACTGAGCCACCCAGGCGCCCCTACACTCCTACTTTTAACTTATTAGTCGTAGAGTCAAATGATTTTGGCAACTAAGAGACACCAAGCAAAACCTATGACTCACTTCCAGGAATTACATATTCTCTATGTTTTATGTTTTGGATTGTAAATTCTGCTTAGTATCATCAAATTTTACCATTTTTACTTGCCTCTATTTCCTTATTTTCTTTATATTGTGTTTTATCTCAACATCTCTATCAGCCATGTGTAAATGTCTTCCTGAAAAAAAACCCACAAAGTATGTATTTAAAACAGAATGAGTGAGGGGGAAGAAAAGGAAGATGGAGTAGGAAAGAAAGGAAAGAGGAAGAGAGAATTTTGGATTTAGAAGGAACTTGCAGAATTATCCCCAATTTGCCACAGCGCAGGAATCTTTTTACCAGTGTTCCTAAATGGCCTTCATCTGCTTTCCTCTTGTATATTTTTATAGGTAAGAAAGTCAGTGCCCCGCTCCTTCACAACAGCCCACACCATTGAGGGAGAGCTCTGATTATCTGTAAGTTTATCCTTCTGTTACAGTGAAATCAGCTTCTGACAAAAATCATTGCCAACTTCAAAGTCTTTATTTAGATTCATAAACACAGGGAAAAGTAAACAGCATTTTCTTTTTTTTTCTTTTTTTTTTTTTTTTTTCCTTTGAGATGACATGAAACCCAAAACCCAGTTGTGGAATAAGAGGTGTTAATAGGATCTGTAGGAGAGGCATGCGGTTTGATATTCAGAGACAAAGACAGGCTTGCTGGGCTGTTTCCTCTATCAGATCTTCATTACCAGCCACCCTGTGTCATTACTCACAAGCTTTAGCATTAACATGCTGCTCTGACATCCCTCCCTAGCCCCTCTTTCTAGAAATAAATGCTATTGATCAGCAGTGGCCATATCAAAAGCTGGCAGGAATGCATGAGCTTATTAAGTTTCTTTATTAAAGTTGAATATAATCTGGAAAGAAGAGTTGATTCCCCTTGGATTTATGGTCATTTGTATTTTCACTTGTAACCCTCCATTTGTAACATTTCATTACACACTGTCTAATGGGGTTTGGGGATATTTTTGTTTGGTAAAGGATTTTTGTCATGCTGCTTTTCCCTAATCATTAAAACTTCAGTAGAGGGTCTGTAGGGAAGGATACAAAATGCAGCTGTGAATATCTACAGGCTTAACATGTGGTCAATTATATGTGCTCTAATTTCTAAGGTGATTTGAGACTGAATTTTAGATCCAAAGAATTTAACCATAACAACATGACATTCATCCCTTTGTGTCCTTATGTCCTGTAATCTTTTTTTTTTTCTCCCCCCTCCCCAATGTCTCTCAAATTTCATCACAGCCTTATTTTTCCTGTAGTTTTTGTTTGTTTGTTTGTTTGCTTTTGTTTCTAAATCAGGCCTCTTCATGAGTTTTGGTTAAAGCCTCCTGTTTTTTTGTTAGTTTGTTGGCTCTCCAGGTTCTCCTTATGTTCTACCTCTGCCCTCCCATCTTTTAACTTTCTTCTGCAGCCCAAGTGATCCTTCTATGATGTAAATCTGACCGTATCACCCCACCATGTACATTCATTAGTGACCTCTCATTACAGTTAAGATCAAATCCAAATACACTGCCAAACACATAAAGCCTCCCTCTTAGGAGAATGCCTTGCCTAATTCATCCGCTCTGTATTCAACCAGTGTGTCTGACCCTGCCCATCACACATCTTACCCTTCAGCTTTGATAAACTTCTTACCATGTTCTTAAACGTCTACTTGGCTTTGTCCATCACAGCATATCCCTTCTTCATCCAACTAATTTGTGTTCACTCTCTTGAGAGTCACCGTTTTTTTTCTGGGACTTCCTTCCTGCTGTAAGTGCATCTTCCCTGTGTGTCCATGGCGCCAGTGCCCCCTACCACAGTACTTAAACCACGTTCAATCACAATTATCCAGTTACTTGAGTTTTAACCACTACTCCTAAGTGCTTTGAAGATAGAGCCTGTGTCTTTATAATTCCTCTGTCTGTAGTTTCTGGCTGTATGCCTGGCACAAAGTAGGCATTTAATAAAGTTCTATTGAATGACTGAGTGGAGGAATGAATCAATAAGACATGAAATAAAATCAAATGGAGCAAATAGTGTGGAACTGGTAATGTCTGTCAAAGAGTAAGGGTTGCGATGCCAGAAAAAAACCAAATTTAAATGGCATGTTATATAGACGTGTGATGCTTAGAACTTTATATCTGGAAAGAACTTCAGACACTCACTACGGTGTTCAAATGAACCTAGTTCAACCTCTTCAATGGATAGTTGCAGAAACTAAACCCTGGAAAGGCTCAGGGCTTCCCAGGGTCGCAGAAACATGCCCTCAGAGTTAGAGCCACAAGGGTCTTAATCACTGTGGATGTATGACTGTGAAGAGCTACTTATTTCTTTTTTACCAGAATTGTGATGGTATATGGTATGTGCTATCTTCCTAAAAATATATATTACTCAGCAACCCATATGGTTAGAGGCAGGAGTTCTAAAAGAAGACTGTTCAAACCACAGGGTTCTCTAAGTTTTCAAGTTTTACTGGGGAGAATTTCAACATTTCTCTGAAATGTACTTTTGACTCATCATGAGTTAGGAATGCATTAACACCCCCACAAAATGTAACCAAGAAAATGTGTTTCACCTGGAGGTGTGTAGTCTAATTAAAAACGAATAAAACCTGAATATCTCAGTTTCTTCTTAATACTCATTTTCCCTTCTATTCTGAGGATAGTCCAATTATCTACTTAGGGCTTTCCATTGAATGTTGAGTACTGGGAGATAGTTAAATTTCTCAATCTTAGGGGGCCATAGGATAATTTTAAGCAAGAATTCTGGCTCATTAATGGTAACATTGGAGGCGCTACAGAACTTTTCAATATGTTGACTACTAAAATAGGTGTTAGGCATTACTTCTCAACAAGATTATACAGATTTACTGGAATGTCAGTTTGGCTGAAATGATTATAGCTGGAAAGTGCATGCTGATAAGAAGCTATTATATATAGTCACATGTTTTTTTGCCCAATAATACCTGGAAATTTAAAGAGGTAATCATTATAGAATAAATGTCATTTATTTAGTAGACATTTGCTTTCTAAAATGGTATTGAATAATTAATAAATCAATGGTGCCCCCAAGTAATAAAAGGCTCTTTGGCTGTAACAAGGTCGATGTCCCTCAGTAGAGTGTAATCTCCTCATTTCTCAAGTCTGATATTCTGGAAAAAGACTGTGTCATGGATTGAAGCCATCATTAGTTTTTGGCCCCACTTGGTAACGTAATGGAAACTTTCATGAATTCACCAGATTATTAGGCTCCTGGGTGATAGGTGTTGTGGGCAGAGTCATCTCTCTCGCTTGCCATGAATAGAAGTTATCACTAACGCAACAGTAGGACCTTAGAGATTGAGCAGTGTCCTCAGTGGGGTCTCTCAAAGACCTTTGAGCTCAGAGACAACTCATGTCAGTATAATTATAGGATTTGAAGGACTGGTTAAGAGATCACGAGTCAGCAAACTAATGGAAGGTTCTGAGGCCCCTTCTAATATTTGAAGGCTTGATAGCAAACACAGGTAGCCAGATATGAAAACTGGAAATGGGAAGGTTTCTAACTGGTATTAAATCTCGCAGTTGCTCAGTGGCAGCCCCTCCACTGGTTGTCAGGCCCAGAAGACAACAGCTCTCTTTAATTCTGCTGTAAACACAGTGATCTGTCAATCAACTAATTATAATTTATAATTATACTCAACTATATATAAAGAGAGATATGATCCAAATGTTTTTACTAGAAACCACACTGTTCAAAAATGCTGTTTATGTACCTATACAGCCTATTTCTATACGAACATACTGAGCTTCTGTCACTCTTCTCTTCTTGGAGTGTGGAGAGTATGAATCTTTCAAAACTGCAGTTTTCTGTTAACAATGTTATATAGGAAATAATACTAGAATTAGAATTATAACCTATATCTAATTTTGCTTCCTTTGCCAAATTGCTTTATGACCTTGGATAAGTCACTTTACATCTGTAGCTCTCTTTCCTTATCTATAAAATTAGAGAAGGTTGTTGTGAAAATGTGTTGTTAGGAGCCTTATGGCTTCTTTAAAGCTGCCTTAGGACAAGGATGCAGCTATTCTAACGTGACTGGTGCTGATTGTGATCTCTTAAGGAAATCAGCCATAATATCCCTTTTATATACTTTTCTAGCAAATTATTCAGCTACATTTGCCTCTTAAATGCTCTCAATCCAGTGGACAGTTTGAACATCCGGATTTTATGGAAATGAGTGAGTTCCTTAAGCCATAGACATTTTTCTGCTAGGCTGAATTGTTAAGGCTTTTTAAAAGTTCTAACTCAGGTTATTTCCTTCCCTTCAGTGATTGATTGGCGATGGTTGAAAATAAAATTAGAAGGTGTCCCCCAACTGTGAAATGACTCATAAGGAAGGTTCAAAGTGTTCTCTTTTGAAAAGTTCTTTGATTAGAAAAGTGCTTTATTCCCTTAAAATATCTTGGATGAAATGTCCAACCCACTTAGAATGATCTAATATTAGGACTAGAAGGGACCGTAGTTTCACTTTCTACAAGCATCTTTTTATGGATGTGAAATTTGAGGTCCAGAAAAATTTTCCTGGCTAGGGAGGGAGAGCAAACCTATTCTAAAGTATTCTGAGCTCTTCATTAATACTTATTTCTTATATTTATATAATATTTTAAGGTTTACAAAGCATTTCCTTATGGAATACTTAATTTCCTAAGCATCATCCGCCAGTGAAGAAGGTAAAACAGTTATAAATATCTTGTTTTATGTTATAAAGATAATAATTGGCAAAGTCAAGAAGAGAATTGAGACCTTCTGCTTCAGAACAGTGTTATCTCCACTCACCGATCTGCCTTAACTTGTAACTTTAGTTCTCAACAAAATGAATACGATATTTGGTGCTGTGGTTCTTTTGAGCTATTTCTCAATCAGATTGCTCCTCTTTCTAATAAAACTATCAACAGTGATATGAAGAAAATATTTTACAGGGGAAGAGCATGATCCTACAATGGTGAAACAGAAACATAAATATCTTTGTATGCTTCTTTCCATATTTGTTAACTGAATCGTAGTTAATAAGGAATGAAGGCTGGGACAACCACAATGAGAGAAGTCAAGAGGCTTTCATAAGCTGCTAAACTTCATAAGGGGAAAGAGTTTGGTCCTGCTCAGTGACCTAACTGAAACTTTTGTGAGTTCATCAGAATATTAGACTCATGGGAGATATCTGTGCAGCCATAGTCCTCTCTCCAGCTTGCCAAGACACTTTGGAAACAAAGTAGACATGGACATTCCAACTTCTATCTAACACCTGGCCAAGAAGGTTATCCAAAAAAAGTTATTAATTAATGATTCATAAAAACGTACATCCAGTAAGTAGAATATGTAAAGTAAAACTAAGCTTTTATTTGGGTATAGATTATAGAGCACTACCTGAGCCATGGCATGCCAGTATTAGATGTTCAGTATGTATCATAGAAAGGGAAGAAGGAGGGGCGCCTGGGTGGCTCAGTCAGTTAAGTGTCCAACTTCACCTCAGGTCATGATCACACGGTTCATGGGTTGAAGCCCCGCATCAGGCTCTGTGCTGACAGCTAGCTCAGAGCCTGGAGCCTGTTTCAGATTCTGTATCTCACTCTCTCTCTGACCCTCCCCTGCTCACGTTGTTTCTCTCTCTCTCTCTCTCTCTGAGAAATAAACATTAAAAATTAAAAATAAAAAGAAAGGGAAGAAGGAAGACAACTTGAATAGAGAAGAGAGCTCTTCCAAGGCAGATTGGAAGTCGCCTTCTGTCTAGCACAAATCCCACAGCATGAGATAATGGCTAAGCAAAATAAAGAAGGAAACGAAGCTACTGTTCCAATGAAGCACCGAGATGGTTCTTATCCCTGGCCCCTCCTACCCCACACTGCTTTTATTTAAGCTATGATGTGTGAGCAGAGGATTTCAGGATCACACACCCATTCCAGAAAGGTTTTATTCCCTCCAAGTTTAGAAAGACTTAACTGATGGCTTTATATATCAAGGGGTTAGAGCCATAAGACCCCCTTATACGTTCCAAAAGGGACTCTGATGAGGAAGAAGATCATGCCAAATCCTATGCCCCTATGAATAAGGGGATGGTAGTCTAGCCATTGCAGTTTACAAAACATTTTATTTACTTTATTAGGCAACTAGAAGATCAAGCATATGAAGTAGTCAAGGGAAATATGGCTTTAATTTACAGATGAATAACATGAGACTCAGGAATATCAAATGATTTCCCCAGGGCCATAGATGAGTGTCAGGATGACACTAGACCTAGGTACTTTGATTAATAATTTATGAGTTTTAGGGGCGCCTGGGTGGCTTAGTCGGTTAAGCGTCCGACTTTCGCTTAGGTCATGATCTCGCGGTTCGTGGGTTTGAGCCCCGTGGCGGGGTCTGTGCTGACTGCCAGCTCGGAGCCTGGAGCCTGTTTCAGTCTGTGACTCCCTCTCTCTCTGACCCTCCCCTGCTCACACTGTCTCTCTCTCTCTCCTAGAAATAAATAAAACATTAAAAAAATAATTTATGAGTTTTTCCATTATCTAAGTTTACTCTCATTTGGGACAGAATTTGTGTGTCATAATCCATCCATTCATCATTCAAATACTATGTGTTGTGCACTGGGTCAGGCATAAATAAGTCTTCACTCAATAGTAAGAAGTATACTGTATTTAAATTCTCCTGACATTATATAGAAAAGAAAATTTCTAATAAAGCTGTATTTTCACCTTCTTATTTTTCTTTAATTCCCTCTTAGACACATAATCCTAGGAGGCCCAGAGACATATACCAGAGTGCTGACCTCACAAAGTCCAAAGTTAACTTGTTCTCCAAGGAGAACATAAACAACTTTGTTGAAAGTAGGCTTTTCTGTAAACTACTATGGACTAAGAGGAAAAAATGCTTGGGATATTGGAAGGGAAAATCCACATATCTCTTCCTATATTCCAGTTTCAGCCTATTCAAAGAGAGTTCAGACTTACACTCAACTAACATCACTGTTACTTCCCAAAAGAGGAGGAACGGTTGCTTGGAAAATAACGTCGTGATATCTACCGAGCCATTTTTTTAATGGGTAGGATTAATTTCCCCAAATCCTTTAACCTACCTCTTCATCTTTGTCTTTTTGCTTTGAATGCCAATGTTCCGGCATGTCTGTCTTCTGCACTCAATGCATTTTTGAGAGACAGAGGTGGGAAGTACAACTTAAACCTCTGGCTCAAGACATATTTCCTAACCAATCTTTTACTGGAAAGCCTTAACTTAAGAGTGTTAGAGTCTTGTAATGATTAGTAAATTAGTACTTTTTTTTTTTTTTTTGCCATTCGTTGAGAGATCGTGCATATTCATATCAGCTCAAAGTATTGTATTTAAATGAAAAGGAATTTAGACTCAAGACTCCGCAACAATTACTAAAGAACCAAGATGACCATAATCCCTCTATGTTCTACCTTATAAGTTTTCAGAGCTAGTAAAAGAAAAAAATTGTCATAAGTTATATGGGGACCTTACAAGTACATGTTGAATAGAAAGAGAAAGCCAAAATTGGAAGAGCTGAGAGCTGAGAAAACTGATTCTATTCAAAGAGTAAATTTCATAACTGAAAACATATTGTCCAAAGACATATATTAAACCAAGTCTGATCGTAAGTGATGCTATTCTCAAAAGAGTCCAGACTGCTGTGTACTAAGGGTAATAATGTGGTACTGTTACTAAGAGCCTAGAAATGAATGGTACTTGAAGCCAGGAGAGGACATAGGGGAGTACTTCCAGATGGTCTCTCTCTATGTTGAATGGCTGGAGGGGTAGGATTAGGGTCTAGACCTGTAGAAAATGGGAATGCTTAAAATAGACAATGTGATAGGATCTAGATAAAGGAGACACAGTCTGGGTATGTCCTCAAAATTTACAGCAGTGAAATTAATTTCCGGGGACAGAATGGTGTCTGGGAAGCCTTCAAACTCATATATTGCCATTTGCCTAGTCTGTGACTATGATCTTCATTTTTATCATCTCTAAACTGAATATGCTGTCCTATAAAACTGCTTTAAGGATTAGAAATTATGCACAAAAAAACTGGACTTAGAGCAGGCTCTAAACAAACGGTAGCTGCTCTTGTGTGCTTGTTGGTGTTATGGCTTTTTTTTTTTTTTTATTACAACCATCACCTCATTTTCATCATTATTAATAAGTCCCCCACTTCTTTCTTCCAATTATAGAGGCTTTTTCTTTTGGCCTTCTGAGACTCTCAGTAAGTTACCATAAATTGGTCCCCAGTTGCTCTTAACATCAAAGTCTTTGTCCCTGACTACCTTCTGGCCCTGAGTCATCAAAGAACTTCATCAAAGTGCCTCAGATGCCTTATCTTTGAGAGAAATGATAAGGTGCAAGTGGAAGGATTCAGTTCTCTACAGGGAAGGGCCAGTCATCAGATGGTAGATCTAGAGGGGTAAACACAATCACATGATGACCAAGAAGATTCTGGCTGGAAAGAAAAAGATGATCACAAAACCCTTTTATTGAGGCAGGGAAGTATACTTTTTTTCTTCTCAACACAATCATGAAACCATGAGCTAGTCCAAAACAACAGAAGAGAATCCCAAATGGGCACACACATATTAGACCAAGCTTTTGGAATTTCGAAGTTATTTTGGTGACAAAGCCTGAAAGAAAGCATTCTCCTTATTTAAGGAGTACAAATGAAGAAGAAATTTTTGAATGTGGAGTGTGTTCTCAGTTCTGCCATAATGACTGTGCTGTGAGTGTGGTGTGGGTATAGCTTCTCAGAGGAGAAAAGATTGTGTATTCCCCTTTTTGGGGGCGGGGGGGCTTTCTTGCTATTGTGATTTTATATTTGATTTTGTGATTATTGTCCCTCTATTCCATTAGACTATTATAAGGTCCTTAGTACAAGGGATCATGGCTGCCTTTTCCCGTTAGATCCCCAACGTCCTCTGTTTTAAACATTTCCTATGTGAAGAGGGTCCAAGTATTGACCTCCTCTGAGATTCTACTTTAGAACCTAGAGATAAATCTGAGATGTGCTTGTTGTGAAAATTCAATGAGATTGTGCCTGCATTGTTCCCTGGAATTTCAGAAGTATGATCTTTTCCTTTCTTTTCCCTCTCACTCTCATTCTAAATAAAATGGTCCTGAATTGATATATGTTATACAGTATATAACAGGTTCCAAATATTATTGTATTGGAATATTATTGTATTCTCTAAGGGGTGCAGAGAAATGGACCCTGTCCACATTTTATGCTTTGGGAAAGAGAGAACCAGTTGGTACAGCCAAATCATGGTCCAGAATTCCATAACACAGATCTTCTAGCTCAGTTTGTGGTATTTCCCACTAAAATAGAGCACTGCTCAACAGTAGTGCAGGAGCCATATTCTATTCACTTTATAGTTAAGAAAATAGCCACTTAGGTCTCTCTGAGCCTGAGTTTTCTCAGGAAAGGTGAAGACTGAAATACTACTTTCTGATATTATTAATTGTGAGGATTAAATACCTACAATCAATGATGCAGGTCCACCTGGGATTTGAAATACTAGATATTCAAAAAAGTTAACTTATTTCCTCTAATTTAGTTTTTACTTTGTTCACAGGGCAAATCTGCCATGAAGCTGAAATAGATATATCCTAAAATGCCTTTGAAATAAGTTCGTTCACCAACATTGATTTTTGGAGGGAGAAAAATTGGATGAGCTGGTCGAAAGAGAGGGCTTTGCACTGAAATCCTGCCCCTAGCTCTTAAAAACTTCGTTATTTCACAAGATCTCCTTAACCTGAGACTCAGTTTCTTTGTAATAAAAATGTATGAAAGTAGGTAGTACCTGGCACAAACAGGAATTTTGTAAATGTTATAAATGGTGGTTATTACTACTGTCACAACTGCTATTTCGTCATCACTGGTACTGTCATTATCATTATTTTCAATACAAAGAAGTAACATTTGTGCAGTTTCCTTCTAAAATTATCAGTGCATTGAGTATTGCATTAGTTTCCTAGGATGATCACACAAAGCACCAAAACTAGGTGACCTAAAACAATAGAAAGGTATTGTCTCACACATCTAGAGGCTAGAAGTCTGAAATCAGGGTGTTGGTTCCTCTCCCCAGTGGCTTTAGGGGAGAATCTTTCTTGTCTCTTCTAGCCTCTGATGTTGACAGGTATTCCTTGTAGACGTATTGCTCTAATCCTTGCATCTGTTGCCAAATGTCTTTCTTCTTGTTCTATGTCTTCCCATGATCTTCCTTCTGTGCATGTCTATTTCTACATCCAAATTCTCCCAAGAAGGACACCAGTCATACTGGACCAGGGCACAACTGAATGACTTCATCTTAACTAATAGCATCAGCAACAACCCTATTTCTACATGAGGTCACATCTTGAGGTACTAAGGTTAGGACTTCAACCAACGTATCTTTTGGGGGGACACAATTCAGCCCATAAGAGGTATCCTTTTAAAATTTTTTGCTGTATTCTCAATGACTTCAGAATTTACTTAGTTGATTTGAATCATTCCAGCTAAAAATTAGGCCTCTTCATATTGATTTCTGCACTTATGAAAATCAAACTGGATCTCGAGGGAGTTAATGAAAATCAGAGTGTAATTTTCAAATGGTCACAAACAGCTATGAGATTTCTGAACAGTTGTGAACAAATGGGAGAATCCTTGGGATCTGTGTTCAGGGGAAACATTGTGCCCCATCCAAATTCCAGCAGAAACAAAAATTGCAGTAAATGAGTATAAGAATCAATATCTAACTATATACCTGACACTAACAGGGTAAGTGAGCACAGTAAAGAGAATTTGAGAAGAGAATTAGAATCTGAGAGATTGAAAGTCACCTAGAGACCACTGAGTTCGGCTCCTAATTTTATTTTTTAAAATATTTTTAAGTTTATTTATTTATTTTGAGAGAGAGCTGGAGAGGGGCAGTGAGGGAGGGGGGGGAGAGAGAGAGAGAGAGAGAGAGAGAGAGAGAGAATCCCAAACAGGCTTTGCACTGTCAACACAGTGCTGTATCCAGAGCTTGAATTCATGAACCTGAGCCCAAATCAAGAGCTAAATACTTAATCAACAGCCATCCAGGTACCCCTCAGCTCCTAACTCTAAATGAGCCCACGTCCACCTGCTGATGACACTCTGAAGGGATGGGATGTGTAATGGACAAGACAACTGGAAATGTCAAATAGAGTTAATACTATAAATAATAAAATAGTGTCAGGAGACAATCCTATGCTCCACTCTGGGGCAAAAAGGAGACTAACAATTACTCTATTTCCACACGTCATAGGTAGTGGAGACGTGATTACAGAACCAGGTGATCAGAAAAGAAAGAGGCAATTTTAAACTCAGGTGAGCTGGACAAAGATTAATAATGCTTTCTTATATCCATTCTGGTTATAGACATAAAAACAAAAATTTGTTACCATCACCCCTTAAAGTTTTATAATCTTCACAGAATTTGAATGAAGTGAGACACTTTGGTAGGATAATGGACCCCCACAGATCGCTGGATGCTAATCTCTGAATATGCTACCTGTGAATATGCTAGCTTTCACGGCAAAAGGACTTTGCAAATGTGGTTCAGGATCTTGAGATTGGGAGATTAGTCTGGAATGTCACAGTGGGGACAGTGTAAGAGCCTTTACAAGAGGGAGACAAGATGGCCGAAGTTAGGGGGAAAAAAGATGTGGGGCACCTGGGTGGCTCAGTCTGTTAAGTGTCCACCTCTTGATTTCAGCTCAGGTCATGATCTAATGGTTTGTGAGTTTGAGCCCCATATTGCGCTCAGTGCTGACAACGCAGAGCCTGCTTAGGATTCTCTCTCTCTCTCCTTCTCTCTCTGACCCTCCCCAACTTGTGTTCCATACATTAATTAATTAATTAATTAAAAAAAGAAAAATGATGTGACCATGGAAACAGATGGATGAGTGGAATCATGTTCTTTGAAGATAGAGGAGGGGCCAGGAGACAAGGAATGCAGATGACATCTGGAAGTTTGGGAAGCAAGTCTCCTTTAGACACTCCAGGAGGGATGCATCCTTCGGACACTTGGAGTTTAGTCTTCTGACCCCCACACTGTGGAAGAATATGTTTGTAGTGTTATAAACTACTAAGATTGTGATAATTTGCTTCAGCAGCTATAGGAAGGTCATACAGGGTCATTTGGGGAGGATGGTGCATTTTAAAGAAAAGTAAATGAAGGGACACAGGATTTATATGACTTAACCTCACATACTTATTAAATGGCAAAGCAATGTCTTCATTTAATCTTGTTTTTATGTTGGTTAATTCACCCATATATACATATTGAGTACCAAGGATGCTCCCAGCATTGCTCACTGGGTTTCTTACTTTAGGGGCAATGAAAGTGTCTAAGACACACAACTGATTTTGAAAGGCTTTTGAGTTATCGTTGAAATATATACGAGGTGTGGAACTCAGAGCTCTTAGTTGGGAAGTTCTTTTGACAAAGGAAGAGTAAGAGGCTGGCTACAAAAGAAGCAGGGCTGGTGGCTCAGGACTGAGTCTGGGCTGCACAACAGATGCTATCCTTCCTTATGCTATCCTTTAGGTACTTGTATCTGGTAGACAAAGTGTGGGAAATGGAGGAACCCAAAAACACAGCTCATTTGCCCCTGGACACAGCCTGAGCTTGCTTGGAGAACTAAGTTCCTCCTGGTTCCTGCATCGGTGCTCCACTCTCCCCCCAAACCACCCCCCAACTCCACAGCCTCCAAACAAAAAGCACTTAGCACATGTAATTCAGAGGTTGTAATGGGTCTAGCTGAATTTCTGGCTTTTCCACTGAGTAGTTATATCCTCAGACAAATGGTTGAACTTTCCCAATCATTTTGCCATTGTGAAAGACAGGTGTGAAAGCTGTTGGAAATTGGAAGCTATTTTACCTGGTAGGAGTTAATTGTGCTAACCCTCCTGGGACATTGTGTTCATTGCTTTATTATTTTTTTTAATCTTACAATAACTCCCTTTATAAGAGGTGAGAATTTTATATCTATTATGTCTTTGAACTATCATTATTCTTAGTAAATATCTCTATAAAATCAAAATATTATCTATCATCAACTAGTAATAATAGTAGCTAATATTTATTGGGTGCTTATAGTATGAAAGTTGCCAAATGGGGTATAAGATATATATTATTATATCTCACAAAAGTTAAGCAAGGTAGAATGAATCATTATCTCCATTTCATTGATAAAAAAAAAATTGAGGTTCCAAAAGGAAAGGATTACCTGGACAGTAAAATCATACTGTGGTGGAAAAGGGGTTTTAACCATGGTCTTCTGACTCCCAAACTGTGTACCTTATCCAGCGAATCATGCTATGACTTGAAAATGAGAACTTAATTTTCTTCAATTTTGGAAACCCAAGACATAGTGTAATTCAAAGCCTACAACAGATATTTATGAATATTTATTGAAATTCAATTGAATTTTCACTTTGAACTCCAGCACTATCTTTGAATCAAGCTGTCTTATACATCACAAATGTTTGTGATGCTAGGTCACCAGGAAGCACATGGAAAAAGTAACCACTCTCCAGCTCTAAAATTTCTGTAAGGAAATGGAAATTGAATGCATCTTCTCTGGGTTTGTCCTGTCAAGCAAATTCTGAAACATAAATTCCAAAACTATTGAATGGATTGCCATGGGCCCCCCATTTGGAAAGGGCTGCCAGGTGGCCCTTCCAGCAGTCTCCAGCATTGTGGGAGAACACTAATATATAAGCACTTTGCCCCCAGCAGACATTTTCCCCCAGAGATACATTAACCATGTGAAGCAAGTGGTCAATATCAATTGAATGGAGATTAATGTTTCTATCTCGTAGACAGAATGGATCTATCTCTGGCATGACTCCATCTTCTTCCCTCTGATGTCATCATGCAACATCTTATACAGTCTTCTTCACCCTCCCCCCTCTCCCGTCTAAATATGGCATGACAGATCACAAAACAACTTTGGCTAATTGTCGTAAGCAGTGACTTTATTGACTAATTGGGTGATTGATGAATGAAGGGTCTGGTTCTAAGAATAAGCTGTTTGTAAAAGAACCAAAGGCCACTATAGAAGCAAATCATTTAGACAAGAATGCACAAAGGATGTATGACATTTTCTTAGCTAACAAAGAAGAGATGAACTAAATATTTTATAGAAATAATGTCTTGACCTATCTCAAAAATTTTATTGGAGTCTTGATCCATTGGGAATAATATTTTTAGTAGGAAGAATTTGTAACCAACAGCCGTGTGTGTTAAGACCATCTTTTATTCATTGGACACAGCAAATAGGGCACAAATAGATTAGCTGGCTACAAAACAGACATACTGGCATGAATTAGAAACACACATTCTTATGAGCCACTCAAGACTTTCTTAATCAGCATTCAGGTGGGGCAGAAAGTTTCTTCTCAATGATGCCAATGTGTAAGTAAATTGGTAACTGCTCAACTGGTGCCTCTTTTTTTTTTTTAAATTAAAAAAAGCATTGACAAATTCAATCTTAAGCACTTCAGACTAATCCTTTTTCATTCTCTTGCTCCAAGATGGTATTAAATATTTTATCTACATCTGGTAAACTATTCAGAGTCAGACTAACTCTGCTAGTGACTCTGTGGAACAGATGCTATAAGGTCCTCCCCTTATGAACGCCATCTCTCAACAAACAGGCAGCAAAATAGGGGCAGACCATGTATGTGGTGGGGAGGTAGATCCTAGTAATTGTGGTATTTCACTCTTGAGCAGACTTTAACAGAGAAAAGACAATAGACTTTGGCCTTTCTGTTCTTCTAATCCGTACAGCTTTGTGAATTAGGGCAGGGATCATTTGTTTGGGAAGACATGGCCCAGAAACTCAAGAAAGTTAAGAAACTTGTCCAAGATTGATTGACTAGAAGTATTCCTAAGGAGGAACCAAGCTCAGCTCTCCTGACTCATATTGTTTACTTCTCTCCTTGGCTGTCACTGATTTAGCATCACACAGAAGGGCAGACACCCTCTGATCTGGATCAATCAGATGCACTTGTATAGTGATTTGCCTTATAGATAGGCTAGTGGAGCATGATTGGTAGGTCTCTTAAAGATATATTTTCCCTCTAGAGTCTCTATAGTTGTGGGGCGCCTGGGTGGCTCAGTAGGTTAAGCATCTGACTTCAGCTCAGGTCATGATCTCATGGCCTGTGAATTCAAGCCCCACGCCAGGCTCTGTGCTGATAGCCCAGAGCCTGGAGCCTGCTTTGGATTCTGTGTCTCCTTCTCTCTCTGCCCCTTCCTGACTTGTGCCCTGTTTCTCTCTGTCTCTCAAAAAATAAATAAATGTTTAATTTTTTAAATAAATAAAAAATAAAGTTTCTATCGTTGTGTTTAGCTAAGTACATAGTAATACATTAACTATATATGTCTTATATCAGCTTGTGCTAATTATTTATCACTATATATGACTTATCAGCAGTCTTCCATCCTACTAATTCTCCACCAATGCATGATATGACTTATCCTTTTCATTTTCAAGGTTCTGGCTTCCTTCTCTAAAATGTGGGATGATCTTTGGGACTCAGCTTTGATGTCCTCTGGCCTTTGCTTTTATTGTTTGTTTTGTACGAAATGCCTTTTATCACTAACTCTGCCTGCACAATTCCTATCCATATGGTAGAGCTCCAGATGTCAGCCAGGGGATCTAGGACAGGTAAAAATGCTACATTTTGCTCTTCATGGTTATTACATATAATCTGTACTTCCTTATGTCTCACTTCCTACCTTACTATATAGTTATATCTGTAAACATCTCTATCCTGTTTAACTATGTGCACACCTTATTCATCCGAGAGGCTCATGGTCCAGGCATAGCATAGTAGAAGGGCTAATCCATTTTGAGGATTATAAGGTTGGACCTATCACTATATCCAATTGATAGACAAGGAAACCAAGGCACAAAGAGGTTAAGCTGCACAGAGTCACATAACAATTCCATGGCATAGCAGAACCTAGTTTGGTAAACATCATGCGATACTGTCCCACACCCATGTACTTATTGAAAGAAATTTATGAGCTCAACAAAGTCCAGTCTCCTTGATGCCTTGTAAACCCATTTCCCCCTTCATAATGGAAGAGCACCAGAAGAATCTGATTACATGTTCTAATCAAGGTGCAAGATGAATCTTTGCCACTGATGATGAATGGAATCAGCCAGGTAGAAATCGAAAGACCTTGGCCAGCTTGGTGTGAGTGTTTACTTCCAGGAGTACTACACTCTCAGTCTTAAATAAATTCAGAAAATAAAAGTTCTGCTTTTGGCAAATGCTAATAGCCACAAATAAAGCCTCCATTTTTTTTTCCCTTACCTCTTCATTTTTACACTGTGTCTCCATCAGAACTTAGAAAAACAAAGAAGCAGACTCTGTGGGCCTAGACCTATCTCCTGGGGCGTGTTGAAAGTGAAAAAGAAATCAGCAGCCCTGGATGGAATCACTTTCATCCTTGTTTTATAACAGTTGTGCCGGGTGGAGTATCAAAACACAACGAGTCTTTGGAATCATTTTCGGAAACAGGTTTGAAGCTCACATTTTAAAGGAAATGCTCTATTTTAGGGTAGTGGTTGGCAAACGTTTTCTCTCTTGCTAACCAAGAGGCCAATCTGAGGATGTTATGTGGTTGATAATATGACAAGAGAGACAAGAGACAAAACTTCTAACCCCAGTCCCATTTGCCTGTTGTGGTCCAGGACCATCTGGGGTGGTAAGCATGCTTTGGGTCAAGTGGCTGGCATACATTCTTCAGAGGAAGCATGGCTAGAGCAGGGAGGCTGTCAAACTGTGTTTGGTGGGCAGCAGGGAGGCAAGAGATTTCCTCACTTTGCACCTTTGTCCCAGGGACATCTAGATCCAGGCATATCACTTTCTCCTCCCAAAGAGCCTGACCTCCATAACTAGGGAAGCTAGCTGGGGCATAGCTACTCACTCAGATTCTAAACAGAGATTCTATGTCCCAGTGCCCAGCAGTTACCAAACAGCAGAGACTCCAACGTAGGGGGCTACTAGTCCAGAGTAGCCAGTGGGGATGCTTCCCCAGGGGCAGAATGTGGAACTGGAATGGAGGGTACCCTGGCATGGTTTCCATGGATCAAGTTGCTAGTCCATTAGGGCAGCGCTATGGGCCATAGAAAACAGGAAGCCCTTGTTTTAGGATGTGGCTAGACATGTTGTGATTATATTGAGGAAACACAGTGAAAGTAAATAAAAGCTGGAAAAGAAGAATATTCCTATGAAGAAGCCAAGAAGACAGATTCAGCTGCACCTACATGAGAATGGTCCAAGGCAGAATTTGGAAGGTGTAGGCATATGATGAAGTAATTGGCATCATGGATGGTAACATGAAGGACAGGGGTAGTTTCCTAGGCAGGGATTTTAGAGTGACTGGGATCTCAGAAGCCAACGTGGCTCGCGGCTTCCTCCTTCCCTATAAAAGGATGTTACATTCCTGTCCTTTGCTACATAACTCATGAGGCTCTTCTGTGGGAATATCTCTTCCACCTTCACTACCAGGCTTGGCCATATGATTGTTATTTGATGAATGAAGTTGAAGAACAGGTGACACAATGGTAGGTTGGAGCAGAATCTTCATGAAACTTTTCATGCTCTCTCTCAGTAATTCCCTTGTTCCTTCTGCCAAGAGAGCATCTGTACTCCTTTGTCTTAGATTTTGAATCAGCTGCAGAGTCACACTGCCACTCGACCCACATGTCATGTGGTTGAGCAATAAAACTGTCTTTATCAGCCACTGAGATTGCGAGATCATTTGTTATTCCAGCATAGCTGACACACAGGTGAAGTTCACAGAATGCAGAGTAGGAGCTTCTGTTAGTGAAGACACCAGGCTAAGGTTTGAGGCCAGGACTCCAGCTCCCACGATGATAAGAGAAGCGAGGACATGAAGTCTAGAAGCCTTGGTCGTAGGATACGTGACAGGGATTTTGATTTAAGAGGGAATTTTTCTTCCCTGAGCCACAAGGTTATGGCAGGCAGTAGTAACCCTGACCCCAGGCTAAACCATTCAATCACCTGGATAATAAGAATTAGCTATTCTATACCAGTAAGCAGACCAGAAGCTAAGGGTTCAGAGACAAGTAAGAATGTTGGGGAGGGGACATCACAAAGTTTCTCTAGAGGACATGGGGTCTTGAAGGATGAGTAGATGAGTAGCTTGAGGGACTAGCATGTAGAGCAGCATAAAAATAAGTTCCTTAGGTCCTTACCTAGTTGAGGTTGCTCTAAGAGCACTTCCTCAAAGGTCGTTTCATGGACCAGCTGCACCAGAAGCAGAATCCTGACATAAACAGGTCATGTGTCCCCAGACCTACTGAATCAGAGTTTCTAGATCTGCAGCCTCAAAGTAAGCAAAACTGACTGGCCCTCCAGGTGACTCTTCACACACTCAAATTGAGACCCAGTGATGTAGCACAGTGGGTCTGAAACTGGCTACCTATTGAATCATCTCAGCAGCCTGGGCCTTGTCCCAGAGACTCTAATTTGATTGATCTGGCAAAGGGCGCAGGCGTTGGTGTTAGAAGCTCTCTAAATTTATTTTGATATGCAGTTGGTTTGAGAACCATTGGTATAGAGAAAGAAATCAATTCATACTTACTGCATATCCATCATGTGAAGACAACATCCAGGGCACTGTTGTAACTACAGTGACAAAATTGATGACAGTCTCTCTTAAAAGGACCTTACAATATTACACGCTGGTAGGAAGGTGGTGCCTGGCACAGAGCGGACATTCAAAGTCATGTGTTGAGTGAATGGATGAAGAGAAATATATCCAAAGAGGATGGACATTTTAGTCAAGCCTCCCAGGTCACGCTTGTACACTAGCTGAAGTTCAGGAACCACCGTCCGGCAGAAAGTTGGGGAAGGAGTGTAGAGGCAGTGAGAGAGGGAAGGGGGAGGAGAGAAGCAAGTTCAGGTGACGCTCAAGATTCCAGGAACCAGGTGGCCCTGACAGGAGAATCTGGCTCTAAGAACACAGGCGGCTCCATCCTCCCTCCCTTGGGGGCCTGGAGGTTTCTGTGTTTTGGCTTCTAATCGAGAATGTACCTTCAGAACACATGTGAAGTTCTCTACCAGTTTCGGCTTTTGCTTATTGCATTTTCAGAATTGAATTTTTCAAGAGCAATTGCCACAATACAATTTTGTGAACTTGTAGCACTGAACATTTCTAATTAGGTTGCTATAGCCCTTAGCCAAATTACTGCAAATGTCATCTCTCTGCTCTCTTTTTGATGCAAAAATGTAGGGCAGTCAGCAATATACACAATTTAATCTTAACGCAGGCAGACGCTGCTCATGGTGACAGAAGGGTCTGTTTTCCATTAACCCAAAATTTGCTTAGTCAAGCAACTCCCTCATTACACAGCTTGCATCCAAAGGGATGTTTTTGTCTTTCAAGCAAGCTGCTACTTTAGCAATTAGCTGTCCATAAAAATGTGAGTAATTGCCCTGTCTCTGAATGACTGGGGAGCTGATCCTGCCCACGGGCCAGCCTTGGCCATCCTGAGTCTCCTCTGTTGGCACAGACCCATGTTTCAGGGGTTGTGCATCATTAAAACACATGATGGAAGTGGCAAGTGACTTTCTGGACTTGTCATTGTCTTCATCAGTGGAAATCAGCATTCATGTAGAGGAAACATTTGTAAATTCCGATTCGTCAGCCCCGTGACCTAACTCCCATGTTTTTGTGCTCCTCCAGTCCCATCTTTTCACAGCTAGTTTCATTATTTGTTCCAATGGGAGGCTCATCCCTATACACCAGCCTAGACCAATTCATATGCAAAAAAGTAGTAAAACAAATAAACAAATTGATCAAGGGGAATGCTAGTCATCACCCTTGAAGACTTACTAGACATAAGGCATTGCATTAGGCCTTTTAGATCTCAACTGATTCTGATGACAGTTCAAAGAATGTGTGTCATTATTCCCAACTAACAGATGAGAAAACAGAGTCAGTGAAAAGAAGTGACATATTTAAATGTCATGCAGCTGAGTAATAAAAGGGCTGTTATACAGCATCTGATTCTATATATAGCTCCTTCATACAGCCTTCTAAAGATTGTCACGGGCTTTGAAAATAGTCATCCTTTCAGGCTTGGAATCCCCAACCCCAGACATGAGTTGTGAGATCCATAGGCGTGTACCCCTCTTCTAATGAAGCTGGTTTTTCAAGGATGATTTTCGCTAGTCTTTGGGGTCTGCTACCTCTGAATAATCATGTAAAATGAAGCTTATTTAAACCCCCAACTCTTACGAATTGTCTACTCCAGATTCTTCATTGCTGAGATTGATCAGCCAATTAGAACCAGACCTGATTTTCTCTTGTCACCATGTGACTTCTGTTTTGATCTAGGAGATGGGAAGGATATACGTGTTTGTGGGAACTGCGATATTTTCTGTCAGAGTCAGTATCCCATAAAAACAGATGCGTCATGTCTTCACCATTCACAACCTTGATTAGAAACTGATTTTCCTAAGATCAGTTCTTTTTCCCATCTCATGTTCTGATTGTATAAGCTTTTTGTTTCATGAGCTACCTCTCATGAACTACTTCCTTTTGACCACATTTCTTCCATTGTTCCTCTAAGATGGTGGTAAGTTTCTCCTTTGCCAATCATTTGGTTTCTATTTCTGGATCTACTGTCTTAAGATAGATCAGACCTGGATTATCACTAGCTTAGGTCTTTCTCTACCTTCAGTGCCAGCTAGAAATCTCAGAAGCACTCTAAATGACTTTCTTCTTACCACCAACTTTCAACTGGAACAGAGTCTCATGGATTTTTATTCCTAGGTCTCTTTGAAGTTCTTTCCTTTTTTGCCATTAACTTTATTACTTTCCTAGTTGCAGACCTTCATCACTAATCATCTAGGTTATGTGAATCCCTTCTAAAGTGTTCTCCATATCTTCACTCTAATATCCCACATTCTACTTTTTACTTTTCCACCAGAGTGATCATTCTAAAGATCATGCCTCTCCTATTTAAAACCCTACAATGGATATCCATGCTTTCGGGATCCTGTCTAAACCACTTACGGTATCTATCTTAATTACATTTTAAACTGTATTCATCTTTCAAAATCCAATAGAAATTTCCCCTCCAAGTCTATGTCGACTTACTCCACCTCCAAGCATTATGATGACAGCATTTCTTAAATTGGACTGTAACTATTTATACATGAGCCTTTCTCCCCACTCCAAATTCTAGATCCCTTGACTAGGTGAGGATTGTGTCTGGTTAACCTATGTCTCCAACTACAGCACAGTGCATGGCACTTATTAGATATTTAATAAAGGCTTGCTGAAAGAATGGATGAGTGTGGGAGAAACAGAGATCAGCACCACAGTCCCTTTCTTTCCTGCTGGGTTCAGAGTGTTTGCCCTTGTCCACATGCAGGGTGGTGAGTGACTTACTCAGATATATGGATGGGAATTGCCATTGAAAAATCAATGAATCTGCCCAGATTCTTTTAGAACAGACTCAAGCCGAACTATTGGCATTTATGAGTTAGAAAACTTTCATCCAAAGCCTTTATTTGTTAAACTGAAATTTGCATATGCCCTTAGCTTGTGGAAGAGGAGATGATGTTGCGGAATTATTCTGAAATAGGTTTTTGTGACTCCAATAGGTAGAAGATAAAAGCAGGACAGTTGATAATATTGATATATGAGAAAAAATGAAAATGTGCTTGTGGGTGGAGAGCAGGATCAGTGAGTGATTTCCTCCTGTGTCTAACATCAGTGGTGCTAGAACAAGGTGGAATGGGGTGGAGGTTTTTGGAAGGGTCTTGAAACCAGTCATTCCACCAGCTCCTTACTGAACACCATCCTGTACTGGGTGCTGTGCTAGGCTCCCAGAATAAAGTAATAATTAAGATGTGTTCCTGCTCCTGGTGCGTTGGGGGGGGGGGGGGGGGGGTGGGGGGGAGGTAAGGGAGGCATACAGTAGGTAATCACAAGGCAATGTAGAGAGTGCTAGAATAGAGAATGAACAAAGTGCTCTGGAAGTACTTTAGAGATTGGAGATCTTGTCTCTACAGACCTTGGAAGAGCTTTGCAGAAGCGGCACTTGAGTTGAATGTAGAAGGGCACTTCTGGGTAAATAGCATTCCAACTAGAGAAAACAGTTTGTTTATGGTTCTCAGAGCGTGACGTGGCAGGGTCAAGTAATGACTCAGGGACAATGGTGACTGGAAGGCAGTGGTGACACATGAGTGAAGCTGACACTCACTGGTATTTCATACATAGGGAGGAGGGGGCCAGTGGAGTATTTCAAAGAGAGAACGGGCTTGATCACAGTGATATCGTACATTCAGGGGCATCTCAAGGTTTGAAGCTCTTGAAATTTAGGGAGTTCTCTAATGAAAAGAATGTTTTTTATTTGTATTTTATATTAATATAAAATTAGGTGGATGTTTGTGCATGTGAGCAGTTCTAAGTTCCTTAGCTTTAAGGTAAATCCTCTTCTGTTTCATAGAAGGTGGACTTGGTATAAAATGCCTTTACTCTCAAAGAAATTCTGAAGATAAAGAGGGATTTGCTTTGGTAGAAAGAAAGCTAGTAGAACCATAAAACAGAGAAACCCAGTTTAAAAGGACTCTGGGCTGGCTGCTTGGAGATGTCCCCTCTCTGCCTTTGAAAAGCTGTCTCTCTTAAATGGGAGTGAGAGATTATGTTTTCTGACAATCCTATCATGTCTCCTCAATTTTGCCTCCTGCTGCTCCTGAAAGGGGCCCAATCCACTGAGGGAGGAAGGTGGGAAGCTAAAGGGAGGGGGGAGTTTTGTTTTTCAAGTTTGCGGTATATCACGGGGAGAAGTCCATGTAGCTAATATTTCAGCAACTCGGTAACTTGTTTGGAGGAAAATGCCCTCAGAACTCACTCATACCACTGCTCTTCTTCCTAGCAAGATCTGAAACAGTTTCTTTATACTCTGTACACCATTCCTTTCCCTTTCAAAGCATCTCTGAAGAGAGAAGGAGGAAGAAAAGTTGCTGATTTTCTCCAAGATTTTCTACATGTCATGCTTTCTGTATTAGTCGCCTCATTTGGAGTTTTGAGCATTTCTGACATCTTTTGTGTCCCTACTGTGTGTTGCATGTTACAGTATCTGTAACATGACACGTATTAAAAGAACAACCTGAAAAGACAGGTGATTCCCTGTGTTGTAGGTGAATTCAAGTACCTTGTCAAGCCCCCACAGCCCACAAATGGCACAGTTCACTTGACACCCGCTCCTATTAACCCCCAAACAGACTCATTTCCCACTTTAGGAATTTCATTTTCTTATGGGTATCACAGTTTAAAAAAAATTTTCAGTCCTCAAGGGCACTGCTCAGGAACCCACACAAAGTTCCAGTTTCCTTTCAACCGATGTGGTTTTTGAGAGAGCTTGGGGGTTGCCTCTTGTTGCTCGTTAGGAGTTATGAGAATGAGCACAAGTGATTTGTCATGTTTCTGTCCTGCCATTTCATGACTCAGATGCCCTGATTGGAACCTCATCTCCTGTACAAATACAGCCTTCACCATGCTGACCTGATTTGATGCGTGATATAACATTGCATCCTAACCACACAATATCTTGTTCTTTCTAACTGGAATGAACTATATATTTCTATCACGAGTTCCTTGATTTCTCACCCAGGAGAGTTTATTCATTCTATTCTCACTCTTGAAGGCTCCCTGCATTATTAATTCACCAAGTATTATTCCACTTTCAGAGCTAACTTTGGCACTTCCATGTGACCAAGTCTCTAAGCACATTAGGGTCTTCCTTGCAGCATCTTATTTAAATGTCTTCTTTTATTGACTACACCTTTTAAAGAATATAACCAGTGTCTGGATAACCTTTATGTCTCTGACATCATGGGCACAATGTTGCATACGTTTTTATAATTGCTAAACTGAATGGGTGGACACATTCAGGTAGAGTGATCCTTGGCAAACTCGATCTGGTTTGTTGTACTGGTAGATGTCTCCATACTAGTAGAATTTGACTAGAGACAGCTAGCAATTTTATGAAGTCTTCAACTTTCATACTCAATATTAAATCCCTGAAAGGGATTTATGTATCTCTGTGATAGGAGGAAGCAGTTTCTGATGGAGAGATTTATCCATACAGGTGATTTCACCTGCTTCTTCTCCCGTAACACACAGAAACAATCATCTCTTTTTTAAGGAAGGCAAAGCCAACCTACCCGAATGAAGAGATTGAACAAGTAAATAGAAGATGGTCACATTTTTGTGTAATGGGCTACAGATACTTAGTGTCCTTCCCAGGATCAATATTCTCTCTCAGGGACAGTGACTCTTAAGAGCCCTGTGGGAAACATCATGCAGATCTGAAGAACACCCCTAGGAATTCAAGGGATTCAAGTTTTGAAGAGTGAAGAAAAAGAGAGTCAGGGAGGCATCTGATAAAACAATCACTGCAAGAGAGATAAAAGTTTAAGTTCATCTCCCCAGTTTTTAATATCTCTCTCTTCTCCCCACACCATCCCTCTCTCTCGTGAAACAGAGGAATGCAGTGAACAGGGTGAATTTTAGGTCTTGTAAGGAAAAGGAAAGTGATAAGGTTCCTCACTATCTACAAATTGAGTCAAAGGAGACTGTGGCTACAAACTGGGTTAAACCCTTATGGGGAGGGGGCAGAGCGCAGACAGCTGCCATCCTGCAGAAACCCTTTTAATGAGATGCTACAGGACTGTCTCCTTTGTTGTGTTCGCAGGCACAAATTGTGCAGAAATCTACACAGCTCGTGTACAGAAGGAGCGCATGAAAGAAAGCTGAGGGAGAGATCTCCACATGTGAAATTTCATTTGCAGAGGTGCAGAGTGCAGGAACAGGGAGAGGGCTCTCTGCTGCCCAATAAAGTGACAACGAGGAATTGGAAAGTGACTTTTGTGAGAAACATTCCATGGAGACTTTTATTTTTTGTTTCTTTTTCCTTTTAATTTTTAAATGTTTATTTATTTTGAGAAAGAGAGCACAAACAGGGGCGGGGCAGAGAGAGAAAGAGGGGGAGAGAGAGAATCCCAGGTAGGTTCTCCACTATCAGCACAGAGTCCCATGAGGGGCTTGAACCCACGAACTGAGATCATGACAGATCAAGAAGCAAATGCTTAACTGACTGAGCCACCCAGGCGCCCCTCATAAAGACTTGTAAATGCCTGGGCTAATTAGTAAAGCCTAGGGAGCTCCCTTAAAGGTAAAAAAGACACACTAAGAGTGGTTTAACTTACTTGTTATTACATATTTTAAAGTATCTCATGTTAGAAACAGGTTAGACCTTCTCTGTGAGTTCAGAGCGCAGAACCAGGGTCAATGGGTAGGAGTTACCTTGAATCAGAATGTCCCTGCATGCGGAAGTTAATTGAATCAGGAAATATTTCCCGAACACTGTAATATAATAGGCATGAGCATACAAGACAAATATGACAGGGCGGGCAATCTACTCGACAGAGACAGGCTTATAAACAAATACCTGAATACCTACAGAGACAGTGTTGTGTATTACGTTGTTGATGCTGATTGACCCTCTCCATCAAGGCCATTTTCAGAAAAGATCTACTTACCTTTTTAGGGTTTAGGTTTTCACTTTGGATTTGCTTCAAAAATATCACAATGCTGAGATCGGTCTTGACGGTGAGAGCAAAAGAAGCGGAAAATTATCTGGCTTGCAAAAGAACAGACCATGAGTTTTAATTACCTGCCTGCGACTCTAAGACTTTCAGTAGGACATTTTGTTCAGCATCTGGAAAAGACGGCACGGAGCCCTGGGTGTGCATGAGGCAGGGCATCAGTCACCAGGGCTGGGGAGAAGGCATGGGAGGAACCAAAATCCCCAGGGCTGCCCTGAAGACCCTTTACTCGGCACAGCTCAGCCACGGAAACATGAAGGTCAAGTGCTAACTGGTGAGGGAGAATGAACATATTCAAGAATATCTCAGGTTTCCTGCAGAAACACTATGTTAGTTTGCTTGGTTGGCTGTAATGAAGTACCGCAAACCGGGGGGCCTCGCCAACAGAAATGTACTGTCTCCGTTCTGGAGGTTGGAAGTCTGAGATTTGGATGTCAGCGGGGTTGGTTGCTCCTGAGGTTGTGAGGCAGAACCTGTTCCATCCAATGTCCCCTGGTGTTCTGGTACCCTTGGCTTGTACAAGTGTCACAGACTTCCTGCCTTCATTGTCACGTGTTTGTCTGTCTCCAAATTTTCCTTGTTTATCAGGATACCAGCCATCTTGGATTAGGGCTCACCCTACCAGCCTCATTTTAACCCAACTACCTCTATAGAGATCCTCCTTCTAAATAAGGTCACGTTCTGAGGTACTGAGGGTCAGGAGCTCACATTCCTTTTTGGTTGAGCACAATACAACCCAGGGCCGGTGCCTTCTGAACATTAAGGCACTATTAGAATTCAATCCAATTTTGTTGAAGGTGTAGCTGGCTCTTAACGAAATAAACATTGCAAGAATAATGTGGAAATGGCAAGTGAGTTTGACAATGGTGCATTTAGTATTTATTTATTTTTTAAATTTTTTAATGTTTTATTATTTCTGAGAGTGAGAGAGGGGGAGAGAGAGAGAGAGAGAGAGCACGCAGGGGAGGGTGAGAGAGAGAGGGAGACACAGAATCAGAAGCAGGCTCCAGGCTCTGAGCTGTCAGCACGGAGCCCAACGCGGGGCTTGAACCAACAAACCGTGAGATCATGACCTGAGCCAAAGTCAGACACTTAACCGTCTGAGCCACCCAGGTGTCTCATAGTATTTAAAGAGAAGAAAGTGGTCAGCATTTATGAAAATGATTTTTCTACAATCAATAATGTATTGTTTGATTTTTCTTTCCTTACCTTTTGTCAAGGGACACAATTTTCTTATCAGTTTGATTTCCATTTAGCTAGTGTTTATCGCAAATAAACTTGGAGAGGAGATAGTAATTGAGTTTCTTACAAAAATGAATGACAATTGTTCACACTATCAGAAATTCATTCATTGAGGGGTGTCTGGGTGGTTTGGTCCCTTAAGCTTCTGATTTTTTATTGTGGTTCAGTTCTTGATCTTGCAATTCCTTGGTTAGAGCCCTGCCTCAGGCTCTGCAGTGACAATGCAGAGCCTGCTTGGGATTCTCTCTCTCTCTCTGTCCATATATGGAACTAATGTAGACCAAAGACCTAATGGAACCCTGAATAACAAGACATGAACATGTAAACATCAGTGTTAATGGAAGAAGAGTAAAATAAAGTACTAGAGAAGTTGATGTGATTTAATGAAGAATTATTTGATCAGTTTGTTAATTAAACACAATTATTTGGGGAAGTCTCAAGAAAACTGCTAGATTCTTTAAGAAGAGAATAGATTGCTATTTTTCCACCTAAAATAATATTTTCTAAAGTGCTTTTCTGAACTATAGGCAACTGTGCTTATGCATTTAATTTAACGATCATGACCAGAATTAAGAAAAATAGAATAAGATATAGTTGAAAAGGAAAGAATAGAAAAGCAGTGCAATCTTTTTTTCTCATATTACTACACATATATGTGAGTACTGAGTCTCAGTGTTCAGTGCATTTCAATGCAGCAGATGTCAATCAGAAGTTTAAAAGCTACATATTGTCTTAAATATCATTCACAGAACACTGTTTATTCAGAGGCTTGAAACCACTGATAGTCAAGAGGAATCTAGCAAAAGATGATGAAATAAGAGAAAATTATTCAATTCTCATTTTATTCATTAAGGAAATTGATAAGCCTGCTGGAAATAGAGGGAAAAATGTAAGTGCTTTATGGAGGAAAATTAAATCTGAGTTGGGTAAGAAATTGGTTTGAGAATATACGATCATTTCAAATGAGCCCACTTTTCCAAACCTAGGTGTATTTCACACCAGCATGCCAAAAATTTCTAATGTGATATTGCAGTAAACTTGAAAGGAAAAACTTCTTAAAATAGAAAATTCCAAGCACTCAGAAAAGCAGTGTAGTAAATGTCTACAAGCTTATTTTCCAGTTTCAACAATTACAACTCAAAGTCAGACTTGCTTCGTACAGACTGTCCTTCCTGACCCTTCCCTCTCCCCAGTTATTTTGAAGCACATTCCTGACAACATCACTAAACCAATGAGTATTAACAGTCATTACTCTTGTTCATAACTACCCTGTTAGCATTCATATTTTCAAATTTAAGGATCACGCTGAGATTCCACTTACACCTACTAAGATGGCTTTTATAAAAAAGAGATAATAATAAGTGCTAGTAGGGATATAGGGAATTTGCAACATTCATACACTGTGGTTGGGAATTAAAGAAATGGCACAGCCCCTTTGGAAAACAGTTTGGCGATTCCTCAAAATGTTAAACATAGAGTTACCATCGATCCCATAATTCCATTCCCAGTTTTATATACCCAAGAGAATGGATATGTACATCCACACTAAGACTTGTACCCGCATGTTCATAGCAGCATTTTTCATAAGAGTCAAAAGGTAGAAACAATCAAAATGTCTACCAGTTGGTGAATGGGTAAACAAAAGTTGTGTATCCCTGCAGTAGAATGTTATTCAGTAAAAACAAGGAATAAAGTATACACAGCTGCTACAACATGGATGGACCTTGAAAACATTAGCCTAAGTGAAAGAAGCCAATCACAAAAGGCCACATACTGTGTGATTCTACTTTTATGCAATGTCCAGAATAGGCAAATTCATTGAGTGATTTCCAGGGGGTGATGGGAGGGAGTGGGGAGAAATAGACCATTAATGGCTATAGGAATCCTTTCAGGAGTAAAATATGTTCTAAAGATGTTAGGATGAAGGTTTCACAGCTCTGTGAATATGCTATAAACCACTGAATTGTATACTTTAAATAGGTAAATTTTATGATACGTAAAACTACTGAATTATACATTTTTAATAGATGAGTGTAATGGTGTATGAATTATATTTCAATAAAGCTATTGTTTCAAAAAATGAAGGAGACAAAAACCTACTAGTAGACTAAAAATTCCAAAATATATCTTTACAAATTTAGGCTTGTGCTTGAACTAGTAGAAATTCTTGAAGGTGGGGGGTAAGGTAAAGAAAGTATATATTGGGGGCTTTTTCTTTGTCTCTGGCAAAGGCTGAAAATTTTAACTTCTCACTTATTAGCATCCCCTAGGCAAAGTCCAGGGATAGCTCTGGTCAAACTGTCTTTAGGTTACCTATTAAGAGCCTCATTTTACTGCCGTCACTGATCCCCAACCTTAGCCAAATCCTCTTGCTTTGGAGGACTCAGTCAACCATGCCTGTGTGGTCTACTTGGAATTGTTGCAAGATACAGCTCATAGAATTGACATAAGACGTCTCAAAAATTGGGGAATGGTGTTATTGCCATTATCATCTGTGTTGTGTAAGCAGCAGAATCTATTCACAGAAAATTAAATTTAATTTGATTGTTGACCCGTAAGCAACAAATGCTGTGGATATAGAGGGCCGGCTGCAAACCATGGCTGACCTCTGACTCCCATCCGGCAATCCTGTACCATTTCTGCAACTGGACAGCATTGTGTGTATCTGGGAAACATAATAAATCCTATTATTGTGGCTTATTCATTTTTACCCACATATTGATAGAAAAGGTCCTTGAGAAGAGCACATTTGTGTGCTTAAAGAGTAGGCAAATTCTCTTTCACAGTGTAATATAATAGTTCAGCTTTCCTTCTAGACCCCTTTTTTATATCCTTAATTGTAAAGTAGTTTTTTTATTTAAAGTTTATTTCTTTCGAGGTGGGGGGGAGGGGTGGAGAGGGAGAGCTCCCAAGCGGGGAAGGTGCAGAGAGAGAATCCCAAGCAGGTTCTGCATGGTCAGCTCAGAGCCCAATGTGGGGCTCGAACTCACAAACTGTGAGATCATGACCTGAGCTGAAATGAAGAGTTGGACGCTCAACTGACAAAGCCACCCAGGCGACCCTATATCCTTAACTCTAAAGTACAACTTTAGTTCCAAAGATTAACAAGATTATCTATTTGTTTGTATATTTGTTGGTTTTTAGGAGTGGGGGAACACTTTCGGTCTGGTCAGTAGTTTTACATTTGCTTTTTTAAGATGTGACATCTGAAAATGGTACATTCATACTTTTGCCGGGACTGGCCTTCCCAAACTGAGCTGTGGTGACACTGTGAGCACATTCTTGCACCATGCCACCTCGTAGCTGGAAGCGACTCTCTGCAACACCTTTTGTAACCTGCATTTACAGAAGATATTAAGGGAAAGTGGAAGGCTGGTGCAGGGCTCGCCTCCCTCAACCCTTTCCGTGGCCTCCGTGGCTGGGTGTGCGCTTTCTTCGAGGCCCTCTGTGCCCTTGCTCATTCCCTTCACTGCAATCTCAGCATCACTCAGCGAGCGATACATCAGGCTGCTTGTTTTCTGTCCTCCTAAGCACTGAGTTTCTGGAAGGCAAGTACTTTTTGTTGTTGTTGTTTTTAACAAAGACTAGAGCATTGCACCTAGACAGGCAAGAGTCCCTTCCAGAACAATCCTTATTTAGGAGTGGTACCTGATGGGCAAAGTGTGTTCTGCACCGTGGCTACAGGCATTTATCTGAGTGTAAGCGGCAAATCTAGGTGTAAGATAACAAAATGCATCTCTACTTTGCGTCTATATTTTATGACCATTACCGCACCATAAACCATTAGATCTTTAGGCTCCAAAATCTTTGGTCAGGAAGCAACTAATGTTTGTGTTCTATGTTTGTATCCTGCAAACCTGCAAATAAACCAAACAAAACCAAATCATATCCCTTGGGGAAAATGGCGACACAACTCTTGGCCCTTAATGTGGTCTTTGTATGTTTCAGAGTAAGCTTCTTTTTTTTTCCTTCAGAAATGTTTTTAGAAACCAAGTCTTGATCATCTTTTTATCCTAGCTTGACACTGTTCCAGATGAACTGTCACTTCTGCTTCATAATTAAAAAATGAAATAGAGCCCTTTTCAGCTATTTTTCTCCGACTTGCCATTAGGAATGAACACAAGTCAGTGCCGATATATGGATTTATACTTCCTAGAAATAGTGATATTGATGGGCAAGAAGATATAAACCAACTTAAATTATACTGGTTCTGCATATGAAATGGCTGCCTGCTTCGGGGAAGACTTTATTTCATCCATAAATACTTAATAGAAACTGGTGGTCTATGGGTTTTGCTAGTGGGAATGCTTATTACTCCTACTGACTTTGAGGACCCAGCTGGCTCTGGGAAAAAAAGAAAGAAAGAAAGAAATTGCTGTAAGTGATTTATTTTTCTGACGCCAGTTGTAGTCACATATTCCCAATGGGTGGCCTTGGGCGTCTTGAACTATTCCCTATGCTTTGGTTTTATCATCTGTAAAACAGATAAGAATGTTTCTCTTATGTCCTATCAGGCTCTTGGGAAAGATAGCACGTTAGGAAAGCTGCAGCTGTAATACATATGGGTTCACCCATAAGGCATTCTGGAATCTCATTAGTGAAAGATGGGAAGAAGCAGGAGTCAGAAGCCAGCTCCAGGAGCTGGCCTGGCTCTAAGGCTGGCTGATGACCGATGACCAATAGTCACAATCATAGTATCCAACGAGGCAGGGAAGTGGAGTGTATTTTGAACCTAAGTTAGATTTCAGAGATATAAGTCAATAATACGGTGCTCAGGATAGAGAACCTGCTGGAAATGACGATGCTCATTCATGGGGGAGGCATGGCTGGCTGCCTGCCCTGTGTTTCCGGTTGCTGTGTCTCATTTGATCAGCCAGTACCTGGAAATGGTGTGTGCATCTGCATGTGTGTGTGTGCATGTGCACACATGCTCACGTGTATGAGAAAGAGAGAGGGAAAGGGGTGTGGATGGGGGCTTTAGAGCCTGGTGAGGGACAAGCATGGAGAAGATTCTAGCTTTGAGGAACAGGACCTAGTAAACAGCAGGTAATATGTCCAGACTGCAGAGAAAGGAAACAGGATTCAGAGCCAGAGCCCATCTCAGAGGGACATGGAGGGCATCAGGAGTGAGGAAGTGCCTAATGGGTGAAAGGCAGGTGTGGCTCACAGGCTACAGATGTGCCCAAGGCCTCACCAGCCACCTCTTTTACCACTTGGAGAAACAGTGCTAATTCCAGACCAGCTGTGCTGCGGGGTTTGAGTTGCCTGGAAATAGTCAGGCAAGATCCAGATCTGCTGAGGAATTTGCCAGCTCCAAGGCTTCAGGCTGAAGGTCTTCTGCCTGCTGCTCCCTTGGGGCTGAAGCAGAAGAGCAGAGACTTCAGAAGTCTGATGAGAGGAGTATTTCCCAGCCTACTAAGCTAGACTTTGGGCTTTTTCTTAAACTCAGTTAGGTCTCACTGAGTCGTGTATTACAATGGGACTTTTCATCTGCTCTGCTACATTGTGATTAGGTTGAAAAGCAGGTGGATTTTTTTAGATACATATAAAATATAACATTTATTTCACTGAGTTTGAGCTTGGGGCCATTTTCAGCTATTAGGTAAGAAGGAAAAAAATCTCATGTTTTTAAGAGCTCTGATAATGAACATATGCCATCAAGGTAGAGCTCTCAAAATAAAATCTATTTTTATCCAGGCATCTTAACTCTAGGGATAAAACTCAAATGCAGTGTATGTGCCTGCAGCAGCCATTTCAGGCCTTCTCGCCTCAAGCTTCTGCTGCTGTGTGTCTTCTCCTTGGGGTGACTCTCCTGAGGGTGTGGAGCAGGGCATAAATGCATCTATGGCAGAGGCAGAAGCTGCACTTCTTGGTTTAGTCCACTGGACCCATTATCACCTGGCTTCTGCTTTCTCTTGCCCAGAGCCTGGCTGGTACCTATGGGTTGCTCATCACCTTCTACCCTGAGTCTTGGATCCTGGGGCAAGTGCGATGCAGGAGAAGCTAAACTAGGAACAGCCTTGAGTTCTTTGTTGAGAACAAATGAAGGGTTCAAGAGAAACAGGTAGAGGTGCCAGACAGGGTCCTGTAAGAGAGCTGGGACTTTGAGGTCTGGAAATAGAAGAAAGCCCGTCAGGCATGGGGAGCAGAAACTGGCCACATTTAGCACGGTCTCTGTTTCTAAGAGAGGACAGGGAGGGAATGGTCAGAAACTCATTCCTGCCAAGAGAAAGAGAAACTGAGGTACTATCTAGCCTTTCAAGTCAGGATCTCAGGACCAGAGGGGAAAGACAGACACGAGTAGGAAGGCACAGATGTGGAGTAGGAGGGCCTGCAGAAGGCTTACTGGAAGGGTGGACCAGGGATTATAGCCACCCTATTGATTGTTATTAGTTACATCGATACATCTAGTTCTCTTAAGTTTGCTCTCTTTAAGAATAGGACGTTGCCCTGAGCTTGAAGGGATAAGGTTCAAGGAGTGAGCTTTCATATCCCAACAGAATTGCCTAGAAGTAGGTACTTGAAGTGTTGCAGGGGATGAGCGTCAGGCAGATCATTAGACGTTCCCCCTCTTAACCTCAGCGCACTTGTGTTGTGCCAGCACTGATGCCTCCATGGGTCTCAGGAAGAATGGGATCCAATGAAACTCACTTACACTTTGGTGTGGGAGGTGATAGTTCTCAGTCTCCGCGTAGCCTGAAATGTGGGAAGTACCCCTTTATAAATTAAGAAAAATTTCTCAGATCTATTTGAGAAGCCAAATCAAACTCTAAATGATGGATCTTCAAGTAACATGACAAAGATAGTACTGAGGAGTTAATCTAGGGAAGGTGGGCCTTTAAAATATTACCTAGCACAGCGATACTATGGCTTTTCTGAACTACGCAGAAGCTAAAGACTGGATGTTCAGTCTGACCTTTATATATGACTTTATTCATCTGTCTATCTACGTAGATCTAGATAGATCTACAGAGAGAGATGTATACATGTATATGTATATGTGTATATATATGTATATATAATGGGCATTATATATATATATATAATATATATTTGTGAGTGTGTTTTTATTTTGTCCTTAGTTTTTCAATATTTTCCTCATTTGAAAATAAATGGGCTTGTAGTACATGCTGTTAGTGTCCCTGCCCATAACCTGAGACCCAGGCTGCCTTCCAGTGGCCAGTGCACCCTTGAGAGCTTGCTCAAACTGCAGGAACCCCTTCAAGTCTGCAGCACAGACCAGAAAATTCCTGGCACTAAAACCTTTTTCATGAGGGCATTCCTAATCAATGTCTGAATGACTACTGGTGTACCCACCCCTACCCTCTCACTGTTGTCTGTCTGACAATAACTCAGAACCTCCCTGTTGTATTATACTGGTGGTAGTTGGCTTAATAATGATCCCCCTTATTAGCTATGTGTGTAAACATTATCCCCCAAACTAGATGCACTCAATGCTAGACTCTGTTCCAGAAAGATACCCAGCCTACATTGGAAAGTCAATTACTTTTGTACCCTTTCACTAAAAAGTTTTGCATAGGTATGTTTAAGGTTGAGGTCCTAAAATATTTAATTCCTTATTAAAAAAAACCATTTTCATTAGAAAATCATGTCATAATGACTAAAAATTCAATAATCTTCTTAAAGGTGGATTACAAAACCATTTTCTTCCAAAACTTGATAAATCATGCCAGTATGGCGAAGAGTTTTAAAATAAGTGAATAAATTGAATTTCATTCTAAAAAGTATATACTGTGCCTTCACTACATCTATTCAGCCTATCCTGCAGCATACATTTAAATCCTGTTTTACCAGCTTGTGGTAGAGGGTGTAGCAAGGACTTGTGAAACACTCAAAAACCACCCAGGGGTGTCAAGAGTTCATGATGAGAAACTCTTCCTGTAAACAAACTCAGGTTTTACTTCTAGAGCATTGGATCCTTCTACAACAGCTTCAGAAACAATGCAAACAATACACACCTCAGGTTTAATCACTCCAAAAGACAGCAGGTAACAGAGGAACCAGTAATTTCAGTGTTGTATTTCTGGTTCTTTTAGAAGTTTAAACAGAGCAAGTCTGCATTAAAAGGAACGTTGAATCTGGCAGAAGGGAATCTAGACTCACTGAATTTGATTATCACAGTGTGTGTATGGAGGCGGTATGGGTGGATCATGTTTATGATGCTGATTTTTTTAAAATGATCAAAGCTGATGTATATTCAGAGAAAGAGAATATTGGGAGTAGACAGACAAAGCAGTAGGGGCTGTGATGAAAGAATATTGTGTGTGCTTAGTAAAATACCTAAATAAGAGTTTGTTGGAAGAAAGAATATTTAGACAAAAGGGTCTGCAGGGACGGAGCTGGGGGGGCAGGGAGGGGAGGGGGGGACAGACATTAACTCAAAGCCAAGGTAGAGACTTACAGTGTAATGACAGCTGCCTTTGGTTCTCCAAGGGATTGTCACAGACAAGGATTAGACCTGTTTGATGTGTCCTCAGAATATAGAACTAAAGTGGATGGATTACAGCTTCAAGGAGGAAGATTGTATACTAACATAGGGGAGAACTTTATAGCCCAACAGTGGAGTGTAGCTTAATCACCATAAATGAATGTATTCACACAGAAGGGTTCTATTCCTCCGTCTGAGACTCTGGATGAGACTGGTGTGTCAGGAGGAAGTGATACAGATTGGTGGTGTTGGGAAGGAAGAATTTTTCTATACCATTTAAGATTCTTCTAGCTGGACTTAGAATCAAATTGACATGAGATAGATTAGCAGGAGAAAATCAACATTCATAGTGCATGTGCAGGGAATCCACATAGGCAAGGAAATTCCAAGGAAACTGAGGCACCATAACATTCATAGGAGCTAAGGAGAAGTGTAGGCTTCTGAGGACATAAAGGGGAGAAAGACCATTGGAGGAAGATAAAAGGAGATGTTTGGAAAACAAACATTGCCTTATTCAGAAACATTTTATGTTTTGTTTTTCCTTAGGTAAAGAGGAATCTCTGTGAATAGCTCTCTTACTGGTACAAGCAGGCAGCTGAGGAGGAGGTGAAGAACTTTTCTGGAATCTGCTGGGTTTTGATTGCTTTTAACTCAAAGTAATGTTCATGCCAAAGTGATCTATCTTGGGGAGGCTTGCCCTTGGTCACTACAGTGGCTTCAAAACTTTTACTTTATATTGGCATCAGAATTCTTTCCTCACAGAGAATTTCATATGGAAGCACAGTATGCAAAACCTAAAAGGAAAGCTGCTTTGCTTCAATGCTGTGTGGGTATCCCCAGCCCTCTCACCTTCTACCTGAGGGAGCCCTTAATGCAACTCTGAGGGACTCCTGGGCTCCACTTTGACAACTGCTGAACTAAACAATTTTAAACTTGCCTTCAATCTCTTAAATGCAATATTCACTTAGAACTTTGTCCCATTTTAATAATTTAAAAAAATATTTTATCTTCTCCAAAGTCACATTGAAAATTGCTGTCTATACATTAATCAAAGAAAAAACACATTTGTTTACTTTATTCATAAATCAGTGCTTCCTATATACATTATATCTCATGCCTTTATTGCGGCAAATATTTTGGAGTCTTCAGGAAGAGAGTTTATTGCCCCCGTGGACTTTTGTGGGAATTTCAGCGGCCAATGTCCTTTCTTTTTGTTTTGTTTTTTTTTGTTTTGTTTTGTGCTTTGAGGAAAACAAAATGCCTTTCGTCTTCTGTTTGACTCTTATTTTTTTCTTTGCAAGATTATCTAAGTCAGCCAGAAAGCCTCTGGTACCCAAATAGGTAATGTCATATTTTCAATGATCCAACAATACTGAGTGTCCACTCTATGCCAGCACTGTTCTGGACACCAAGGGTACAATGAGGACAAAAACAAACTCTTTATATTACTTGAGTTTGTCTTTTAATGGGGCTAAATAGGAGCTTTCCTCCACAACACCGTCCACAAAGAATAGATATCAAGTACTATGTACCTGAACACTCCAGCTGTACCTAGAAGAAAGGCTACCCTGGGGAAGTAAAAAGTTTACCAGATTTTGATCTTGGAAAATTTCAAACATTTAGAGAGGTTAAAAGATAATACAGTGATAATAATTTCAAAATAAGATATTTTAAAAATTGTGCAGTGAACACCTATGCTCAGTCTCTTAGATTCACCAGTTGTTACTAGTTGACAGCACTTAGCTTTGACCCCCCTATTTAGACAGAAAGAGTAGAGGTGAACTAGAAATAGCTACATTTGGTTATAGTTTTTGGATTTTTTTTTCTTTTTGGCTGAAACACTCATGGACATCTTGACATTTCACCCCCTTAAATACTCCAGCATGTATCTCCTAAGAATGAGAGTATCTCCTTCCTAACCATGCTACTGTCGTCAGACCCAAGAAAATTAGCAATAGTTTCCACACTGTCATTTAATATATAGTTCATATTCAATTTTTCCCCAAATAATCTCAAAGATGTCTTCTAGCTGTTTTGTTTTGTTTTCCAACCCAGTTTCTAGGCTTTTTTATCTGTGATTAAATCTCTTTTTCTATTTTGCTCCAGAACAATTTCTCTACTTTGTAGTGTCTGCTTTTCCTACTTTGAGGTTTTTGAAGAATCCAGACCAGTTATCTTATAGAATATTCTACAACCTGAATGCGTCTGTTTGTTACATCACACATAGATTCATATTAGACTTTTTTGGCACGAATACTTTGAGGGAAGTCATATACTGTTAACCATATCAAGAGACACCTAGGTTATGATCTCACCGTTAGAAATGCTTGATGATTTGGCTATGGTAGGGTCTGTAGGATTGCTTCATTGAAAAGTCACAACCTTCCTTTGGGAATATTAAGTAGACTGTGAGTAATACCTTGAAAATATTTGAGTATCCTGTTCCTACAACAATATTTTCTCCCAACCCCCCAGTTCTCATACATTACCATTATTGCATTTCTGAGAAATGCCTTCATGCTTATGACAAACTCAATCTGATAACATCTGAATAACAAGTTAACCACATCATCACCAGGGACACACAGGACCCGATGACAGTGTTACCCTTAATAGTTCCTATGGGACTTTTGGAGAGGAATGTCCAGCAAATAGAACATACTTACTTCCTGGTTGTCCTAAGAACTGCTTCACCCTGCTCACATTACAGACTTTTGAGTAAGAGGGAACTCGAAGTTTAAAGTCTTCTGCAGGGCTTACAAACCCATGTGGGTGGTAATATGAACACCAGCATGTCAACACCATCAGTGAACAAGAAAAAGCAGATAAAGATGTAACTGAATATTTGGTTTACATAGTGCCTGGATTATAAATAACCTCTGATTGCATTTTTTCCCCTCAACAGAAACAGCTGTGCATTTTATAATCTCAGGAAAGAAGAAAAATGTCCAGTGGAGGTATTTTCCTCAGGGGATAGTTTTGTGGGCCTTCTGACATGATCTGTAAAGGCAAAAAAAAGGTTAATTGCAGTGTGCCAGGACAGATCTGTGGTGCACTCAGGCTTGCTGCTCGGGGGCTGGGTGCCCTTGATGTTCCTCTCTTTCCCCAACTCTTCGGCAGCCTCTTAAAACAGGCCATGATGAGGGGAGCCAGGGTGACTCAGTCAGTTAAGCATCCGACTTCAGCTCAGGTCACGATCTCACAGCTTGGGAGTTCAAGCCCTGCATTGGGCTCTGTGCTTACAGCTCAGAGCCTGGAGCCTGCTTTGAATTCTGTGTCTCCTTATCTCTGCCCTTCCCCTGCTCACACTCTGTGTCTCTCTCAACCAAAATAAATAAACATGAAAAAATTCTTTAAAAAAAGCCCACAATGGAAGTTTCTAGACTACAAAACCCATGCAAATGCTACAAATTGGGACGTTTTCCTTTTCCTAAAGATCTGTTGTGAGATATTTACAAGTACATCACAGAATCCAGACTAACCTCTGCCCCTGGTGTAGAACAGAGAGGGGTAAAGGTCACACTGGCGTGTGTGTTCTTAGAAGCTAAGGGTTAACAGAAAGCGACTGATAATTCAAGTGCAATGTGTTGTATGGGAGGCCCCTCAGGGATTATGGTGGCACCCAAACATATAGGTGAGAACCTCTCCAGAGCAGCCTAGCTTACATTTGGGAGGTGGGCAGGTAGCATCTGGAAGGTTAATCAGAAGGCAGCCAGATCCAAGGTGAAAAATTCCATACTCTGTCTCCTAGGAGGTGAGTTTGGAGGGTACATGGCAAAGGCAATGGAGGCCCCAGACGTGGCAATAAGGGCTCTGGTCTGGGTAGTAGAGGGACCCTCAGACACAGGAAGTCAGTTTGAGACCTTGTTACTGGAACAGTTGCCATCTCTGGAGAACATTCTCTCAAGCTGTTCAGGTTATGAGGTGCCTGGGTGGCTCAGTAGGTTAAGCGCCTAACTTCGGCTCAGGTCATGATCTCATGGCTTGTGAGTCTGAGCCCCGCATCAGGCTCTCTGCTGTCAGCACAGAGTCTGCTTCAGATCCTCTCTCCCACTCTCTCTCTGCCCCTCCCCCACTGGTTCTCTCCCTCTTCCTCTCTCTCTCTCCCTCTTGAAATAAATAAACTTAAAAAAAAAAAAAAAGAAGTTCAGATTTTGTTTCATGGTACATTATAAACTTCTTCATCACCAGTTTCTTCAAAGTCTGCAAAATGGCCCCAGGAGACTGGGGCTTCCTTCACGCTATTGAAATACAAATCTGCTTGATCTGTAAATGCTTTCCCAAGACGTGTGAGTTCCTCTATGGGTGTTGCCACTCCATTTGGTGCCTTAAACAAGGCACCTCAGCGCCTGGCACAGAGTCTGTGTTTAGCAAATGTCTGTAAAATGCAAGGTTGTTGGAAAGTGATTTGGTCTCATAGAGACAGGGGTCCAGCACCCCTTTTTGTTTCCTGTTTGTCTTCTCTGTCCTGGAATATAAGCCCGATGGGAGCCAGAACCACAATTGCCTTGTTTACAGACTGCTCCTGCTTCAATGGCTAGGGGAGATGTTTAGCACATAGTAGGTGCTCAATAGATACTTGTAGAGTGAGCAATAACCAGTCATGGACCCCAAGGTCAGAGCAGCCATAGGTAGTCATGGAAGTTGAGACTGATTCTGATGTGGTATACCAGAACTCCCTAAATCCTGTTAACCTCGAAGTGGAGGCAGCTTCAGACTGTACACATTCACTGGACACGTAGGTGGGAGGGGGAACCAATAATCCGTTCCTACATGTAAAGTAGGCCGATGGGTCCAGCAACAAGGCCAATTTTACTGTATTGGTGCACAAACTGGAATGTGCATCAGAACCCCCAGAGGAGTATGTTAAAGCCAAGTCAGAGTTTCTAATTCATTAAGTCGTGGGTTAGGACCAAGCAAGTGTTTGTTTTTTTAATAAGTTCCCATGTGGTGCTGAGGTTGCTGGAGTCCACACTTTGAGAACTACTGAGTTCATGCAACCAAGTGGAGGGCAGCTGACAGGTGTTTTCATAAGACTTTTTGGCCCAGTCTATCAGCAGAAAATGAAATTCTTTTTTTTTTCCCTTCCACCAAACCATGCACCATTCCGAAAGAAGTTTTTCAGGACGCATGGAAACAGGTGTCCACCCTCTTTGGTAATGATATGAAAAATGCCCCAAATGAAATGCTGCATTTGGAGCAATAAACTATCCTCCGAGGGGAATCAGGTGCTGACAATTCCACAAACGTCCCATAAATTCTGACACACCAGCCAAAAGCCATTCTGCTTTCCCGACATTCTGAAGTTAACATTTTATGGTCTCACCATAATAAGATCATCTTGCTTCGGAGTCATTTATGTTGTAATTGCTTTAAAATTTCAAAGAGCTCTGGATTTCTACACCTCATTAAATTGGGTTGCATCAGGAAAGCGAAGGTATTTTTGTCTGGGTTTTTGTGTGTGTGTGTGTGTGTGTGTATTTTTTTTAACCAAGAAAGTGACCTTTATTTGTTCCTTTGCTCTGTTGTATAGGCTCCTGTGATTGTGTTTTTGCTACTGGACATTGCGGAGCCAGAATCTGCAGATATCAGACAGCATGCAAGTCTCTTCCTCCTATTCACTGGGTGAAAAGAGCCACAAGTCATCTGTGGCTTGGATGTGAAGTCTGTGTAAGGATGCTGACTAATTGATCACATTATTGTTATGTTTACCCTTGGGGTAACCAAAGGAAAACAAATATTCTTCAGCCACTCAGCATGTGATGTACCAAGACAAGGTTAGAGGGGGAGGAAGAAAAGAAAGAGGGCTTTCCCTCCTTCATCCCTAATTCTATCGTCAATTATTTTTCTTCAACAGGCTAATAAATTTTCAATGCCTACCATGTGCCGCATATCGAATCAAATGATTTATATGCGCTGTTTTTAGATATCTACACATTAGCACTGTTAAGTAGAATTGCCTGAAGGGCTCAGAGCTAGTATGTGCTCCAAATCCTGGGGATTTCCACTGCATTACAATACCTAGAAAAGAGTACTTTTTAGAAGTACCACAGAGGTATATATATATAAAATATATATGGCAGTTATATTGCCCATGCTCTAAGGGAGTTCAAAGAAGAAGAATGCCACATTTCATCAATTTGAGGTGCATATCGATTCATAGTTTAATATCTCTGAAATAGCGATCTTGCAATTAACCCTGCTTTAAAATTGCAGGCATGATGTGGTCATCACAACACAATTATCAATGCCTACGTGGGCATGAACTTGACCACAGTCATTCATCTGACATCACCTGCAGCTCTAAATTAGCCTAAAATCCTCTCTTGCAAAGTCCAAAATAAGACTTCTAGGTGATAAGAAAGCATGGAGTCATAGTTTAATTGGTGGAAATCTCCTTTCTCAGGACTACATAAAAGAAGAGCGCAAATTTCAGTGACTTGAGTTTTAGTTTCCATGAGATACGGTGTAACTGTCAAAAACGGCTCTCATGTAAGAGGCCCTAAGTGCAATGGGCATCTAGAGAAGGGGCAAACTGTGGTGTGGGGAACAGGCAGGAATAGTTTCTGCAGGAAGGGACTGTTGTGTTAAGACCTGAAGGAAGTGGAAACGTTCCAAGGTGGGTATTAATATGGGCAGCAGACCTGAGAACATTCTTCACTTTTGAAGCTGAATCTTTCCTACTACCTCCTAGATCTGTCCCTCTAGAAGGTTAAAGCCAAAAACCACAAACCAGGAAACAAAAGCAAAACCTTGTGTGTGTAAATATACACATATGTATGCACGCACCCTATAAATATAAGTGTAACTAAATTTAAACACACGTGCATGTACACTTATGTGTGAAAGCCCTTTTTGTTATCTCTGTGTTACGGTCTGTCCATCACTCAGTTCTTTCCTTTCAGTTCTGTGGGCTCCTCCCCACTGCTCGTTTCCCTGTGACTGTACTTGGGATTGGAAGTTACTTTTTATTCCATATTGACTTTATTTATTAAAGAAAGCATCAGGTCCTTTCATTCATAATTTAAAATAAAGGGTGCTGAATTTTCATATAACACTCACAGAGATGGCAACTATACTGAAGATTCACTCACACAAGCTGCTCTTTTTATAGTCTGAGCATTAATTTGTGACTTTTCATTGTGTCTGACCTTTAAATTGGGGTGTATGGGTTGCTTCTTCTGCCCTGATATAAAGCTCTCTTGTCTTCTGACTGAAGAGGGGGTTTCACTAGCTGGACAGGAAGGTCTCTGTAAATCATCCCTTTGTGATAGCCCCATTGGTCATTATTTTCCCTTTGCGTATTTGAGGTGAAAGTATTGACGAGGTTAACACATTTTTCAGCATCCACACGCTACATTAGAATAACGTAGTTTAATCTTTTGTCAGAATGTAGCTGATTTCACATTTCCTGTGGTTGGGGCGGTTCTGGGGGAACACGGGGAGACAGTTCTCACAGAGGAAGGTTTGCAGGGTGACTACTCTTCCAGAGCCCAGCTGTGCCACTCTGCATGCGACCGTGCTGCTCAGCAGACTCGTGGACCAAACGCCAGCCCTTCCTGGACGGTTTGCTCTTGGATTGTTGCTTGCTTTGTTTTTATTTTATTTATTTATTTTAATGTTTACTTTGGGGAGAGAAAAAGAGAGTGGAGGAGAGAGGCAGAGAGAGAGAGGGAGGGAGAAAGAGAATCCCAAGCAGGCCCCACACTCAGCACACAGCCTGATGTGGGGCTCGAACTCACAGACCATTAAGATCATGACCTGAGCTGAAATCAAGAGTCAGACACTTCACTGACTGAGCCACCCGGGTGCCCTGCTTTGTTTTTATTTTTAAGTAAAATCCTAACTGGAAAAAAATATCAGAACTATTACAGGGAGGCCTCCAGATGAAAGAGAAATACGATCACGTTTGGAGATAGTATGAAAATTACTGCCCACACTGGACAGGGTGGATTATTAAGGATACCAGCTGAATGTGTTGAGTTGGTGAGAGCACATTTTCAAATCTCTGTGTGTGTCAGGGTCACTAAAGGAAGGTGCTAAATCCATACTAATCCTAACAAACACTTCTCACATATGGATCTGAGAAATGGATTGTAATGTTTGGTAGTGATTGCACATTAACATGCTAATACTTTTGATACATTGGCTTTAATGAGGTATGTTATCAAAACTAATTTCAGTTGTTTTTAATGCAACAATTAAAACATTTTAAATGTTAGTTGTGGCTCATATTATATTTTTATTAGGTATCACTGCACTAAATCTACAAAACACTTCATTCAAAATATCTTATAACGTCAATGTTATCATGTATATTTTAAGACAAGTAAACTGAGGGGAACCTGGGTGGCTCAGTCGATTGTCTGACTCTTGATTTCAGCTCAGGTCATGATCTCAAGGTCAGTGATTTTGAGCCCCACATCTACTTTGAGACTAGAGCCTGCTTGGGATTCTTTCTCTCCCTTTCTCTCTGTTCCTCCCCTGCACTCTCTTTCTCTCTCTCAAAAGTAAATAAATAAACATTTAAAATGTGTGTTAAAAAGAAGACAAGTGAACTGAGTCACAGAGAGGTTAAACAACTTGCCAGTCACCCAGGTTCCATCTCCTGTGTGTTTTGAGTCTATATCTAGTGAGTTCACTGTTCCAGAATACTACCTTCTCCTTTGCAGCAAATTCCTCCCCTCTCATAATGGAATGTCCCTCTGAGTTCAGGCAGCAGGAGGCACTCTCCCCAGTCTGGCAAGCACTGGCAGAGTGGAAAGAGGGAATGAATCACAGCTTTTCCAGGGAAAGCTTTTCCACCTTCAGAAGAGATACAGAAACCAATTGTGCAGTTAGTGAGAATAAATCCACAGACGTCCAAGAAGTAATGAGAGAGGCATAAATCACCTGAAATTGATCACGATGGTGGTATTGAGAGCAAAGCAAGGCTCATCATTCCCACATTTCCTAATGTCCTTCATTTCATGAACCGCCAACTTGATCCAGCTTCTCTGAATAGCTTTATCCACATTTATAGATAGAATGCTGTCTTACCAACTTTTCTGAATGATTCTCTTGAAGATTTACATGTTATTCTTTCCAACTTGAAGGGAAAGTGGTGGCTAACCCTCTCCAAATGGTCCCTGCGCATCTGGACCACACCGAGGACTCAGATTCAATATATGATTTCAACAAATATGAGAGAGTTCACTTGCCCTATTTAGTATCCCTTCTGTACTCAGTTCTGTAAAATAAACCAGCTTTCATGAAGAGAGTGGATAGTGAAGTGAAGGGTCTCAGGGAGTCAGTAAGTCAATCTTTGCTTATTTACCTAATCTTTCTGAGCTTTCCTTTATTTGGCTATAACGTGGGAATAATCACTTCACTTACAGGATTGTCATAATAAATGTAATTCACCAGATACTCTGGCTAGCACGTTTAGGTGCTCAATTGATGATCTGAAGATCTCTAGTATTTAAAAAGATTACCATAGATACTACAATGAAACTGGCCTCATTTGTGTCATGTATGTTGAAGGGGAGAGGGGTGACAAGTACTGAGCAGAATGTGTCCTTGCCATTCAAATCTCCTTATAGGAACTAGTCACTCAGGAATCTTTTACAATTTCAAAAAGGCACATTGAGTGCCTTTTCTTCCATGCAGGGGACATGGTGAGTGATGGAATAGAAATATGTGGGTTTGGGTCTCTCTCTATGATCCCTGTCTTGCTTTCAAATTTTTCATTCGATAGTGGACAGGTTATGACTGGACAGTCTTTAACATCTTGTCCAATGTTTTGCAAAGCTTAGATTGGCCACCTATGCAGCAGAAATGTATATTTCAATATAAGAGATAAAAACAATTGAACTCTCAGCTATAAAGCTGCTGAAGGGAAGTGGCATGAGGGGGACAGAAAATAAAAGCATCTTGGATGTTGAAGGAGAGGCGACCACTTGCTTGTGGGGATCTGGAAAGTTTTCTTAAGGAGCTGGCTTTTGAAATATGTTTGAAGGATGGGCTGGATTTGAAACCTGGAGAACCCCACGCTGAGAAACCTGTGAGCTGTGACAGAGAAGTAGGAAGGGGAGAAGTTCACATTGCTGCAGTGGCCAAATCAAGGAGTGCATCATGGGATTTCACAGATGATGAAGCAACATGTAGGAGCAAGAGTGTGGCTAGACTGTGTCTGAACATGGTGGTGAGATTTAGCAGCAGAAAAAGACAAGACAGACACAGAAACTGCAGTTCTTGGTTGTCTATAATTCTGGGGACAGTGGACAGGTAGGGGGAAGCAAGAATCATTGGAAATGACTGACACATTGAATCTGAAAAAGACCAGGAAGAATGTGAGACTGGGATTATCCTACCAAATGTTGCTGCTTTGGATGAAATTTTGAATAGTTTACAGCGTCTTCAGTTACATCTATACCTTCTCATGTCGTGTGCTCTCGAAACCTAGGGGAGAAGCTGGGGAGCCCACAGTAAGTTTCCTGTGTCCCACACTGGGCTGGGGTGAACACGGCAAGGAGGCCTGGCCCAGCATGAGTCACCAGGAGCTGACATCACTGAAGCCTGCCCGGGCTCCCAGCCACAGAAGTGTTGGAGGACAACACAGTACATGAACGCATATGCGAGGGTCCGACCATGCCCAACTGGCTGTCTTTCCCCAAGCCCCAGCTTCCATAGTGGCGCCTGAAAAGGTCTCGTGGAAGAGTAATGACTGAAGGGTGCAGAGGACTGATGATGTGTTTGGCACCCAGTGGTGTGTCCCCAAGAATGCCATGAGCAGAGAATCCCAGGGTTTTGTGAGTTTCCTGAAGTGGCCAGGCTGGCCTGTCTTCATGCGCTGGGGAGAGGGTGTGTAACATGTGTTTGTTCTTTGTCAGCTGAGCAGGTCCAGACAAGGACGCCAGCCTCGGCTGCTCGCTCACACACACACACAGCAAACCTGTTCGATGGGCTGAGCTTCAGAGAGGGAGTGGGGACAGGACCTGGCTGGGGCAGAGCTCTCCCTGGTGCCTGAGTGTGCTGAGAGCAGAGCAGGAGCCCACTGACCTGGGTAATTACCTTGTCAGTTTCTTCAGGGTAAAATGAGCTGTGGACACCATCCCTGGAGAGAGTGTGGAGGAAGGACAAGTATCTAAATGTCAACAAACTTGCTTTTGAATCCTGGGTTTTACCCTTTACTTGCTGTGGGGCAAATTGTTTCAATTCTGTCTTCTTCGCAAAGGGAATAATATTGCTGCCGCTTCCGGGTTGTTGTAAAACCCCATGTAAAGAGTCTGGCACCTAATAGATCACAAAGATGGTTACGGCTTGGAAAAGTCACTTTGTGGAAATTCCTTTGCTAAGTGCTGTGGAAAAAATTAAGGGAGAGAGAAGATAAATGTTTGTCAAGGGTGGATGGCATCCATTTTCTTTTTCCTTGCTCACCTTTGTTACAAATGGTGCCGATTTGCACCAGCAAGTTATTTAAAGCAGTTCCTTGGCAGTCACTGAGCTTAAAATGCTTTCCTAATGGTTAAGTAGTCAATATTGTGTTTTGTCATCCTGCTGCTGAGCATAGCTCAGGAGACAAGCCTGGAGCAGGTAAGTCCATTACTCATCGGTTGTCTGTGTTCTCTTTCTGGAAAAACATTGGAGACGTTCATAAGTGCAAGATCTTTAAACGTCCTTGTGAGATTCTGGAACAATGTTGATGATAGTTGAGTGCAGTAGGTAGCATCTGCTAGTGTAATTAGCATAACTGAATGTCCTATGCAGACCACCTCCAGCCTTCTCTCTCATCCTCCCAAGGCTGCTTACTTAAGGGAAAGCTGTGGCTTGCTTCTAGCTAAAGGCAGGGATAGCTGGAAGTTACAGAGTGAATGCTCTGGAACAAGTGGAGTTGATGGATCAAACTTCTGAGTCATTCTGACTCGTGTGTAACGCTGTCTCCTAGGATGTCCAAGAAGACCTGCACTTCAGTTGTCCATGGTGTTCACGGACTCCTGACTCTTTTGCTGCATTTCTTCCTTTTCCAGACTTCTTTCTTCACCTGTTTCCACTGTTTTCTAGTGTTTTTTCCCAAACAATCTAATTGCTCTCAGAGACTTGTCTCAGAATCTGCCCCTGAAGGGAATGCACACCAAGACACATCTTGGCTACTTTCAGGTAATTGCACTATTGAGATCTGTAGTGTCAAGTCTGGAGCCAACCTAGATTTTTTACAAAGTAGAGCAAATGGACATGTGATCTGAAGAGACCCAAAGGGGCAGGATCCAGATCTTCTAGGAAGTCCAGGTAATGGCATTGGCCACAGTTAGTACCAGGATACCCCCAGTCAGGAATGAGGAGCATAGCATTAGAGAAGAAAAAAAAAAAAAAAAGGAATAGAAACTGAAACATGGAACTCGGGGAAGAGGCAGCCATGATCCTGATGATATATCGTGGTCCAAGGGTCCTAGATGTCTGGGCTGGGCACCAGGTTTATCAGAAGTAGAGAACAGAATCTTGGGGTAAGAGTCGTTAGAAGTAGGGTGATGTAGTAACAGGGCCTGAGCCTCCCTGACAATTACAAATGGAGACCATAAGTTGCATTAGTTAAGGCTGACACTAAACATTTCTGTGTATGTTGCTTCCCTTAATTTTATTTATTTATTTTTTTTTTAATTTTTTTATTTATTTCTAGGAGAGAGAGAGAGAGACAGCGCGAGCAGGGGAGGGTCAGAGAGAGAGGGAGTCACAGACTGAAACAGGCTCCAGGCTCCGAGCTGGCAGTCAGCACAGAGCCCGACGCGGGGCTCGAACCCATGAAGCGCGAGATCATGACCTAAGCGAAAGTCGGATGCTTAACCGACTAAGCCACCCAGGCGCCCCAACTTCCCTTAATTTTAATAAAAACAATGAAGTAGGTCTTATCTCTGTTTTATACTGAAAACTGAAGTTTTGGTAAGGTCATCTTCCCAGAAGGTGGAGGTAGAGCTTGTTGACACTCAGCTCTGACTGAAGTCATGTGCCTTTTGGTAAAAGTCCAAAACAAACAGAATCCCCTGACCTCAACAATGTGAGTCCTAGTCCTCAGCAGGATTGGCCACAGGATGACCTGGGAAACCCAGGGATTAAACTGCATTTTGCAGTCACATCTCATGTCTATGCAGAGGATTCACAGGACAGATCAAGGACTGAAAGGGTATATCTGATCACAAAAGGAGAACATCATTTTGAGATGCCCAAATCCAGGGAAGGTAAAAGAAGAGGAAATATTATTAATAGGTGTGCATACTCTGTTTCCTGTTGTTCAAATATTAGGGACAATACCCAAATTCACCCAGCATTCCATTGATGGGGAAGACATCATGGTTCTTTGCCGGAGGCCGGCTCCAGCAGGTCCAGGGGTCCCTGAAGGATGGACGGTGTCGGTGAAAGTGAGAGTGAGAGCCCCGAGATTCTTTCTGATCACCAGGCAGGCATCTCTGTCCTGTCGGTTTTTGTATCTTTATTTAAAGGTTAGCAACAAGATGAAGTCATAGAAAGGAATTTCTTACAATGGGAGGCCTTTTGTGATATCAATAGCAGAATTATTCCGACCAAGGAAATAACAGAATGTTCTTAGTGAAAAACAGGATAACATATAAGTCAAATTGTATATAGATAAGTTAGGAGTATTCTGTCTGGCTCTCAAGAGGATGAATGTTTCTGAATTGGTTTGTTTGTGGAGACTATCATGGGGACCCTGAATGGGTCAGTCTTTTGCCCCTGGGTTATGTTTTAGCTACTGTTATCTATCCTCATCCCAGCTGCCAGTATAAGGGAGGGTGTCTGTGGAAATTAGGCCTTGAGGAAGGGACTGTTATGTTTCACCAATTAGCAAAGATATATGTGGTAACTATGGTTTGCTCTTAACCCCAAAATAGGCCCTTGGTCTCAGGGCCAGGCTCAATTGTAATTCTTGTGTTCTTAACCCCCTAAGTCTCGGATCTGCAAGGCCCATAGGAAGAGCCTTTTGGCAATCGCCCACAGAGTTTTCATCTAAAATCTCTTTTGTAAAGGCAGGAATATGCTTTTCCTTATGAGGTATCTGTATTCAGAATATGGGTCTGATATGGAATATTGTGAGGCCTGGTCAATACCAGCAGGCTTATATCCAACATGAGCTAATGGTAGCAGAAGGAGATACCAGTTTTCATTTCTCATGGGAGGAGCTGCAAACATTGCCACTTGCTTGCGGTGACTGCCATCCAGAGAGGCTGGTGCGGCTCCCGGAAGTTCTTTCAGTACTGTGAGTTTATTATTTTTTTTTATTGTGAAGCATACAACAAAAATGTTTAGGTTATTAAAAATTGTAAAATGACCCCCCATGAGGGGTACCTGGGTGGCCCAGTTAGTTAAGCATCTGACTTCAGCTCAGGTCATGATCTCAAGGCCTGCTTCAGATTCCTCTCTCTCTGCCTCTTCCCCATTCATGTTTCTCTCTCTCTCTCTCTAATAATAAATAAACAACAATTTTTTTAAGTGAGCGCCCATGAAACCTCTATCCAAGTCAAAACATTGACTGTTATCATAAGTCAATACCTAGAAACCCACAGTTGCCCCTCCCTTCCTGTCTGCTACCCATATCTTTATCTCAATAACACATTATAGTGCTTATTCCCTTTCTTTTTTTTAAGTAGTTGTAATTACTACTTACTCATGCCCCTAAAATATAGCTTACTTCCTGCTTTTGAGCTTTACATAAATGCTATATTCAGCTCCCAGCATTCTGTCTTATTGTTTCACTATGAGCTGACTTTGGGGAAGTTAATCACAGATTTTAGGGACTTTGAAGAAAGTGAGCCAGTTGGCTCAGGTTACATCCCTTAGAGGACCTATGTCCAGAAGACACATGTGTCCCAGAGAGTAGAGACTTAAAAGTCACTTGGGAGGCCCATACACAGTCATGGTCATGGTCACCGAGGAGGATTTACGGGTCTGGCTGGCTGTTAAGTGCATCGTGCTCCACCTTCACAGTCCAGGTCATAGAATTAATGCCTGGATCTGCAACAGATTCATGCAGAGTGGGGTTTTGTCACTTTCAGCAGTTTTTCTCCAGGAGAAACCAAAGGGTACTCTCCTCTTCTTGTTCTAGAAACAAGATACACAGTTCCGACTTTGGGGCCTTGGTTCATACTTTTTCCTTTCCAAAATGTAATTGCTTCTGTCCCTGGGAAATTCTTTTTTTTTTTTTTTTTAATTTTTTTAAATGTTTTATTTATTTCTAGGAGAGAGACAGCATGAGTAGGGGAGGGTCAGAGAGAGAGGGAGTCACAGACTCTGAAACAGGCTCCAGGCTCTGAGCTGGCAGTCAGCACAGAGCCCGACGCGGGGCTCGAACCCACGAACCGTGAGATCATGACCTAAGCGAAAGTCGGACGCTTAACCGACTAAGCCACCCAGGCGCCCCTCCCTGGGAAATTCTTACTTGGTCTTCAAAGTTCAGGTCAAATGTCCCCTGTCAGACAAAGACTTCTCACTGCCCTACTCCCTTAAAGAAGAAATAATATGAAATTCACTACCATAGGGAGTATTTGGATCTAATTCTATTGCCAGTAACACAGTAGCATAATTACGTTTACATGTAGATCTTCTCCATTCAACAGTAAGAAGCTTGGGCACCTGGGTGGCTCAGTCGGTTAAGCGTCTGACTCCTGCTCAGCTCATGATCTCTCAGTTCATGGGTTCAAGCCCTGCTTTGGGCTCTGTGCTGACAGCTCAGAGCCTGGAGCCTGCTTCAGATTCTGTGTCTCCCTCTCTCTCTGCCCCTACCCTGCTCATGCTCTGTCTCTCTCTCTGTCTCAGAAATAAACATTAAAAAATTTTAAAAAAGAAAACAGAAACTTGAAGAGAGGAACAATATCCCATTTATCTTCTCCCTTCTCAGTGACAAATGTATAGACATCCACTCACTTTTGTTGAATCAATCAGTCAATCAATCAATGAAGAGATAGATAAGTCCTGTGGAGAGAAATTAATCAGTGTCAGACTCATCACAGCTTAAACTAGAAGGACAAGGGAAGGTTATAAATTATAATAGTCAAGCAGACTTGGAGAAAGGATCAAGAAGTGATGTACAAGTGAGATCTAATGGGATGGGTGGTATAGATGCGTATTTCAAGAACCCAGGGAAAGTCATAGATACAGTAATGAAAGGGTTATTGCTTGAAGCAGAGCACTGTTGATCTGGCGTAAGAGGGGGGCTGCCCAAATCATGATGATCTTTTTCATACAACCTGATTGCATTTAAGAGATCAATAATCTCACAGAAAGTGTTTATTATTTCCATAAAAACATAAATGGAATACATACAAACAGACGTACTATTAAAGAGAGCACTTTGCGGATGAGGAGAACATGTATGGTCGTTGGTTTGGGGAAACTTGGAAATTTCTACATGTTATTCACTTCTAAATAACTGGGGGGAAACTTTCATAAAAAGACAAATGCTTTTAAAACAGAAGCAGTTTTCAGTTAAAACTTTTCAGTTAATCTCCCCAAAGACCTCAGGAGCCCGCATACTTAATCCATGCAACACATCCAGGTGAAGTGGTAATTTAACATTATGGTGTGCTTGGGGTGCCCTGAAAATCAAAATGCAGAACTTCTGATTAATCACATTCTTGCTTGTGAAACTGAGTGTTCTTGGGATCAAATGCCCTTGCTGTCAAAAATCAGTGGCGAGCTGCCTTTTCAAGTGTCTTCTTTTCTTTTCCTTTCCATTATTAATAACTTCTTCCACCTGTACTTCTAAGCAACACAGGGTGGGTTGTAATAACCACAGGGCATAGTGATGATAAATGTGGTGATGTTCATACATATATTTGTTTCCTCCCAAACAAAGGTGCTGAACAAATAGAGAATGGTTACGGGTACTGGTATGGAACCTGGCACACTCAACTGCTGTGATTTGCATGGTCAGGACACTATGAAATGAACAAAAGATACTTTGTTTTTTGATTTTTCAGTGAGGGTGGAGGGAGTAGTTAGTAAAGAAGTTTATTTTTTTTTTCTGTGTAGTGATTATACTTAATACATATTTAGAGTTGCCCTATAGGCAGGTATAATAGGAATTTGAACCCTAGGTTTTTCATTGCTCTTTCTGGTAACAGCTTTCTCCTGCCACCCCAAATTCTCTCAAATGTGTATTTCATTCTTTTCCATTCAATGCATTGTTGGGTGTTCTTTCTGGATCATGGCGACATCTCTCTTGCAGTCTTGGAAACGAGGAGGTCCCTGTCTATCCAGTGACTTGAGGTTGGATGGGTGAGTCTAATTATCTCTTTCACTAGAGCTGTCCTTGTCAACATCTGGATTTTCAATGGTAGGCACTTCTACTCCTGAATTTTTACTTCACTGGACACCAAAATTTATTTGGGGTAATGTTCTATTTATTCATTATGCATCAATAATTTCAGCTGGAACATGAATTCAAACTAAACATTCCTGCAGGGTTTTGGAAACAAAGCATGGATTTAGAGCCTGTTTCATCAGTTGCTCACCTCCTCTTATTCATTAATTCATTAATTGTTTATTGATCTGTTATCATGTGAAAGACACTTCCTTACAGCACTGAGGATACCCCACCAGATAAGAGAGCACTGTCTTAGCCTCTGATTTCAGATGTTGATATGGGGGCCTTTACTTATGACCATGGTTAATGTGAAAATGCAAAGAGAAGCAAAAATGGAAGGTACAAACGAGTTAATATTCATCTCAAGTAGGATTTTCAGTATGTATAATAAACAGTGAGATGATAGGCTTGAAAATAGTAAACATTCTGAAAGTATTTACTGAATAAATTATCTTTCTAAAAACAAATATGGAATTATTTTTGTGTGAATCTCAAACCTACCCACCTGCAAAAATTTCAGCTTTCTTTCCTCTTCTCCATGTTGCCCAATACTTCCTCCATTAGAGTTTCTCTTCTGCTTCAGCCTAACCCTCAGGCCATCTCTTTGGGTAAGGTATATTTCTTCATCTTCACTCTATCCTTGATTGTATTTTCCTATCTTTTCCCCCTAGATTTTGATATTACTCACTTCACATTCAGTTGTTAAGGGAACCCACAAATAGTCTATTACATCAGAGTTACAACATCTGATCCCTGTCAGTGACCATTGGGTAGAGCCCAGATGCCTTAGCCCTATATCTGCATGCTACACAGTGCATCCCCTCCTGCAAGTTTGGGTTCAATTTTCATTCACAAACCCACCCCAGCAAGAACTCTTAGTTAAAACACAAATCTCTTCACCATTCCCTGATTGGCTCGTAGTTTGCACCATAATTGTTCATATTGCCCTGTTTCTTCTTACACTCCCCTTGTGTCCTCTAGAATGCCTTTACTTATATTTATCTAAGAGATTTCTTTTTTAAAACTCATCTCAAAGGTAATCTCCAGGATGAAACTTGCTCTGATAATTCATTATAATTGGTTGCTCCCTTCTTTTTATCCACACAGTCCTTGTCTCTCTACTTGCTAATGAACTTCGATGGCTCCCCGCCAACCTGTTTTTAGCCCCCTTGATGTGTCAGTTCTCCGGTACTTTGATGGCTGTATTCCTCGTGCTCTTTCTGCCTGGAAGAGTGTCCCTTCACCCTTTATCCCTCCAAAGGACATCAAACACTCTTTGTAGATTCAAGGATCAACTTCTTTATGGCACTTTAACTGATCCCTCCCACCTACTGAGGTAGAATTAGTTCTCTTTGTTCTGTGTGAATTTCGTGCTCATATTACACTTTGCATGAACTTCTACCTTAAATCTACTGCATCTTGGAGAAGTTATATCTGTCCATTTGTATCATACTACAAGACCATAGACTCTTAAAGGGAGGAAGAGGATATAATGCATGTATACATTTATCCATTTAATATATATGTATATATATTGAACTTTTAGTGTTTGTCAGCCATTGTGCTAGGCGCACATTAGTAAGAAAGACAGATATATTTCTTTTGTTTTGTTTCTATTTTTGAGAGTGTGTGAGTGGGGGAGGGTAAAGAGAAGGGGACAGAGGAACTGAAGCGGACTTCGCACTGATAGCAGCAAGCTGGATGTAGGGCTTGAACTCACAAACTGAGAAATCGTGACCTAAGCTGAAGTCAAGTGCCCAACCAACAGCCACCCAAGAACAGGTATATATATATTTTTGAATGGGTATATTTTCTGACTTCATTATACTTTACGCTGCATTAGGGAAGGGAGGCAATGAACCAGTAATATAAGTCTTGTATCACAAATAAATTACAGGTATGTGAAAGGATATATCAGGTGGCTTAATCCAGCTGGAGTTGAGCAAACGGGACTGAAGTTCAGGTAGACGAGTTTCAGCAGATGGCAGCATGCAGGTTGTGACTGTGGTTCCAAAAAAGAGGAGAAAGTTTTCCTAACCTAGCACAGTTCCTGAAACAATGAGCTATCAGCAATAAATATCAATTGAAACAATTGAGGGTATGGACTTCTTTCCCACCTGTTATTACCCTCTAGTCAATAGATTTCACCTCATTCTGAGGCTGACGTTTGTTTGCCTTCAGGTACTCTTTTTCATCATAGTATAGAATTTTATTCATTGATTTCAATGGATGTTCTTGTTTTTATTTCAGCAGTGCCTTCATGAGATCTTGAGGGAATTATTCTACTTCAGTCTATCAGGCTGACCAGCATCTTAGAGCAAGAGGCAGAGGGGTTGCAGGGACCCGGGTGAGCTAAGGTTGACTGCCATAGCCTGACACATTCTCTCCTTAATTATCTTCTTCCCGAGTCTAGAGTGCTCTGCCTGTGCCAGGGAAGTTTGAAAAAGTTGCTTCCTTAGCTTCTGAGATAAAACTTGGAAAGGAACTTGGAGGAGATTAACAAGAGAGGGAGCATTGGTGGATTAGTAAAAGCCGGAACACAAGGTAGAGATTCCCAGGAGACTCTTCCAGGAGACAAGACGACTCATGGCTCACAATGGTCTGTGTCCTTGGATAGTGACGTGAGAGCCTGAGCTGAAAATATATTGCAGTGTTTTCTTCTCTGTCAGTCCTAAGACCTGCTGATGTGCTTGAGTGACAAGGGCCACACACTTCATCTTGGAGCTTGGTTAAAAGGAGAGATGCTGGGGAGCGCCTGGGTGGCTTAGTGGTTAAGCGTCCGACTTTCGCTTAGGTCATGATCTCGCAGTTTGTGGGTTCGAGCCCCACATTGGGCTCTGTGCTGACTGCCAGCTCAGAGCCTGGAGCCTGTTTCAGAGTCTGTGACTCCCTCTCTCTCTGACCCTCCCCTGCTCACGCTGTCTCTCTCTCTCTCTCCCAGAAATAAATTAAAAACAAAAAACAAAAAAAGGAGAGATGCTAGCAATTAGTGTTTCACTGATAGGGATCTATTTGTTTTCAGACTGTGGGCTCCAGAGAGGAGAGGGAGGCCTTTCAGGCCTTGTTGACCATGTATATTTGCCCTATTACAAACTCACAGGACACCATGAAGAAGAGGAACAGGTTCTACTTTTGCTCAACCTTCTATCCTTGGCTCTTGATAGTTGAAGAATACAAATTCCTTCAATGGATGAATCCATACATATGCTAAACAGCAACATTATTTCACAGGAAGGTGGGATATGAGACATGCAATGTCCTTGGCCTCCCAAGGCACTTACCCACCTCCAACCTTAACTTTGACTCAAGCCATAATCTACTATGTCATCTCAGACAAGCCACTTGGACTCCTTGAATCTGGCACATATGCAATTAGGGACAATTCTACTCCTTGTAAGTCAAGAGACTTATTACAGTGAGTACACTACAATTTCTGGGTCTGGGCAATTTTCTGGGCCTTGGTTTTCATATAAATAAAAAAAAGGTGGATTAGATGCTCTAAGATTCTTTCAGCTCAGAAGTTTTAAAGTCACATAAAATTGTCTTTTGTTTAAGTGCACAAGAAGTTTATTGAATTAAAAGCAGTTTATCAAAATTTAACTTACTCCCTGAAAATATAATCTATCCACTTAAGTGCAAATGATGATATATGGTGCATTGATACCTTTTAATAAGTCTGCTTTAGGTATTTGCAGGTATTCTCTTTAGGTAAAGATAAAGGGTAGGTCTATATGAGTCCCAGTCAGGATGTTTTCCATAAAAAAAAATCTGTGTGTCATTGTTTTCAGTGTCTTAGTAGTTCTGTGTCAAATTGATTTACTTTTTGTATCCAAAAACTTAAACAGTGGGAGCTTAAAGTACCCCTTTGGGTGATCTTCAGTCATATCACTTGATTTTGTTTGAACTGTGTTCTATGTTATAGAAAAGAGAATAGAACCAACTTTCTATGTATTTCTCCCCCACTTGCCCTGCTCTAAGCAAACCACTTGTATTTGCTGTGTTTGCTATGAGCCTACTGTAAGAGAGCACAGTGTAGGCAGGAGCTGAGATCCAGTTGTGAAATTTTCAGGAATTTTGTGATTTGGTTGTTAAACATAACACATACACACATACATGCATACATATATATGTATATACACACACACATATAATGTGTTATATATATATAATATATACATATATATTCATTTTCGAGAGACAGAGTATGAATGGGGGAGGGGTAGAGAGAGAGGGAGGCACAGAATCCAAAACAGGCTCCAGGCTCTGAGCTGTCAGCACAGACCCCGATGCAGGGCTCGAACCCACGAACCGTGGGATCATGATCTGGGACAAAGTCAGACACTTAACTGACTAAGCCACTCAGACACCCCAACATGGCCTATATTAACAAGTAGACTATATTTATGTTTTCACAGTTAAATGATTTCTACTTAAAACAAAACATATATTAAAACAAAATTAAGAGATACTCAAGATTCATCACTTAAATATTTTATTACATTTAGTTTTGTTTATGCTCATAGAGGAATGGGTGGTGCTAGCCATCTCTTTTCAAATCTGCATTCATCGTTATGTTGGTAACTTGGAGTTGGCCAAAGTGGGAATATTTATTCTACAAAAAATCAGCAAATGTGACAGATTAGCCCCCTTCCCTCTTCCACTGGCTGTTGATAAATATTTCTGGAACCACTGTTTCCTGGTGATACATAAAGTCAGAGTTGAAAAGTAGCCATAGCATTTGAGGAAATTCAGTGTTCTTGTGTAAGCACAGGCAAAGGTGTAGAAGCACCACTTTATATGCTAGCGCGGATTCATAATTAAAAGGTAACTGGCAAGATAATTAAAAGGTAACCAAGAGAAACATTCTATGCTTTGGGCCAAGTACCATAATTAGGTTCAACACATGCTTTACCAGCTGGAATAGAGTTTGCACCAGGTATGGCATATTCTGAATATAATGAAAATACATTGGCCAAAATACATTGGCTGATGGATGTTTCTGATTGGCTTCATTATGAAGATAGCTACTCTCTTTGTCAAAAAAAATTAGAAATACATAAACACAAGCAGTTTTATAAATCCAGAATGCCTGAAGTTTAGGTTTAAGATGTAACTCCCGACTTTTATTTAGATAGGGTTGATACAAAATTTTTGGCCCAATTTACCTTTAATAGTCTTGAGTTAAAGACTTGGTAGGTATTCAACAATACTCTGCTATTGTGAGTGTCACCTCTCCTCATGGGCAGGGGAACTAGCATTTAGTGAACATCAACAATATGCCAGACAAGTTGTTGGGCACTTCTTAAAGGTGATTTGTCACCAGCTCTCTGTAAGGGGGAGAGTAAACAGGAAATGGAAGGAGTTAAAATATACTTAACACAAATATACTGTTTACAAAATTGAATCATTATGATGGTTTTAAAAGCAATATTCTGTATTCTTGTTTTGTAGTAGTGAAATTGAAGCTCAATTTATTATACATATATATGTAAAGAAATCTTCGCAAGATCATACTGCAAGTGGCAGAACCAAGATTTTTTAACACATACCTGTCTATGATCCTTTCATTCAATAAATGTTATTTGGATGCATAATGCATGCCAGAAGATATCTTGGATGCCGAAAAAAAAAAAAGGTTAACATTATGCTATCTCTTTACTTAGAAAACCTATAGTATCCTGTGGGAGGAAGATAAGCAAATAAGCAATTACAATCATATGTGTAAATATTGTAGAGTCCAGCCCACTAAATTCATAAGAAACATACTCACCATCATCTTGGAGCTTAGTGCAGGCTCCTGGAAGTGGTCTAGTTTAATACTTAAAGGACAAACAGGAATTAACTAGGCAGGGCAGATGGAATGGGGTGGGTGAAGAACATTCCAGACAGGGAGAATAACATGCAAAGGGCTGGGGTCGAGAGCAGCAAGGCAAGAGAATCATAATAAGGTTTAATATTTTATTAAAGTGATTTATTTCTTCAGTCCTTTTAAGAAACTTCTGAGTGGGCTTAGCTGTCATAAATGAGGCTGTTCTAGGAGTTGGAGTCACTAGATCATGAATTTCCATAGTTACAAGAAGTCTGAGTTTTAAACTTGAGCATAGTGTTCCGAATAAGGATATAGAATGATCAGATTAACATTTTAGAAAGACCACTCTGGGGGCGCCTGGGTGGCTCAGTCGGTTAAGCGTGCGACTTTGGCTCAGGTTACGATCTCATGGTTTGTGGGTTCAAGCCCCGCTTCGGGCTCTGTGCTGACAGCTCAGAGCCCGGAGCCTGCTTTGGATTCTGTGTCTCCCCCTCTCTCTGACCCTCCTCTGCTCACACTGCCTGCCTCTCTATCTCTCAGTCTCTCTCTCCCTCTCTCTCAGGAATAAATAAAACATTTAAAAACAAAGAAAGACCGTTCTGTTTTTGTGTAACAAGTAAAAGCCTGACTAGTAACTCTCTTATTTAAAGTCTGTTGTACTCTTATTTTTCCGTGTGTGTGTGCGAGCGCGCATGCGTGCACGCACATGCACGTGCCTATGTACTGAATGGACTGTATGTGTTAAAATCTAAATGAAGGGTTTGGGATTTGGTAGTTCTCAGTAGATTATGGCCTTTGTTCCGCTGTACATTTGCGTCTCTTCTCACCTACTCTCTAGTGACTTACATCTTGGGCCCCAACATACTTGGAATATTACTCCACATGAGGCAGCCCTTTCCTGCAGAGTCCCCCTCCGCATAATTTACGTCGTGAACCCCAAGTAGATTTCCATCGCTGCAGAGGCGGAGGAAGAAGCAGTAGCAGAAAGGGTCAATTTCAGGACTCACATTTCAGGAGCAGCAGTTAGATGGGCTCAGCAGGGGATTCCTCAAAGGGTCCGCTTGAGAATCAACCAAAGAAAGAATGCACTGTCAGTGGTGACCAGCCATAGAGACCATGAGACATGCGGTGACGTGCGAACCTGTCTGTCCTCCTTTGTCTTGTTTGTTTCCCATATTTTTAGCCCTAGAGGGATCAGTCACAGCAGCTAGTGAGTGGGGAAGGAAAGTAAAGGGGGAAAAAAAAGTAACTAGATGCCTTGTCATCTTTATCTAGGTTAAGAAGAGAGGTTTTACGCTAGTGACGATTAATTTTTCTAAATTGTAATTGGTACCTGGAAGAGAATGATTTTTTAAACTTTACAGAGAATAAGGTGACATATTAAAATCGTCGTGGAAGCTGTTTTCCATGAGTAATTGTAAAATCTTGGAACTGCTTGAGTTTTTATAAAATAATAATTGAAAAAATGCCTTACTGACTATATTTTTGTGAGAAAAGTAGGATACAAAATATTTATTTATCCATTTATTATATCCTGTCAATCATCCATTTTCCAATTCCTAATAATAGAAGGAATTTTTAAATACCAAATTGTAGGGTTGGTTTGAATTGGAGGGAAACATGCAAAAAGATGATAAATCCTTGGGCATATATCATGATGGTAAAAGTTGAAAACTGTGTTTTATTCAAGTGATTATGTTGAGATAAAAACGGCAATGCATAATTCATGTATGACTCACCAAAACTGTATTAAAGATTAATCCATAGAGGTCACAAAGATGCGGTGATTAGAACACTGAGAAAGATGGAGCATTTGAAATTATTTACCTTTTAACACATCTTGCTTCAAACACTCAGAACAATCCACCTTGCAGCTTCTTCCTTCCATATCTTCATGCTGTTTCAAGTCCTTTATCAGGTGGGCAAGCTGGGGTAGCTGGGTTGCAGCTTTGCAGCATCCTCTAATGACGAGCTAATCTCCTTCCTAATCTCACTCCCAGCCCTCCACCCACCCTCCACCCCTGCCCCTCCAAGATAACATAGCAAAATCTTCACTTCCGTTCTGCTGGCAGCTCTTGCTCTCAGCCTTGCCCAACGCAGGAGCCTTTGACTTATGCTACTCTCTTCACCAGGTGTTTTTGTTTTTGTTTCTCATGCTGCTGAGATTTCATTCTTCAAGACTCTCATTTTCTATTCTTGTAATGCTTCGTTCTTATTCAATGAAGGAGCTGGCCCCTTTGCAATATAACAGGGTCTTTCTGCTTATCCTCATAGATTGTAGGTGTCTTAGGATCATAAAATGAGGGGAGAGGTTCAACAGCCACAAGCACTTCCTCAGGGGCAGTAACTATTCTAAATGCCTTGCCAAGCATTTGATTTAATCTTCAAAACAACCCTATAGCGTCTGTTATCATCTCCACTTTACAGATAAGTTAACCAGCCCAGTAAGTTAATTAACTCATCCAAAAGGACACTGCTGGGAAAGATATAAATTGAGTCTTTTCTAGCTCAGAGCATCTGCCCTTTTCACTCTGTTGTTGAGTATTGAGGTCACGACTCAAGAGTTTCTTTACTTGTATGCCTGGACTTTATACTTTTTGGATGTTGCCTCTGGATTGTTTCTTCCTTCTGTTTTTGAGTGTGTTTCCCTCTCTATGTCTTCCAGTTACTTCTATTTCCTTGAGACTTTTTAAAAACTTTACCATATATATGAGTGTGTAAGGGGTCACAATAGGGATTCACCATGAGGAATGCGGGGCACTACAAGGGCTGACATGATGGTCTGAGTGCCCAGGCAGTATAATGAGTAGCCACTGTAGTACCTGCGTGCAGCGTCAAGGGGAGGACATGCATATTCCAGCCATCATCTGAATGAGACTAGGCACTGGGCAGGTAGCATTACGTCTGTAGCTACTGCACAGGCAAAGCCAGTCATCCAAGAAGCTTCTGGAAAACCAAAGCTCTGTTAAGATAGACAGTATTCTATTGGTCAGTGAAGAAAGCAACCTATAACCTTGTTCACAGACCCCTAGTCAATCATCCTTTCACTACCTGAGCAGGGGGAGAAAGTGGTAACAATTCAGCCTAGAAGCTTGTGTAGACTCTTCCTCTCCTTGCAAATCATTATCCCTCTTGTATAATGAAATTATGCAAGACTGGTCTTAGATTTGTTTTCTTGGCAAAAAAAAAAAAAAAAAAAAAAAAAGGAGGTCTTCTTAAATAAATTACACTTTTAACTATGTTTTACTCCCAGGAAAGCAGTTAATCTTCCACCTCTATACCGCCATGTATATTTTTAAAAAAGGATTTGCTATTCATATTTTCAGTTGAGGAAACTCAAGCCTGGAGAGATAAGGTGGCTCCAAAGTCACAGAACAAAGTAACAACAGAGCTAAAATATGACCCTAGGTCTCTTGACATTTAGTTTAATGTTCTTTTCATCACATCTCTGTTGATTAAAAAGAAAGGGGGGGGGGGAAGCAAAGAAATAGGAAAAGGAATCATCTCAGTTGAGTTTTTGACAAGGCTTATACCCTGCAGAGTTATTAACAGGAAGCTCAACACCTGGGTTACTTTTGATCACGTGATGGCCCCAGTGACAAGGATTTGAAGAGTTCAGAATGAAACTGGTTAGTAGAAAAGCATCTCTACTGACACAAATCACAGCTTTGAACATTTTCAACATTTACCTACATCAGCCACATGCATGAAAGACTCCAAGAAATCATATGTGAAAGCTGGTATTTTTGAAGTCCTTCTGAATATTTGTAAAACTTGATGACACTAAAGGACATCGCTTTTCACATTAAAAAAAAAAAAGGACAATAAAGCTTTGAAAAGAAGATGGAAGTCCTTTTTACTCAACATAGAAAGAATCCATTAAAAATCTATTTCCTTATTTTCTCAGCATGCCTAATGTGTTAGTGTTCATTTATTCAGTTTCAAATGAAATTCAGAAAGTTGCCACTTTATGAATCCACACACTGAAATCTTTAGACTCCTATCCTTCAATTGACATTCAAGCAAGCACTAGGAGTTTCTCTGAGAGGTAGACATACTATTTATGATTTTGAATGTCCTCAAATTCCCAGGCTTTAGTGGTTACCTTCCTGCATACTGTCTAATTGTGCAATCTAAGTTTCTATTTTCTGTGTCTGCAAAGGTCCATCTTTTACTGAATTTCCCACCCTTAGTCTTTCTGACGTCACCAGAGTGCTTCCATATCACCAAAGTCAATTTTTTGGTATGGCTAATATATATTATGAAGTATATTTCATCATGGCCTGCATTGAAAACTGCCAAAATAACAAAAAACAACACAAAACAGGTGCCTTGTATCACTAAGTCTCCTGATTTATCTGCTTAAGTAATTCATTCCTTTGCTGGTTTGGATCTCTGTTGTAGATGATCTCTACAGCACTGTATACTTTTCTTCATAGTATAGTCCAAACCAATTAATTTTATTTTTTTCACACCAGGGAATTATTTCCTAATTATTAATTTCTATGTGATTTATTCCTGTATTTTGCAAATATAGGAAATCTAATTGTCAGTGGGAGGAACCTCATAATTGGGTAAACATCTTCAATTTGCTGAGACTTTTCTACGTCAACCTCAACTCTTGTGAGCTTGATTGAGGCATCTCCCTGCTCATTTTACAGTCTCGGGCTAGATCCCAAGTGCCTCCGATTTTGTCTGCTTTGCTTCTCCTCTTGAATTAATTTTACACTCTGATTTTTTCCTATAACATTCGTTTATAAATAGCCTGATAGTCACTAGCTTTAATCAAGACTGGTTGGCTAATCTCAGTTCTATGGCTCTCTGTCAGTCAGAGCCAATCAAGAGAAAGAAACGACACAGTAATTGAAACAGATAAATTTAATATAAAGAATCATTATTGATAACTAAAAGGAAGATAAGAATAAAGAGGTGAAAAGAACTTTGAAAAATATTTCAGAGTTGAAGACGAAAAAAACCACAGAAGGGATAAACTTGCAAGGAGATGAGGAGTTCTTATCCAAGAGTAGGATGCAGACCTCACAGGGGAAGGTATGTGCAATTCCCTGAATAGTTCAGACTGGGTGGTTCTGAGTCATAACTGGTCAACAGTCACAAGGCAGGTGGAAAACACCCATCCTGGGTGAGGTTGGCCAAGGTGTAGAAGCCAACTGCTGAGATGCCTGCAAAGTTCCCTAGAAATCTACCCACAGGAAGCCACTGAAACTCAAAGGGAAGTCTTCCATCTTGACAATTCATCGTCCATATCCCATTATGCTCTTTTAAGTAGTTCCATTCTTTAAATAATACTTTCCACAGGTGCTAGAATGGGAGAGCACCATCCAGATCCTCTTTCTTATTTCATTGTGAACCATTTTGTGAATTGTTAATACTTTTAAAAGAATAACAAAGAAACAAAGAAAAATATCCCCTGTGAAGAGTGTTGACTTCGTTCATTTAAAGTAGCTGAGGGGTACCTGGGTGGCTCAGTCAGTTGGGTGACCGATTTCAGCTGAGGTCATGATCTCGTGGTGTGTGAGTTGGAGCCCTGCATAGGGCTCTGTGCTAATAGCTCGGAGCCTGGAGCCTACTTCAGATTCTGTGTCTCCCTCTCTCTCTGCCCCTCCCCTCTTCATGCTCTGTCTCTGTCTCTCTCTCCAAATTAAATAAACATTAAAAAAATTTTTTTTAAATAAATAAAGTTGCTGGAAACAATTTCAGCAAAGATTTGATTTTCTGAAAGCAATAGAAGTCTTATCTTCAGTCATTCCATTTTTCCCCATGAGAACCTATCATGGTCAACTAACCGAGAAACATATACATTTTGTAGACTCATACAAGGTATTTTTCTTGTTGCTGTTGAGAGCAAAGGAGAAGTAAAGAAGGAAAGACATCAACTGACAGATGTACCAAACTCTGTCAGCCTTCAGAGTCTGAAGTACAAAGCAGGAATATGATTCTTTAAGTCAAGAACTTCACATCAGAGAGGGTGGATGATATTTACTTCCCTTCTTCTCCCACCTCAGGATATTTCCAGTGGGAATTACTTATACATCATTTCCTGTTATTGCAGAGGAGATACTGCCTCTGTGGGTCTTTATCAGGAGCATTGACTGGACTGCTCTACGTATCCAGGCTTCTTTTTTCTATGTTCTGCTAACCTCCCCATACCCCACCCGTGCCATAGGGGTTTTGCATTTAAAAGTTTTTCCACTTGAAAATTCTTCTTTTCCCCTTTTAAAAAAAATTTAGTGTTTCTTATTATTTATTTTTGTGACATAAAGACAGAGCGTCAGTTGTGGAGGGGCAGAGAAAGAGGGAGACACAGAATCCGAAGCAGGCCCCAGGCTCCAAGCTGTTGCTCAAATTCACAAACCGTAAGCACTTAACTGACTGAGCCACTCAGGAGCCCTGTCTTCTTTTCCTCTTTTGTCTAATTTTTAATCTTCCTTCTGATTTCAGCATAAGTATCCCTCTCTCTGGGAATGCTTCCATGACCTTTCTGACAAGGTTAAATTCTATTCTCATAGTATCTTGAAACTCTCATTTATAGCACTTGTCATAATTGCAGGTTTTTATTTATGGTGTAATATTTTATGATTCTGTCTCCCCCACCAGATCATTTGCTTCAAGAGGCCAAGGTCTATGGTGTGTTTATTTATCGTTATATCTGGTAATCTAGTAGGTATTCAGCAAGGGACTATCTACATACCCATCTGTTTGTCTGTATTTCTGCCTTTCTCTGGGTCTTCTTCTTGAAGACTCCTTCTTCAAGGTGTGCTGGCTTATCTGGTTTTTACTGATCCCTAAATTATTTAGTTTGGCCGCCTCTGTTACTTGGTTTCTCCTCTGTTGATGAATCCAGTACTTCCTCTGCCTAACCCTACTCAAAGTTGAATTTTCTGATTCAGGTCATTTGTTGTAGTTCCCATCAAGATAAAGGCTCTTTCTCACCTTCAAAGTCACATTTTCTCTTTTTTTGAGGCACTTGTTGTCAGAAGTCTGAGGGGCTTGCATGTGGGATACACTTCTGGCTTTCCTCTATGCCTTCTCTGGCCCAGAGTCTAGCCCCCTGACCGTCCCAGATCTTGGGGCAAGTTTTCTATTTCCTTGCTTACAATTGCAGCACTACTGACCTCATACTTCCCTCCAAAGCATAATCTCAGACGCAATCAGGAGTCTAGCCCCATAGGCCAAAATTTTGCTCACTCAGCCCATAGACATTGCACATCTACTTAAGATGAAGATCTTGGAACTGGCATGAACATCCCAGAGTTTCCAGAGCTCAGTCAGTGACCGAGAAGCAAACGAGTTGATGTTGATGTTGTTAATGACCAATGACAAAACCCTTAAGAGCATCTGAGGAGCTCAGTGTTTTCTTTTGTGGGGGGGAACCTCATATTTTATTGAATAACATTTATTATATAAAAGAAATATTACTCTAAATATATACTGTAACCGTAAAAATTTGTGTATTTTTGTATTTCAATTTTCATGGTGGACCAAAATAATTGGATCTGTAATCAAGGATGATAATTTTTCTGACTTGGAGATAAAATTAAATATAGGTTATATTAAAAGAATATATATCAGGACCATATATATATATATATGTATGTGGTTTAAATACATATATATATATATGCATATATATACATATATATATATACACACACACATACATATATATACACACCAAGATCCATATGTTTGAGGAGCTCAGTCTTTGAATGACTCTCTTTTCTAGTATTTTACTTGGTTTTATAAGTAGAGATTTTAGTTATAAAAATCTAAGTATTTAGTTACAATACTTATTGAATGTGGGAACATTCTTAGAATTTCCTTTTTCTTTATACTACATCAGCAGGCTGCCCATGCTTTTTAAAAATCAAAAATTAAAAAAATGAACAAACAAAACATAGCTTGAAGAATCTGTAGTTGCTAAATTTAAACCACAAGCCCAACAGATAGCATATTGCCACTATACTTCTATTTCAATTTTTATTTCTAGAAATAGAAAAAGTTAGGTAAAGAATTCTTCAAGGTTCTGCCCATTACATAGGCTATAATTTGGGACAAGTGCTTAATTATTTTGGCTTCAGTTTCCTCATCTATAAAATGAGAACATAACAGCACTGCCCTATAAGGATGCTATGAGAAGAAAAGAGTTCACATACTTAAGCACTTGGAATAATGCTTGCTATTTTCCTAATTTCTTTCATTCAGTCTGGACTTTGCCACCAGGGTGTTAGACTCATCAAATATGTTCATTTTGGATCACCTCTGACCCTGGTAGGAAGCCTGCATGTAAACAGCAAACTGTCCTTGAGGAAAATGTGTACAAATGATCAATTAGAGAATTTGCAATGGGTCTTCCCTGCTGTGGACATGAGCCTGTATTCTATCTTTAGTTGGAGCATATGCTGTGTATTTCCCAGGCTTTCATTAGTGCTTTCAAATTCCCAGATGCCCAAGGAACATGCAGCCGGTTAGTTTCTTTCCTTTCCTGGGCGATTGTGAAGTAAATACGCAGTAGTACAAGAACATTGGACAGGGATCCAGCAGATATGGCCAGTAAGTCTTCGATCCTGACCTTTTCAGGGCTTCATTTCCTCCTAAGTGGACCAGGAGTTCATGTTATGAGTTTGCAGTAAGGCTTAGAGTATCAAATATGATCAATATATAGATTCACCTTGAAAACAGTAAAGCTTTGATAAATTTGAAAATTAATAGCAATGCTTGGGAACACTGGTAATTGATGTATTAGAAAACAGTAAAAACAACAATGGAAAGAAAACATATTACCCATTCTTCACTGAGGTGCCTGTCAGTTGGATCAGATCCAAGTTTGGGGATAGAGTGTGATGGAAGGTTGTCAGGTTTTAATTCATACTTTCTGCCGCAGTGACATCAGAGCCATGGCCACAGAGAAAGCATATGAACTACGGTGTCCTGATCTCCCTGGAGAGGTAGAAACAGAAGGAAGTACTCACTGTGCAGGCTCCCAGAGTAATTCTGACAATCCCTCAACAGCCGTTAAGCTGGAAGTTAGGGTCTGAGAGGTGTTGCAGAATTTGTGGAAGCTAAAGTTTTACGGTGATGCCAAAGATAGAAAGAACCTGTTATTATTTGGGGTCACGTTTGGACGACCTTTGAGGTCCCACTACCTCTTACATTCTTGGATGCTATAAGCTTATAACTGTGAAATTAGAAGAAGAACAACAGCGAGCACTTATATGCCACCTAACCATGTGCCAGGCACTGTTTTAAGTGTTTTACGTACTTCTCCTTTCACCGGTACAACAACCCTATGAGGCAGGTGCTACTGGGATCTCATTTATAAATGAGGGAACAGATGCACAAGAAGTTAAGTAACTTGCTGGAGGAGAGTCATTTGGCAGAGAGTCAGGATTTGAATCCAAGCAGATTGCTTCAGAATCACAATCTTGACACCGCTCCTCAAGACCACCACTGATCTTGAAGCCAAAACCAGAATCGTTCCACCAAAACAAAATACGTCCTCTCCTTTTTCTGCTTTTTTGCTCAAAGCTGATGTCGATTAGGTCACCTTTTAAATAGACCATTTCCTTAAAAACATGCTATTTTTGAACTTGACACTATCACAATATACAACATGATCTTAAGCAGGTGTATCCATTAATTCAACAGATAGTGAACACTGACTCTTTTGGTTATTGAGCTGGGAAGAGGGAAATGAATGACATGCTGATGCTTCTCATGGTGCACACAATCTATAATGATAGAAAGAAAAAGTACAATCATTGTAGAAAATTAAAAGTGTAACAAAAAGCTGTGTTTATAGCATCACAAGGACCCCAAATCCAGAGCACTGTGCCTCATGGGAAGGCCTCATAAAGGAGATGAACTATGAGCAGACTCAAAAAGATCAAGAACAACCTCAAAACATTTCTCCTCTAGCCACATGTCTCTACTGTGAATGGCTGCACCTCTGTGATGAAAGATTAGTTCTAGATCATGGAGCCTTGAGTCCTGAGAAAGTCCTTCAGTGAAATTATTGTACAAAAATTGGAGAAAGTCTCTAAAAGAGGCCCATCTCCAGTGGGACTGGTCAAAGGTGCCAAAAGCAAAAGCAAAGAGTGTGCTGCATTTGTACTTTCAGATGAATTTGAGATACTCCAGATCCCATGATCTTCCCATGAGCAATAGTAAAAGGATCATGACACTTAGATCAGATGGATCTTAAAGTCGACCTTATACAGTTTCTGAGGAAGCATGCTGGTAAGTCAAACATTCTTTGTTTGAGATTTTTTAATATATAGGAGCTAAATGCCCTGTAAAGTGTTCTTAGATATATTTAAGTTTCAGAAATGAGTACAAAATATTATAATGAGCCAATATGTTTCTCTCTGTTACATCTAACTATTGGTCTTTGCTTTTTTTCAGAATGAAATAAGTTATCTTTTTATTTTACTTTATTTTCATTGTTTATACTCCAACCCCCATCAATGTTTAACTAATTACTATATTAATTTATACATTTATTTAAAAACATACATTAATTTAAAACACGAAATGAAGAAAACTTTTCTATTCTAAAAGTCTATGTAGTTAGTACTGGTGTAGAGGGGAAGCTGGGCAGAAGTTTGCTAAGCCCAGGGAATTTAACAGCTTTATATCTGATCCTGATTTTCTTAAAGCAAGGAAAATATTTAAAAAGTTGAAGTGTCAGTAGCATCAGACAAAAGGGAAAAGTCTGAATGGGATACCGTGGGTAGAAGTAAGTGAGAAATGACTCCGGGGCTTTAGAAGGATAGAGAAGGTAGCCTCTCTGAGACCTGTACCATTTTCATAGATCTCTCTAGAAATGGAGGAACATTCCTTTTGTCCCTATTCCAGAAATATAATGAATATTAGTAGATAAATATTCTAGCCCTGATCTAGCTATAGCACTCATGGACTTATCCAGCCACCCTACCCTCAAACACAGAAAGCTCTAGACCAGATCTTTGATCTCTTGGCCACATATTTCAGCTATAATTTATTTGTAACCAGAGCACCCTCAGTAACAAGAAAATATGGAGGAGGTAAGTTTCATTACTTGAAGTAAAACTAGGTGCCTGGGCAGCTCAATTGGTTAAGTGTCTGAATCTTGATTTTGGCTCGGGTCGTGATCTCATGGTTCATGAGTTTAAGCCCTCATTGGACTCTCACACTAACTGAACAGAGCCTGCTTGGGATTCTCTCTCTCCCTCTCTCTGCCCCTCCTTCATGTGCATGCTTGTTCTCTCTCTCGTTCAAAATAAATAAACTATTCTTTTTTAAAAAAGTAAAATTTTTAATGAGCAGGCTACAAAATTGCTCTTGAATCTTATGACTTCTCTTAAATCTCAATTTTGTAGTTTACAACTCAGAAGCCCCTGCTTGAGTTCCTTGCTCTAAAGTCAGAAAGCTCCAGTCCTAAACCTTATTCTGGGTTTTGCACAACTGAGGCAGTGAAATATAAGAATATATTATATATGGCTACATATATGATATAGAAGTGTAAATTTACTTTGGATTCCCAATTTCCGTTAAGTAGAATACAGAAATGGTGACATTATTTTAATATCAGCTCCCAATACCTAATAGCCTTCTTAATGGATGACTATTTCTAGAGTTAGTCCCTAATATGATTTGGTTGGTGAGTAAATGAGTGTATTTTGGACTTAATACATGATATTTTATTTTTAAAAGTTATAAGTAGCCCTATTATTTCTTGATGGAATTAAAATTACAAGGTTTTTGTTTCCTTCAATTGTTTCCATCTCTCTAACTGAAGAATTCTTCTACTCACCCCTCCCCATCTCCTTTTCAATTTGGCATTTTCACAACTGGACGGCAGGTAGGAATTAGTGTTCTGAAATACTGCATTCACAGCTTGTTCATAACACAATTCAGCAGACAGAAGGAAAGGTCAGATGATTTAAGGCTTGCAATCTGGGTACCTAAGCACTCTAAATTGAATCCCCTAAATTGCACTAGTCCTCCTTTATTACCTATTAAGACTTGGCAGGAATGAGGCATGGGATGATATATTTTAAAGCTTAGGAGCTTCTGTAGTGAAAGGTCTAGGGATCCACAAAAGAAGAACTTTTCTTATCTAGAAGTCAGTGAAATGAAAATCCACTCTGATATTCCATACCATGAGCATCACAGGTGCCATGACTACAGAAGGCCATGTCTACTGGAAAATTTTGCTGCATGTGCCCTCTTTATTCCATCCTCACTGTCACTATCTTCAGTGAAGTCTTTTCCTTTCTCAGACTGGTGGAATGTACCAATTACTTCCTCTCCTCCATTTAATTTCCCTGTTGCTATCAAATATTTTGTAATACAATCCTAATGATTCTCTCACATTCTTAAAGCCATTGAATGGTTATTGCCTTCATGATAGAGCTCAAACACCTTATATAGTCTATATGTTTTATAGTCTTTTAGTTTTATATCCTAATGAGCTCTGGCTTCTTTCCTTCTCCAAGTCCCTTTTAACTTCCTCAATCTAGCCATACTGGAATAGTGTTCAAACATTCCTGTAGTTGTTGCTTTACGTATGTTGTATCTTATCTACTTGAAAGTCTTTACTCCCTTTCCTTACCTAAAACATATGGATCCTAAAAGCAAGTATCCTTTCACATGCCTTTTTGCTGTAATTTGGATATTTTCTACTTGGTTTCCTTAACTCCTTGAGCACACCAACATAATTGCATCCATCACTCCATATTATAATCCTCTACCTATACTCTGTCTTTCATGCTGACCTATAAGCTCTTTGAGGACAGAACTGTGCTTTGTTAATTTTATTCTCTAACATTTTTACAAAGCAACTGGCACATGGAAAGCACTTTGGAATGGATTTTTGAATGAATAAGATACCCATTTTCCAATGTGTAAAAGCTACTTCAAATAATAGCGCTTTATTGCAATAATCACATTATGGAAGCCTTGAATTCCAGGATGGTATCCACTCAGTATCCCGGGTTCACCATGGTGTTCAGAACACCCAGAACAGGTGATGTTTGTCTGAAAAATTATTTGGTATACATCCATTTTTAAATATTTTTAAATGTTTATTTATTTTTGAGAGAGAGAGACAGACAGACAGAGTGCAAGAAGGGGAGGAGCCGAGAAAGAGAGGGAGACACAGAATATGAAGCAGGCTCAGGCTCCGAGCTGTCAGCTGTCAGCACAGAGCCTGTGATCTACATCCTTTTTTTTTTTTTGGAAGACGTTTTGGCTGGAGTTATAGTTTAAGCTTTATTTTCTTTCAGCACTTTCCAATGTCTTTTCACTCGCCTCTTGTTGAATAATTTTTGTGGTCATTCTTATCTTTCTTTTTCTGTACAGAAGCAAAGCTGTTTTTAAGATTTTATCCTAACTGTTGATTTTCAATGAGTTCATTATGATGCATTTTGGTATAATTTTGTTTCTTCTGTGAAATTGATTAAATTTCTTAGACCTGTGATTACATAATTTTCATCAAATATTCGTAACTTTCAGCCCTTATTTCTTCATATGCTTTTCTGCCCCTTTCCCCTTTCTGGGACTCAAGTAGACATTTCAGACTACTTGACATTTTCCATGGCTTATGGAAGCTAAGTTTATTTTTTGTGCTCTTTTTTCTCCTAGTACTTCATTTTTAATAATTATTATTACCACATGTTCAAGTTTCTTGGTCTCTTCTTCTGAAATACTTAATCTCCTGTAAATCCTTTCCTGTTAACTTTTTAGTTTCAGATATTGTATTTTTATTTCTTAAAGTCTCATTTGCTTCTTTTTTAGATCTTTCCATTATGTTCATGCTTTTGCTTTGGAAAATACATTGTTGGACTGAAGCCCTACCAGATTTTTTAATGGATAATATGTACCTACTTAAAGCATTTTACCTTAATCAGATACCATTTTGGTTTCAGATGTGCCTTTTAAAATAGTGTATACACTTCTTTGAAAAACTGAGTAGCACTGCCTTGCTGTATAAGAGGCAGCCATGTTGTTCACACACTTTATCACTTTGTTTCTCAACAAAATAAAGGACATTAATATTTTCTGTTGTAGGGGAAACCCATCTTTTATTTATGCATTCACTTTATTGTCATGTCAAAATGTTAATCACTGTCATTACACATGTCCCCTCTTTTCTTTTGTGCATGTGTGTGTATAACATTACATTTAGAGCAAGGAAAATATGGATTTGTTTGTTTGTTTGTTTGTTTTCCTTTGTTTATGTTGTCCTAACTTGGTGTTATCATTTCAGTGATCCTTCTATTAGATAGCCTTGCCTCTCCAGCGATGGGTCATATTGTGAGCTGTTTGTACAATAAAGACTTTATTTATTGAGAATTTGATTTAGAGCAATCTAAAGCCTCTGTAACAAAAGTGTAAATTCAGAAAAAAGAAAATAGCACTCTGAAAGTCCATATAAATTTAATATATAAAAGGAACTCTCATTTAGAAATTATTGATTCATTGTTGGTACAAATTCTACTAACCTTAGTTTCTAGGTTTCCTAAGGCATATTCCAGAATGTGAAAAGGATGGATAATTTTGTCATCTTTACTGAGTATTATTGATTAGTTGATAGAGATGGAGCCCTGTAGTAAGCTCTGAAGCTATAAAACTGTAGAACACATGATCTTGTCTTCAAGCATCAGCATAAAGTTAGGGAACTTGCCATATATAACAATATCAATAACAGTAGCAAATATAACACTCAGAATATCATAAAAGAGTTACAGAAGAATGTTTCTAGGTTTTAGAGGATGACAGAGTCGAAGTCTGAAATTGAAAGGTAAAATAGAAAACAAAAATTAAAACAAGACAGATACAACTAACACGATGTTGCTATATGAGGTCATGTTGTTTTCATAAGTAGAGAAGCAATATGGCCTTAATTGTGTCACCTCAGCTGTTTTCTAAGATGTCATCATAAAATTCATATAGAGATATTGGCAGGCTAATTATGTTAACAGAGAACCAAGCAAATCAATTCTGTAGTAGCAGTGATGTAGCATAGCGGTTTATGAGGAAGGGCTCAAGAATTCTGCCACTTGGGGTTGAAGTCCCAGCTTCTTAAGATGCAAACTTGGGACAGTCTTTAACCTGTCTGTGTCTTGGTCTCTTCATCTGAAAAGGACATGATACGAATACCTTTATCATAAGGTTATTGTGAAGATTAAATACAATAAAATGTGTATGCCACATAAAACGGTGTCTGATACATAGATGAGTTCCTACACGTGCTATTTCTTAATAATAATAAAAGCAAGTACCTTGGCAACACTTACCTATGTACCAGGCATACTTGTAATTTTTTTTTATGTCTATTAACTCACTCAGTCTTTACATCGACCCTAGAAGGGAAATACTGCTATTATCCCCATTTTCCATTTGAGAAAATCAAATCACAGGGATATAAATAACTTGCTCTGGGACGTACCTATTTAAGTTGTGGAGCCATGATTTTACCCAAGTGCTTTGTCCCAAGAGCCCTTTGTAATGTTGCTGCCACAATATTGTTTGTAAGGAAAAGTATAAATATTAGAGTGACCTGAAAATATAATAAGCTGCTGATTTCCTGAGGCAGGGATCACCTTTTCATCAGAGGATTCAAGCAAAAGACATCCAGCTAGGAGGCTGAATTAAAGAATCTGTGTGGTCGCTAATGATTTATTTATTTTAATATTGAGCCATGGTCAATAAAAAGTAAAAGAATGTTTCATTTGTATTGCTTAAGGACATAAACATATTTACACTCACTGAAGAACTTATATTCTCAGAAAATGCCTAAACGCGGAATATAAATTTCCATCTTACAAAAGTTTTATATATATATATTTGCATATATGACTTGTATGTAATTTTATACATACATTTACATGAAATTTTTCACTCTCTATCTATATAGAACAAAGTTCCCCACTAATCCAGGGGTATTAGCGAATTTATTTTATGCATAGGCTCTAACATCAGATCAAAATGGGTTTGAGATCTATCTGGGCCACTTGTCTGTCTGCATGATATTATTGGACAATGGGGAAAATGACCATGTGTATGTCATAAGATTATTACAAGGAATCACTAAGACTATCTCCTAAAAAGTGCCCAGCATAGCACATGACAAGTCGTAAATGCTCACTAAGCATTATCATTACTATTTTGTAAATGAGATGTTAATTCATAAAGTGCAAAAGCAAGCACAGATGAGAATTTTTTATCAATGGTCATCACTTTATTGATGAAGATGATTCTCCTAGTATTTTTAATTGCAAAATATAAAATCCATGGAGAAAAAGGAGACAAAGCATAAATGCACAATTTAATGATTTACCACAGTAACTGTGGCGAAGAAACAGAATGTTTTCAGGCCAAAAGATTCTTTCTGAGTACAATTTGTGGAAGATGGAATTACTTTTCAGGTCATTTTCAGGTAATACAAGCAGTCCCCTCTGGTTTAATCAAGTCTGAACTTGTTCTTAATGTGGCATATCCAGTGAGGCTGATGGGGGAATGATGGAAGAAGGAAGGAACATTCCTTTCTGAAGGTGTTGTGAGCTGTTTCAGCCTCCCTGAGCTTGACAGGCATTGAGTTACCCTTTCTCACACAGGAGCATATTTTGGGGGGGGGGTATTCTGAAACCTGTTCCCCCTTCACTGGGAATCACACGTGCCTTGATAGGTGCTGGAAGATACATTTCCGTGTGCCTGTTCGCTTATAACTCTTTCTGTAGCTTCTCAACACTTAGCATATTCTTCACACTGAGGCCTCCTCAGCCGTCCAGGTGCAAAACACAACTGGCTTGTGTCAAACATCCTCACTTCCTTTGACTTGACAAACTCAGAGCTTAGAACACCTGCACTGTGGCCACTTGATCTGTCACAAGCCTAGCTAGCCGGATGTACTATCCCAATTTGGATTTCTCTGCCTCTCTGTAGGTCAAATGCCATCCATTCTAGTTCCCAAACGTCAAGGGACAAGCATGTTGTTACAAGTGGTGCCTTGAAAGCTCCTTTACCTAGGCTTGAAGTGGGCCAGGCACTCCCACCCTTCCCGGCAATACTAATCTATCTAAAGGAGTATTTTCCTGCTCTCAGCTTCTCAAGCCTTCTATAGAGGCTGGGCATGGGTGGTCACAAAGGGTGACACACTGTCATCTCCTCCCTACACTATGCCATTTGCACATCTCTTATTTTGGTCTCACGTCAGACTCAGGTACATGGCATCTATTACCTTTTAGAAAGAGCAAAGCCTAAAACCATCAATTTCTCATTGTACCTTCCCAACAGACCCTGATATGGTATTTGTTTGGCCATTATATAGAAGAGTACAAAGTATCTAACAACTGCCCAAGGAGACAAACTAAGCAGTTACAATTTGAACCTAGGTCTTTCCCACTAGCACTGACCACCTTCCTTCCCAAATCTTTTACGTGTTAACGCTCATTTACTCCTGCATTCGCATTCAGGTCACCCACCAGGCAGTGTAATCTGTCTGACCCTTATTCTATAGGCCAATTTGTTGAGATACAAACTAGCTGCTAGAAGAGGTGGGCCTAGCCTAGGACCCAGGGCTCGTGATTTCTAGTTTAGGGAATGTTTTGTTAGACCACTCCGGCTTGATGATCCTTTCCACAGGAGACAATTCCTCTATTATTCACACACCATGCATTGCTCAGTTATATGGTTTTTAAGGTATAATTAGCTGATATAGAAATAAGCAAAGTTGTATTTAAAGTTGAGGGCTCTCAAGGGCTTTCGTTATTTATCCACTTTGAGATCCCAACTAGAAACCTTGAATGGCTTCAGGCAACTTGATAAGGCCCCAGACACAGTATTTGGGCCATGAAGATGGCTGGCGGTGGTGTCAGTACAGTCATTTTCTAAAGCTGTCAAAATTCAGAACTAGGTATTGCATATATACACCATGTGCTTGGAAACACATGGCATAGTGTAATTCATTATAATCAAGGGAAGTGAACATATGTGAGAAAACAGCCCAAAATTCATTTTCCGTGGAAATTCTGAAATAGGTAAAATATGGGAGCAAAATCAGGGGAAAGCCAAAAGATCCAAGAAAACTACTTACAGGGACCACAGTGGAAAAGGCTCAATCTCTCGACTAGGAGCCACTGGAGAAGACAGAGAATTCAATTTCCATGGTTTAAGGGTATTGGGTAGAAGCCAGTGACAGTTTTTCCATATTTGTTTCATCTCGAATAAAGGTAGGTTTTCAAATAAGTTAAATCTCAGAAATATAATCTTAATGATGAGATGGTGTCTTGACTGTGACTTCAGAGAAATTCCACAGATCTCATCAAGGTGTGATTTCAAATAATTTGTGATCATATTGAGCGACAACAGTCTAGAGATTATGATCACCTTGCATATCTCAGCTCAGTTAAATCTATATGGAAGATGTACCATGGCTTGTTGATACTTTATATGTATCTTTAAGATGGGTTACATATACCTGAAGTCACAGTAGACATAATTGTCAGAGGCCTGTTCCCACATAGGGAAGGAAACTGCAAAATAGTATGTTGGAGATGACAAGAACATTAATTCTTAGGTTAGTCTGCAGCAGACCTCAGCTTCCTTTACATTGGTAGAATTAGTTGCGTTAAGAAAACAAAAGAATAAAGGAATGAGAGTATTATCTCAAAGGACTGAAAGGGAAACAGTGTTATTTTCAGATCAAGATTTCTCTGTGGATGTTGCAGTGTGTGTGTGTGTGTGTGTGTGTGTGTGTGTGTGTGTGTGTGTGATGGTGGGGGCAGGATGGTAAGAGATGCACAGCAGTGAGAAAAGCTTTGAACTGAGAATAAGGAGATCTAAATTCCAGATCACAACTCTCCCCCAACTCACCCTTTTGACCTTGAAACAATCACTTTCCTTTTGGTACATTTTTGTCTTATCTCTAAAATGAAAGACTTGAGCAGGTTGATTCCTGTGATCCCTTCTAATTTCAAAGTCCCGTGACTATACTCGGTGGTGAAGAATCATGAGAATGCCTTTAACGCATATACAAAGGCTAGAACTGTTTTAGATATCATAGTGGATTCTTGATTCCTTAAGTTACATTTTAAACAAATATAAAGATGTTTTGAAGGGTACCTGGGTGGCTCAGTAGTTAAGCATCTGACTCTTGATTTTGGCTCAGATCATGATCTTACGGTTTGTGAGCTGGAGTCACGTGTCAGGCTCTGTGCAGAAAGCACAGTGGCTGCTTGGGATTCTCTTTCTGTCCTTTCCCTGCTTGTATGCTCTCTCTCTCTCTCTCTCTCTCTCTCTCTTTATATATATATATACACACACACACACACATATATACTTAAACATATATATTTATTTATTTAGAGATAGATATCTATCTCTAAATAAATAAATATATATAAAATTAACCATATGTTCCTGTGGATCAATATAAGGCCTTTTGAGGGCTATTTTCTAGGTACATTAATTTGTAAGAGCTCAGTCACAGGAATATGTTTGTAATATTAAAGCAAAATGATATGTCACTTTGCAAACTAATACATAGCTTCCCTTAAACTGTTAAAAATCTGTTTGTTTACCTGAAAAACCATTATTTTAATGAGGAGGTAGATAATCAAGTTTTGTTAAGGAATATTCTGTCATATTTATTTATGCCTTGTAGTGCATCTTTTCCTTTCCTTTGATTTATCTTTTTTCTTTCTTAATTTTTTTAAAGTTTATTTATTTATTTTGAGAGAGAGAGAGAGAGAGAGAGAGAGAGAGAGAGAGAGGGAGAGAATATGCAGGGGAGGAGCAGAGAAAAGGAGAGACAGAATCTCAGCAGGCTTCTCACTGTCAGCACAGAGCCTGTCCTGGTGCTTGAACTCACAAACCCTGAGATCATGACCTGAGCCAAGATCAAGAGTCTGATGCTTAACCGACTGAGTCACCCAGGCACCCTGATTTCTCTTTTTTAATTTAAAAAACATATGCATAGCTTTATTGAGGCATAATTAACACACAGTCAATTTAGAGTATAAAATTCGATCAGTCGTGACAATTGTATAAATCTGTGAAATCATCACCACAATCACCAAAGTGAACATATACATAAACCTTTGAAATCTTCACTCTCTCAGCACCCTGCTTCTTCCACCCAGTATGATGGATGTGCTTTCTGGCACTATGGATTACTTTGCATTTTTCTAGAGTTTTATGGAAACGAAATCCTATGGTCTGTATTCTTTTGGTCCAATTTCTTTCTCTCAGCATAATTGAGATTTCTCTGTTTTTGGGTGTATTGGTCATTGATTGCTTTTCACTATGGAGAAGTATTTCACTGTCTGGACATATTCATGATTTGCTTAACCCTCTTTCTGTTGATGGACATGTGACTCTTCTCCAGGTTTTGTCTATTACGGATTAAACTGCTGTCAGCATTTGCACATACATTTTTGTGTGGACATATGTTTTCATGTGTCTTGGGTAAATGTCTAGCAGTGGGCTGGCTGGATTCTATGATAGATACATGTTCCGCTTTTAAGAAAACTGTAAGCAAAGATGATTTCATGTTTTTCTTTTCAATAGGGATGTTTTAAAATTTGTTTTATCTATTTTTTTCTTATTTCACTGGATGAGAAACTCCTCTTTTTCCTGATCTGGTATATAATTTCATTGATCTCAAAAAGTCTGCTTTTGATTTTGTTTATTTTTCTTTGTTGTTATTCTCTTTTCTATCTCATTTCCATTTTGAAATTTATTATTTCCTTCCTTATTTTGTGTTCAATTCACTTTTATTGATTTAGTTCCTTAGAAATTGAGGTCATAGATTGGAAGTCTTTCTTCTTTTTCAATATAGATATTTCTTACCATTAATTTCCCCTCCTTTCCCTTAATATATGCCAAGAAATAAAAATGAGGCTGTAAAAACAATGAACAGTAAAGAATTAAAATATATTATTATAATGGGAGAGTAATCATGGTAATTAGTTCATCTTAGGAAACTCCTTGACCTAAATTCCTGAAGTTACTTGTAATATATCTGATTCCAAGATAGAGCTTCAGCTGTGTTCAAAAGTATTACACTTCTTTAAGCTGGAGGAAGCCCTGGGGAGAAATGCAGCAAGATTAAACACCAAGGAAGAAGGCACATCTACTTAAAAATAGGTCTTTGTACATCTTAATTTAATTTACCCTAATCAAGTATTTTTTAAATATAATTTTCATTAATATTCCTTTTCATTCATTTGTATTTCAATAATATTGTATATTTGATTTGTTTTAAAAATTAATGGATACTAAAAGCAAGCTGATATTTCCATTAAAGTCACCTATTCAAGGGTAGCTGTCCTGAAAATCCTGGAATGAAGTCCAAGTTAACACACTTGTCTTATACATATCGTTCTTTATATATATATATATTATATAACAATGGATTATTAATCTAAGATTTATAGTAGGTTTTCCTCAACATTTCCAGGATTGAATTTATTAATTAAATTCAGTGTTGTTAGGGAGCAGGTAGTGTTACGTATGCAGAATCATGATAATCCATAAAGTGATTTAGGAGCGAGAAGGAGACCCAGGGCTGATGAATTAGGACATTATACACATGACACTCAAACTGATTTCACCCTGCCACTAAAACACTACACCAAATAAGCACCATGACCTCTGGAAATAGTCTCTACTCTTCACTTGTCCATTTGCTTTCCCCCAGAGATGAGACACTCACTATTCCCACCTCTGGTCAACTACGAAGACCAGAATGTTCCAATTTTACATTTTGAAGCTTCATTTTTTTTTCCCTTCCCATGATGGAAATAATACTAACTTTTGCTACTCCACAGACTTATTTTGGGGCTGAATTTAGGCAATAACTGAGAGAGTCCACTGGAATTTGTACAAAAAGATGCCTACAAGGAAGGGCTGAATGTTTGAAATGAAGTCGGTACTACCACAGGCTTATCTGACTGTTTAGAAACCCTTAGCTATTTTATTATTAACCTGAGTGTGTTATGGCAGAGAAACTTAGCTTCCATTACCCTTTCTGACTAATTCCTGATTTGAGTAGAACCAGGAAGAAAATGTCACCCAGAGAAGGGATGTGATTACATGAACAGACAGGAAAAACTGGGGCAACATGCCCTTCTCTTTGTTTCAGAGCTGTCATATAACCCATTTAAAGCACTTGATCAATTTTTGAAACATTGGTAAGATATGAACAAATAGCTCTGAGGGAACAGTCTATGAGGATGTTTTCTGCATCACTTCCTTCCTTATTTCCACATTCTCCTTCCTCTGACTGCTTCTTCTTTATAGTAAGTTCCTGCTCAGGTATGGACAATAGTACCCTTACTTTTTAACTTGAGGACTCTTAGTTTGTTCTCATAAGTTTGCCCCTCTTTTCTTTCGACTTCTTCCTATCAGGTCTCTTTTTGGAAGGCAATCCCACAAAAAGAGACACAGTATTGAGACCGTGTGTGTGTGTGTGTGTGTGTGTGTGTGTGTGTGTGTGTGTGTATTTCGGTGTCTGGGGATCAGGACGAGATTTGGGGCATTCATGTCCAAGAAAATCTTGGCTGTAATTTTTACAAGCTATATATATTTTTTTCTGCTGTACAAAGCGACAGGATAGAAAACTTGCAGAACTGTTGAGCAATGATATGTGAAGCACACGGCACCGAATACATTGAACAATCTTGAGAATAGGACTTCCATTTTGTAACTGAATGGGTCTTAATTGTGGAGTGTGGAGGTCTGGAGCTTCGAGCAGCTTCTCTCTTTCTCCTTTTATCTCCATATATTGATTCCGGTGTCTTCTGGGGTGAAAAAGAGTACATCTAATTCCTCTTCATTGTAGGGATCTTTTGCATCTTTGAGGAGAGCCGTTTGCCAGTGTCCTCTGTTTCAGATTATCCATGGGCAAAGGCAAAGGAGAGAAAAATAAGGGAACAGTGACTGTGACAGCCCTCTATTGGAAAATGGCCCATATTTCCCAGCGGGGCTTCTTTTGATTAAGGTTCTTCTGAGAGAATTTGGGGATGTACTCCCAGGATACAGAGTGATAATCATTTATAACTTATAATTATGTAATTATCATTTTGTCCGAACTGAGGAGAGCTCACACATTTGCTGGGCATGTCAGGGTGGGGAGTGGGGAGGGAGAAGACAATGAGGCCGGCGTCCTCCAGAAGACAGCTTCTTCCCAGCCACGTTGTGACAGTAGCTCATGTGCAGGGTCTCATGGACCCTAACAAAATTCTCTGTAAGCCTTTGAAAATGGGCTTTCTGCCCTTTGAGACCAGTGTGAGTCACTGATTTCTTGATGTTATCATAAAAATGAAACTCTGTAACTTACCATTTCTGAGTCTGATGGGTGCACTGCATCCTCTTTTTGAACATGAGACAGCAGGATTTGACTTCTTCAAATGTTAGGATGATAAGGCTATTTGTTCATGTTCATCCTCTTCCCCATAGAGGGATTCCTTTCTTATTTTCAGTGTAGTCATTTGGGTCTGTGTGTTTATGGGTGCTGAGGAAATGGACTCTTGTAAGCATTACAAATACTGGATTTATCTAAAATCCTTGTGATCAAGAGAGCGAGGCTCATTTCCCCGCTTCTTTTTATTACTTAAGACCCCCTGCAAGGCTAGCAGATCTGCTAGTAGCAACTGTTTCTTAAGTTACGTATTGCTTTCCAGGGTGCCTGGGTTGCTCAGTTGGTTAATCATTTGAATTGAGCTCTGGTCATGATCTCACGGTTCATGAGTTTGAGACCCAGCTTGGAGCCTTCTTCGAATTCTGTGTCTCCCTCTCTTTCTGTGCCTCCCATGCTCATACTTTGTCTCTCTGTCTCACTCAAAACAAGTAAACTTTAAAAACTTTTTTTCTAAACTTATGTATTGCCTTCCAAAAAACTCTACTGTCTCTGTCGTAGGTACACAGCAGTTTGTATCAGGGTGGAGTATTTTCTTAGACATGGATAAAAACAAACACATTCAGGATACAGAATATGTATAATCATATCAGGACTCACAGTATAACAGGCCTAGCAGCATCTTGGCAAAGTACCACTTAGCTGGGGGTCTTGGATTAGATAATCAGGTCTACCCTTCATATGCTGTGTGACCTTGGGCAAGCTGCTTGATGTTGCTGAGCCACGTACTGGCATTCGCCAGCACAGGGGATAATGTCAGTGCCCTGCCCGAATCTCCTCAGATGCATTTTACCATTTTGGAGGCCACTTCCATCCCTCTGCATTTTCTGTACCCACCGGCAGGGACTTGTGACTCTCTTCAGAGGTCTGCCTCTGCACTTTAGAACCTCCTGCTTCACCCTTATTTACAGAATTGCCAGGGAGTTTATATGTCACCGAGCAGGCACCCCTAGCCTTTATCCAGGGACATGCTGAGCCACACTTACAGTGTGGAAGTTCAGCTGCCTCGCCTTCAGGGTGAACACCTGCTAAAATTGTAGCATAACTTCCAGTGCTCCCTAGGCTCTGGCTGGGACTGTACCTGAAATCTCAACCTTGCTTCATGTCTCCCCTTTCTTATCCTTCTTACCTTACTCTCCTGGTTATTTCCTTAGGGAGCGATTTCTTAAAAACTGTTCGCACATGAACTAGTATCTCAGAATCCGCTTCATCAGGACCCCACCAACCTTGTTGAACCACTTGTTTAAGGTTAAATAAATATTTGACCAATGTAGACTTCTTGTCCTTCTAGTATTTTTATAGTGCTGTCATTGTCTAAGTAAGTTCATGTGACGACACTATATAGATCTTCAGTCCATGTACTTGTGTTAGTGAGGTGGGTACTTGGGCCCTGTTAGAGCCCAATGCAAAAGTATTACTATTTCACTTTATAATATCCACTTCTTTCACTACAGCAATAACTTGTGGTAGGAAAGAAATATTATTGTATTTTATAGAATAGAAAGTGGAAGCTTAGACAGGATACATCATAGAAATAGAATCATGTCATATTTGTCTTTCTGTGATTGGCTTATTTTACTGAGTATAATGTTCCCAAAATTCATCCATGTCATTGTAGGGTTTCCTTCCTCCCTCCCTCCCTTCTTTCCTTCCTTCCTTCCTTCCTTCCTTCTTTCCTTCCTTCCTTCCTTCCTTCCTTCCTTCCTTCCTTCCTTTCTTTCTTTCTTTCTTTCTTTCTCCCTTTCTTTTGTTGGCTGAATAATATTTCAGTGTATATATGTATATACATTTTCTTGAGGTACCTACAAGAGTCAAACTCACAGAAATGGAATGGCAGAAGGCAGAGTCTGGAGGGAGAGGGAAGGGCATACATACTGTTTAATGGGTATGAAGTTTCAGTTAGGTAAGATGAGTCCATTCTAGACATCTACCGGACCACATTGTGCCTTTAGCTAATGATACTATACGGCACACTTAAAATCGTCAAAATCGTGTTGAGAATATTTTCTGTTGTTACCCTCCCCCCCGACACACACACAAATAATAAAGGACCCATCACTTGTGTGTATGTCTAGAGAATCTGTTTGCATCTCTGGAACCCAAAGCTCCCATTTTTGAGCTCAAAGCCCTCTCCACTGCCGACATGGCTGTGGGTAAATGTTGTCCTTGAATCCTCTGGATTTCCTAGATTCCCCTCTACTTGGCACTGCCTTCACTAAAACCGCGGTATCATGTTTAATTCTGAAAACTTTCCAAATGATAGCTAAGATATCAGCTGCTAGTAACTCAGGGAGCATTGATATTTTAAATCATTAAGAGGGTGCTTTAAAATATCTAAAGCCTTAACATTCAAAGGAATCAAAGCCTGAAATAATACTTCCTGAACGGGATTATTACTCAAGTTATTCTAAAATCATACCCTAAGTATAATGTAAAGAACACGGGAGCCATATTTTTACTAAAACCCCCCACAAAATTTAACATATTTTCATGTTTAAATTGAGACTCATTCATTATCTTTTGAGGAAGACCATTTGACTTTTTCTTTCATGGCAGAAGCATTAAGATTTTGCTTGGTCTCCACATAGTTTTGTTACTGAACATCAGCTTTTCTGAAGAAAAACTGACACTTTTAACAAGCCAATTTGCAAAATTCAAGAAATATTCATTAGAGAAGAGTGGGAGCAAGTCACTTAAGGTCCAGGGGAACTTTTTATAAACTAGCTTCTCACAGCAGGAGTTAAGCACCCTAGGGAACTGAGGGTCCAGCAGGAAATGCAACAATCTCAGCCTGAAGAGAAGTTATTCTTAAAATGACCCAGAGGTATGGAGTAGGTAATTAGCACCTTCCCTTTGTAACTGACAACTGACTGACTTCCTAATCAGCTCAGGTATTAGGAAGAAGATAAAGGCTTAAAAAGCATTAGCTCTACTCTTAACAGTGTGAACAATGACAAGGGGAAGCTTGTTTCTAGTATTGACTCTTTGGGCCCCTGTCTGCAAGTTCTGTTTTCTCTGGGTGGGCCAGTACCCAGGAGTCTACATTTGCAGTATGCGTGGATTCTGTTCCTGTGTTCCTCACATCAAAGAACACAGCTGGTGCAGGCTTCCGGTTCTGGAATGATTAGGTCATGGGTATGGAAGTACTGCATAGGGAATATAGTTGGTGGCATTATAATAGCACTGGATGGTGACAGATGGGAGCTATACTTGTGGTGAGCCTCGCATGAGGTACAGAGATGTTGAATCACTATATTGTACGCTTAAAGCTAATCTAACATGGCATGTCAACTATACTTCCATAAAAAGAATATTTAAAAACCACAATTGGTGAGGGGCACCTTCGTGTCTCAGTCCGTTAAGCACTGACTTCAGCTTGGGTCATGATCTTACAGTTCTTGAGTTTGAGCTCTGCGTCTTGTTCTATGCTGACAGCTCAGAGCCTGGAGCCTGCTTCGGATTCTGTCTCTCTCTCTCTCTCTCCTGTCTCTCTCTGCCCCTCTCTGGCTCACCTTCTGTGTCTCTCAAAAATGAAAAAAAAAAAAAACATTAAAAAATTAAAAATAACAAAATTGGTGAAATACTATTTTAATATAGGCCAGTATGCCAATAAAGACTCTTTACAGTGGAGTCATATGATGTTTTTATTGTTAGTATATTGTAATAACTTAAATATTTGCCCAAAGAAGACAGATATGACAGCAAACAGTGTTTGAAGTGAGAGAACTCCATGTTTTCCTGTGGAACAGTTGAATTAAGATGCATAGAGACTCGAGGTGCCTGGGTGGCTCAGTTGGTTAAGGGTCCAACTTCAGTTCAGGTCATGGTCTCATGGTTTGTGGATTGGAGCCCCATGTTAGGGCTTTGTGCTGATAGCTTGGAGCCTGGAGCTGCTTTGGATTCTGTGTCTCCCTCTCTCTATGCCCCTCCCTCACTTGTGCTCTCTCTCNAGGGCACTTTGGGGATGAGCACTGAGTGTTATGTAGAAACTAATTTGACAATAAACTATTTGTAAAAATAAATAAATAAATAAATAAATAAATTGAGACTCATTCATTATCTTTTGAGGAAGACCATTTGACTTTTTCTTTCATGGCAGAAGCATTAAGATTTTGCTTGGTCTCCACATAGTTTTGTTACTGAACATCAGCTTTTCTGAAGAAAAACTGACACTTTTAACAAGCCAATTTGCAAAATTCAAGAAATATTCATTAGAGAAGAGTGGGAGCAAGTCACTTAAGGTCCAGGGGAACTTTTTATAAACTAGCTTCTCACAGCAGGAGTTAAGCACCCTAGGGAACTGAGGGTCCAGCAGGAAATGCAACAATCTCAGCCTGAAGAGAAGTTATTCTTAAAATGACCCAGAGGTATGGAGTAGGTAATTAGCACCTTCCCTTTGTAACTGACAACTGACTGACTTCCTAATCAGCTCAGGTATTAGGAAGAAGATAAAGGCTTAAAAAGCATTAGCTCTACTCTTAACAGTGTGAACAATGACAAGGGGAAGCTTGTTTCTAGTATTGACTCTTTGGGCCCCTGTCTGCAAGTTCTGTTTTCTCTGGGTGGGCCAGTACCCAGGAGTCTACATTTGCAGTATGCGTGGATTCTGTTCCTGTGTTCCTCACATCAAAGAACACAGCTGGTGCAGGCTTCCGGTTCTGGAATGATTAGGTCATGGGTATGGAAGTACTGCATAGGGAATATAGTTGGTGGCATTATAATAGCACTGGATGGTGACAGATGGGAGCTATACTTGTGGTGAGCCTCGCATGAGGTACAGAGATGTTGAATCACTATATTGTACGCTTAAAGCTAATCTAACATGGCATGTCAACTATACTTCCATAAAAAGAATATTTAAAAACCACAATTGGTGAGGGGCACCTTCGTGTCTCAGTCCGTTAAGCACTGACTTCAGCTTGGGTCATGATCTTACAGTTCTTGAGTTTGAGCTCTGCGTCTTGTTCTATGCTGACAGCTCAGAGCCTGGAGCCTGCTTCGGATTCTGTCTCTCTCTCTCTCTCTCCTGTCTCTCTCTGCCCCTCTCTGGCTCACCTTCTGTGTCTCTCAAAAATGAAAAAAAAAAAAAACATTAAAAAATTAAAAATAACAAAATTGGTGAAATACTATTTTAATATAGGCCAGTATGCCAATAAAGACTCTTTACAGTGGAGTCATATGATGTTTTTATTGTTAGTATATTGTAATAACTTAAATATTTGCCCAAAGAAGACAGATATGACAGCAAACAGTGTTTGAAGTGAGAGAACTCCATGTTTTCCTGTGGAACAGTTGAATTAAGATGCATAGAGACTCGAGGTGCCTGGGTGGCTCAGTTGGTTAAGGGTCCAACTTCAGTTCAGGTCATGGTCTCATGGTTTGTGGATTGGAGCCCCATGTTAGGGCTTTGTGCTGATAGCTTGGAGCCTGGAGCTGCTTTGGATTCTGTGTCTCCCTCTCTCTATGCCCCTCCCTCACTTGTGCTCTCTCTCTCTCTCTCTATCTCTGCCTCTCTCTATCTCTCAAAAATAAATAAACATTAATTTAAAAAATTTAATGTTTATTTTTGAGAGAGAGACAGACAGAGCATGAGTCGGGGAGAGGCAAAGGAGAAACAGAATCTGAAGTAGCTCTAGGCTGTGAGCTGTCAGCACAGAGCTTGATGTGGGGCTCAAACCAACGAACCACGAGATCATGACCTGAGCCTAAGTCAGACGCTTAACTGACTGGGCCACTCAGGCGCCCCTGAACAATATATTTTTTAATAATAATAATAAAAAAAGATGCATAGAGACTCATGGGAGAGCAGATTGGTGATGATCAGAGGGGAAGGAGGTTGGGGGTGATTAGTGAGAAGGATAAAGGGGTCAATTGTATAGTGAAGGACAGTGATTAGACTTGCTGTAGTATATACAAATTATTTATAGGGTATACCAATATTGAATTATTATGTTGGATACCTAAAACGAATACAGTGTTATATACCAATCTGACTGTGATTAAATAAAAAGATTGCAAAGAAATGTTATTTGCCACCAAATATTATATTTAAATGAACTCCTATTTAAGAGAGGTTAGTTTGCTTTTATTTTCTGTGTATCTTCAAGAGAACAACTGTGAGTGAGTAGAAGTAATGAGTAGACTCTTCAGAGAAGGGGACTTCTAATGGAGTTGCTGCAGGTGAACTGCCTCAAATAAAATGAGATCCAAATACCCAGGGATTTGCAAACATTGGATAGCCAACCAGCTAGCAAGATGAAGTGACACAAAGCCCACAGACAATTCTTGTTCCCTCACCACATATGCTTCCTTGAAGACAGCAAGACAGTGGACCTTCCCCAAACAGAAGAATAGCATTTTCCCACTCACATCCCCAAACATAGCCTACTACATAGGGGCTGCCTTTTCGTTTTCTTTCTATAATTGTTGTGTCTTTTTCTAAATTCATGGAGGCTTTATGATTTTCAGAAATGAAACCAAGTTAGGAGTACAAATTAGTTTCAGTGGTAGTGCAGTACAGATTAAACTAATAATCAGGTAACACACTCACACTTCAAAATGGAAACATTTACAAGGCCTTCAATAGTTATAGTTGTTTTTGTTGTGGATGTAGAGAAAATAGTACTCTTATACCTTCTGGTATAGATACATGATTTTTTTTTCTTTTATTAAGTAATATTAAAGGCACTATTAAAATCTAACATGTGCATACTCTGTGATCCAGCAATACTGTATTCCTTGAAATGTATCACCTTTAAACCAAAGGATCAGTAGGTAAAGATCTATGTAAAGGGGAATCTCTTGAGTCATTATCCATATAAGAAAATATATGGAAAAATGCCCATCAATGGAGAACGTATATAATTATACGAATTATAGTGCATCAACATCATTATTTAAAGCCATTAGGAAGGATGAATTAGAATTATATCTGTTTACTGGGAGGGATGTTTACCAGGTATTGAAAAAGCAAGATTAAGAAAATATATATGCCATGTTTTAATTTTTAAAGACATGATTCAAACACACTATGAAACAAATTTAGGTCTATATATATTTGTTTATATGTGTTTATATGCATAGATGTATAGTGTGTGTGTGTGTGTTGTGTATTTTGGAATACCTAAGTATGGAACAAGTATGAAAGATGTAGATTTTAACATGTTTTACCTAAAAGGATATTGATGTGGGCAGAGAGAGGGAGGAATGAGGAAGGAAGGAGGCAAATTAATAAATAAAAGAAATACACGTCTGCATTAAGTAAATAGTATGTTTGTTTTCATAATTGTGCACTGTGTAAAATTGTATATGCATAAAGAAAAAATGTATAACATCTTTTCTTGAGAGATGGGGGAAATCCTATATACATAGTTTATTAGTCTATTTTAAAAGTTAAATGATGAATACTATCTGGGTGAAAAGTCAGCAAATCATAGAGCTGGATTCAGCTCATTGGTGTATTGGTGTATTTGCTTGTTTCTTTATTTATCTCCATCCATTCTCATTCCAGGTCTGATTTAATGCAACATGCAATGAAAAATATAGCATAATATGAAAAATAATATATGAAATTACAAGGTATGGGAATTTAGATGCATTTTTATAATTATTTTTATAAGCAATAGCAAAAACCTCATGTTGGGGATCCGACAAGTCACTCATGACTGAAGGGTTTATGCATCCAAGCAGAACGTCATCAATATTCTTATTGAGTTGAGTCTCTTGATGAATTTACCTCATTTATCTCTATGACAGGGCGAAGTGATTTCTTTCACTAAGACAAACATTAAGGCATTGTTGAGTACTGTCAAACTCAATAAGTCAATGGTAATTTCAGGGGAGAAAAAAGTATTTTAATTGAATCTAGCATAGGACCTACAGAAAAGGTCTACAGGATAAAAGTTTAATTACTTCAACCTTTCCATCTTTAGTTTTGTTTAATTTAACACTTCAGTAAACTACCCAGTGGTAACACAATGCCTTGGACACATCTACCTCTCCTTTTAGGTTTTCACTAAATACCACAAATTAAGGAGTTCAACATGGGTCAGGATGTATTATTTCTGAAACCATCTATATGGACTCTGATATTCCCTGTATCACTAAATCTATCAAGTAATAATTGTTTCCCCAGAGCTAATAGACATGAGAACATTTTTAAGTGGCTCTTCCTGTACTGATGCGCTTTTAGCCTAAAATTTTCAGATGGAAATGAATGATCTCTTAGGGCAGCGAGACTGTGTACCTTTACCTCAATTCCACCCGGTTTCCAATTATTGGAACAGACCTCAAGCTCTCCCTTAGAAAAAGACTTGTCTGGCTTTCCCTGTAACCTCTTTCCTGCAGAAGTTCATAATGACATGCAAAATTCTTCTCAAGGTGAAATGTGTCATGTAATCTTCCAGTCCCAGATGTAGGTTTTAAAAGCACAATTCCTCAGATTTGGATAGAAGACATTTAACTAAAAACAAAAACAAAGACAAAACAAAAAACACATTTAAGTCTTCTTAGTTGGGAGCCAGTAATACGTCTCCAGTTGAGAAAATATAGGTCAAATGTTAACTTAAAATCCATAAACTTTCTTGTAATTTTAATTTTTTCCTTCTTCCCTCCTTCCTTCCTTCCATCCATTCATCCACCCACACTGTCTTCCTCCTTCCTTTCTTCCCAACTCCCCTCCCTTCCTTTCTTCCCTTCTGACAATTACCTAGCATTTTTAGAGTTCCTAGTTGTGTTGGATCCTAAACTAGTTACTGCTAGTAACCAGCAGTAACTGCTAAACTAGTTACTATTAGTGCTGTAACAGATCACTATGAATTTTGTGGCTTAAACATTTTCTTTTTATCTACCAGCTGTAGTCTCCAGCAATCCAAACTGAGTTTTACATCGTGGAATTAAAGTGTGTACAGGGCTATGCTCCCTTGAGAAGCTCCAGAGGACAATCTGTTTCCTGTTGCCTGTTCTAGCTCCTGAGGGCTGCTCACATTCCTTGGCTTGTGGCCATGTCACTCCAATCTCTGCTCCTGTTGTCATAGCACATATTCTTTTTCTGTGTCTATTTTCCTTCCTCCTCTCTCTTATAAGAACAGTTGGGATTGCCTTAGGACCTGCCCTGTTTTCCAATCTCAAGATCCTTAACTTCATCACACCCACAAAGTCCGTTTTTGCATAGAAAGTAACTTTCGTTGGTTTCAGGAATTAGGAAGTGGATACATTTGGGGGCTAATATTCAGCCTACCATGCTGGAAATATATAAATATATGACATGCACCCATCCTCAAAAAAGTTCACATGAGAATCATATAAGCAGATTACCAAAATCTTAGAAAGTGTAACATTAGATATTGACTCTGAGAGTATACTATTTTCTTGTTAGAAAAATGATTAAGTATTAATCTTCCCAACTACTTCCCAACTATTGATTTCCGTTTCAGCCTGAATATGAATTAATGCCTGCTTGAGTATATGAATAAAATACTAAAACCCAATGCAAATGGTCATGTCCTCTCATTCCTGCAGTAGAGTCAAATATGAACCCAAAGGTATCTAGGTCCAGGGAGTATAGCTCAGTGGTAGAACATTTGACTGCAAAGGTATCCACGTCCTAATCCTTGGATCCTCTGTAAGCTACTTTATCTGGTTATGGGGACTCTGCAGATGTGAACAAACTAAGAATTTGAAATGGGAGAGATTATCCTGGATCATTTGAGTGGACCCTAAAGGTAGTCACACAAATTCTTATCCCAGAGAGGCAGAGGGAGATTTAAAGACAGTCTGGGAAGAAGGTGAACTGCCAATGGAAACAGAAAAAGATTTTAACATGCTCAGCAGCTGGCTTTGGATATGGTGGTCAAAACCCAAGGAGTACAAGGAATTCAGCTCTTGAAGCCAGACAAGGCAAAAAAAGAGATGCTTCCCTAGAGCCAGTAGAGTACAGCACTGAAGACAGGGCTTTACTTTGGTTCAGTGAAATTGATTTTGGTCTTCATAACTGTATGGGAACAAGCATGTATTGTTTTAAGTGACCCACGTTTTGTTGACTTTTTTTTAAAGCAGCCATGGGAAACTAATATAATGTTTATAGGCTCTGGATGTTTTCTGCAGTTGGATGCACCATAAAGAACACTGGTCTGAGAGATCAGAGACACAATCCCAGAACTTCTGCATACTAACTAACTATGGACCAAAGACAGCCACCTTCTTCCGAAGCCCAGGTCCCCTGTCTGTACATGGTGAGATATGACTCCCTATGTTCTAATGTTAGCTACATACAGAAAATTTCTACATTTAGGCTTCTACACATTACAAGTATCCAAAGATCAGTCAGGAAATATCAAATCAGTACCATCACATTGACAAATACATGTATTCCTGAATTAGATTCTGGACCAGGGATAAGATATGAGACAATGTGTTCAGAGTAGGCTAGATCACCTCATTATTGTATTTTTTTTTTCTGGATTAGAATCCAATTCAGGAATACACGTTGCACTCAGTTTCCATGCCTCACTGGTGTCTTTTAATCCAGGACAGTGCCTCAGCATTTCTTTGTTCTTCATTGCTAGGCACTTTTAAAGAGAACTGGCCGATTGTTTTATACTATGTCCCTCAGATTGAGTTGACCGAGGTTTCCTCATGATTGCACTCAGGTTATGAATTTTGGCTGGAATCCCACAGACACTGCATCTTTCTCAGTGCCTCATATCAGAATGCACGTGTTTTCAGTTTATCTCAGATAAGAAATTTGGGTGAATGGTGTTGAAAATTCCTTCGTTGTTTTCCAATTCTGTATAAGTCTAAATAAAAAGTTTGCAAGTTAAAAACATAAAAATCCCTACTAATCTACTAATAAGCAGTTGGACATCAACTGGCAATTTTATGTAGCTTTAAGTATCTAGTATATCATGTAAAAAGTTGAAAGGATGAATACCCCTCTAAAATGACCTACCTGTCAGGGTCATAAAATCTTGGAGAGAAAAAATATGGAATATACTTAAGAAGCACAGCATCATGGGTCAGAGCCAGTGTTCTGATCAGGCCGAACTTGCTGATCTGGTCTCTGCTATGTGGTGGCTCTGTTATCATGAGCAAGACAGAATAATAATAATGATGGTTAGTCAATGTTTATTGAAAATTAGTTATGCTTCAAGTGTTATTTTAAGAGATATACATTCAATTTAATCCTTTTAACAATCATATGTATTTTATGTAGTTATTATTTCTGTTTTATAGATGAGACAACCGAAGTCCAAAGAGGTTAAGTCACTTCCTTAAGATAGCACAGCTAAGCAGTACTGGAGCCAAATTTGAGCTTATTCTGTATCCAGATCCTATGCTCCTCACTACCATATTACACTGCTTCTCTAAAATTGCTAACCACAGTTTTCTCATCTAGCAAATGGACATGATAATCACACCTGTGATATGCATATCAGTGATTTCATTAAAGGAGGCATTTAAATTTGTGACTCATGATAGGCATATATAAATGTTAGTTTCATGATCCCATAGTATGTATTGTACCTTGATTGCATTGGTGGGGTGTGGGGGTGGGGAGGGAAGAGAGAGAAATAATTACCCAAGTTAACATCCTGAGGAAATGCAGATTAAAGCCTTAAACTACTCATTTTGTGCTTTCCATTATGTGCTACCTCTCATGGAAAGTGATCATTACACTAAAAATCAAGGGAAGATCCTATCATAATGATGTAGTATAGCCATAGGTATAAATTAAAGACATAATTTACCCATAAACTCATTAGAGATCAGTCATAGGCATCCACTTACTAAAGAAGCAATAGAAACCCTTTAGTGCCAGGAACAGACATGGAGCAAACTTGAACAGCCTCGCTGCCAGAAGAGGTTTTGCCTCCTTGATCAGTCACCAAACACCCCACTCTCTGGGGAGCTCAGAAATCAGCACCCTTTCTTAGGAAAGTGGCAAGACTCAACCCTCCACACTATGGTTAGAGATTAGTGATGGTCTGATAACTAGCAGTAATCAGTGGCCTTACACAAGTTACTTCTACTCCCTGAGCCTCAGTTTCTATAGTCACCACACAGTGAGGAAGTTGGGAAAACTTTTAAGAAAAATTCTAATATCCATTAAAGCTTTAGATATTCTGAAATGCTTGATTATTAATTTTCCCATTTGTTTTGTTTTTAGAGCAGTCATTTTAGAAATCAATCAACTAATAATTAATTTTGTGCTTAGTACAGTGTTAAATATTCATGCATTTCATAAATTAGAGTTTTGGACCAAGGATCTGGTGTTTTAAACATGCTTTCCTTGGGATCACTTGTCATTTGGCTGATTTCTTATTGCATGGTGCATACTCAGGCTTTATCCAGCTGCTTGCTAAAACACCCAAGTATCTACAAAGTCATAAATGACCTTATGCCAACCTTGTTTACCTTAGGTGAAGGTAAGTCCATAGGAACTCTGTGCTTTTAACATACTGGTAACTTTTGCCTAATATATCAAAGGGCACAAGAAATCCACATAAGTGTTTAGTAAAGCACCATTTTTTATTTTGATTGTTTTAATATGCAAAGGTATTCTAAAGACCTCAGGAAGAATGCATTCACTATGAACTTTTCCACCACACATAACATATTTTCAGATCAAGAGGGGGGGAGAAAAAAGCCAGCTTAGGACTGATGAGAATGTGTGGCCGAATACACCAACCTACATGTCAACAGTTGTATTAGCTTGAATGCAAAGTCAAATAAGACCAATATTTCAGATAAGTTGAACTGATTATGACATTTGAATGCATTGACCTATCATTATATTCTTTAGTAAATTAGCTTCGTAAATAGTCCAGACAGCTAGTCTTTCATATGTGTTTAAAGTTGAGTTTTATTCTGTGAAAATGTCCTGGTAGAAATATAAACTGAGAATAATTTTCTTCCATATGTTAAACTTGCTGCTTTCTTTAATTAATGAAAAATTTCCGTGATATTTTTATGAACTGGGGCCTAGTCAATAACAGACTTTGCAAGGCTGGGTGCATTGACTTGGTGAAGAATAAAAATTCTTGCTTTTTAATACAGAATCACTGATGTCTGTCCCTGTCCAGAGTGTTCTATTAGGTCCAGGCCCCAGGGGAGGGGGCGGGGAAATGTTCAAAGAGCAGGTAGTATCCATGTACCCATCTTGCTGTCATCCAGCTAGGGGGAGAAGTTCACTAAACACAACGTAGACTGTGTTATGTAACTTGAGAGGTCCTAGAGTATTTTAAGATTTTAGGGGATGATAAACTTGTTTCTAGGTAGCAGATCAGAAAAAGCTTTGCAAGCAGGTTAATAATGGAGCTGGACCTAAAAAAATATATCAGTGGGGGGGACACCTGGGTGGCTCAGTCAGTTAAGCGACTGACTTTGGCTCAGGTCATGATCTCACAGTTTGTGGGTTCAAGTCCCATGTCGGATCTGTGCTGACAGCTAGCTCAGAGCCTGGAGCCTGCTTCAGATTCTGTGTCTCCCTCTCTCTCTGACCCTCTTCTTCTCTCTCTCTCTCTCTCTCTCTTTCTCTCTCTCTCTCAGAAATAAAACATTTAAAAAATATATCGGTGGGTACTCAGAAAAACTCTGGGTAAGACGCTTGAGGGCTGATGACGGGTAGCTTAAAAAGAGACAAACACAAAGCCTGGCTTGGAATTTGAGGATCGTTCGGTTTTATGAAAACACAGATCTAAAGGGGAATTCTAGGGAGGAAAGGTTAAATGAGTAGGGAGGCAGTATCCAGGAACCAAATGGTTGGGAAGAAAGAGCTATAACCCAAATTTGATTCTCACACCACGGATGCTATGCTTGCTATTATCCAACTGGAAATATTTATTTTAGACAGAATGGTGGGGAGGAGACGGCATGTGCAGACGCAGAGAGAAAATGGGAAACAGGCAAGACATACCATTTGGGCTATCTCAATTTTCCCCCCAGAGCACACTTCTTAATAAAACACAGCAAAACAGGAATATCTTTTTAATACTCTTGTAGGTAGAAGGAGTATAAAAAGGAAAAAAAAAGCAAGTTTTGGAATAGTGATTACTTGCAAACCAATGTCAATGGAATTGCTTGGAGTGCCGAGTTTTTCTTTTTGAAAGATGCCCAATGAAAGGAAAAGTCGGAATGCAATTTCAAGAGGAGAATAGGTTTTGTGAACTCTGTCATCACTTCATTTTGCCTCTATGCAAAGAAAATTGTATCTTATGTTCCAAGTCACAGTACATTTGTCCTGAGATAGTTTTGCGCCATAGTCACCACCACCAATTTTCTGTCAAAATGTTTACATTATCTATGGGTCTATTTCAGAAACTGACAAAAATTGTTAGGCTGAAGGAAAGGAATTTCAGTGAGTTTACTACAGGCTTTGGCTTCCTTACCAGATTTAAATGCTGCTTGCAATTTACAAGACATTGCACTATTATGTCAATTCTATAATGTGGAAGATTTATTTGAGAATATCAAATTTAATGGTTTTGTTCTTGAAATGTTTGGAGAAGTTGACTTTGAAGAAGGCCGATTTGAGATTTAACCTTCATTAAATTGGAGAAGTTCTTAGGTAAGACAAAAAGCTATCATCTCTCTCTCTCTCTCTCTCTCTCCCCTTCACTTTGCTTGTAGCACCATCCACATTTATGTTGTTTTTGCTATGGGGAGTGATTTATTTCAGGATAACTTGTGATGGATATGTTTTTCATGATTAAAATGAATACTGTTTCACCTTAGGCTATGGCAGATGGGTGCGTAAATATGAAACAGAAACTAAGCCAAAGATTGACTTATTTGCTTTTTAATCCTTTCCCCCCAACACACACACAATGAAAAAAAATCAAAATCTCAAGAACTCCAGTTTTTATAAATAACACTTCTTGGTTTTAAAGCCCAGGGTTTAACTCGGGCATTGACATGGTCTGTTGGATTTATTCAAAGGTGTTATTTAACCTGAGTGTCTATCTGATTCTTGGGTGCCGATCACACCTTTGGGTACCATTAACACACTAATTGTCATAATCCTGGACATATATGTTTTCTTAGCAATACCGCGTGGGATTCTTCCATTTGAAAAATTATAAGGACACTTAGAAATAACTAAAAGCAGCCTTTCTGTTTATGAATGAGGTTGGTCTATGTTCTCTCTGTGTATAATATCTTTATTTCTTCAAGCCTGATTATGTGTTTCTTACACATGGAAGGAACTGAGTGATGTTATTTGGATAATCTAAAAGCCAATTGTGTAAAACAGCAAGTCTTTGTTTACAAAAAAAAAAAAGTTGAAGAGTGCTGAACCACATCATAAAACAGTGATGCACACGTTTTGAAGCACGAATTTAAGCAGAGATTCATAGGATAAATTAATACTTATGCAGGACTCACAAAAATGTAGTTCTCATTTTAAATTTTTATTCCTCTTTTCTAGCCTAATTAGCAGTGAGTAGAGGAGTGTTTCTTGTCTGGATTTGGTCTATATCTTGCACTTTTGCCATATTGTTCAGATTATCCTTACTCTGACCCACACGGTCTATTCCCTTGTCACATTTTGCTGCACACCAAATTAGCACTGCGACGGGTATTACCTCCTAATTGCTGAGAGAGTCCCCTGACTCTGTGATTGCTTAGGGTTCAAAAATTAGCATATGAAGGTGTTCTGTTTCTGATGAACTTCCGCTCTGGATTTCTTTGATTCAGTTCTGAACTTCTGGTGCAGTAAGTCTTGACATAAATCTCTTCCAACACAGCTGAATAACTGTAAAGCTTCTCTGCACTGGAATGTAACATCCTCATGGTCCTATATGCAGAAAAGGATGATCTTCTAAGTACTCCATGTATGACTTTTGTTTATCTTTCAGAAGCCCTTTCCTTTCTGCTTCTCTCCTTGACTGTCCTCACCTGGGTTGTGGGATGCTATGTGGGGGCCGAGGGGTAGAGTGGCCAACTTTTACAGATAGGAGTTCATTTTGTGGAATGTCAGAACTATTAGATATCCAACTGGAGGTGCTGAATAAAAATTAGATATCTGAGTCTGGTGATTAGAGAACATTTCTGGGTGAGTTTGGAATCACTGGAATATAGATATTTGAAGATTAAAGCCATGAAACTGGATGAGAACACCAACGGAGTGAGTATTGATAAGAGAACCAAAAGTTAGCTCTGGCTAACAATAGCATGTGAGATTCTGAGTATGTACAGTTAAGTTCATTCATTGTGTATTATAAACCTATATAAGTTTGTATATTCACATTGGCTGAAACCCTTACTTAGGGATATTGTATTGGAAAAATGCGAAAATAGAGGATTAACTTTCTTTGGATTTGCCGCATATGTGGAGGCGCGTGTCAATGCTTACCTCTTAGAGTGCTTTGTGTGGAGGGTGGGACACTGGAGTGAGCCCTTAGCGCCTGAACCCATGTGATAATGAGCTGGATTATAACAGCTTTCTATTGAATATCTGGTGCTTATTCATATTCTATGGGAAAAGGAAGACTGGCTTCACTAACTGGGACTTTAAGTAATTTTTCTGTTTTTGAAGCACCAAAATCATCTTTCTTATATTATTCATTCAGTAGCTTTTTCTCCATCTGAAGGGAAATGCCTTGGCAAGTGTGAATGTGCTTCTATTTTCTTTCTTGTTAATTCTTTTCACATGATAAATTGCAGAGAACTGTACTGAAATCCCTTGAAATTGAAAAGTCAGCCTACATGAATGCTTAGGAGCAAAGGTTTTAAACATAATAAGTCCACAGACACTCAGCCGAGAGAATTTTCAGAAACATTTGCGGTAGATCGCTACCTTTTATGGGTACATATAGACTCATTTGCATACTTTTCAATACTTCTTGCTCAAGTGGTCAATCTGAGTTATGTAAAAGGATTGCAAGACCTTCAGGATTACTGGAAATATTTGATATTTTTTGAAGATAAGGGCATTCATAAGTTAACCCTGCCTTTGAATGGCAGTGAGTGAAAATGAAGAAACATTTTGGGATTTCTTCTCATTTCTGTCTGTACAAAGATGAACTATCTGTACTTCCATCCTGGCCTTCCTGCTCTCTGTGTGCTCCTGGGCATATGAGAGATCCTCAAGATATTTTTTATTTTGAAATGAATGTATGTTCATAAAACACTTAAAAGCACTCAAACTATTTTAGTATTTCAGAAATCTAACCAGATCTAACCAGATACCTTTCAATTTGTAATATATTCTCATAGGATAATTTAAAATATCAAAATTATTTAGACCTCTCAGTTACCAAGAATCCAAGTAGTGCATACATAGGTATGTATGTGCATATTAAAAATCACAACCAAATCAAAATAACTTACATTAGTGAACATATACTGGGGGGAAGAATATCCACATACTCAAGTAATTGCCCCCTCAATAATTAATTATAGAGAGAAAAACTACTTTTACAATGAAAAGATCTGACAGATGCTATATTAATGGGGATCTGAAACTTCATATTATTAATAGTGGACTAATTGGCATTGGATCCCTCCCGATGAAACACTCTGGAAAGCAGACAGCATCCCCGGGAAGCATCATTGCTGAAAACACTTAAAATCTAAACATAAGGAAACTTCAGACAAGTCTACATTGAGGAATGTCTACAAAATAACACGTGTCCTGTCTCTTTTTAAAAAATGTCTCTGATATAAAAGACCACAGAGAAAAAGAAAAAAAAGAAAGAAAAGGAGGGTGGTTATGTAAGATTAAAAGAGACTGAAGAAACACCCAAAGGTAATTTGTGATCAGTAATTAGATTCTAGATAGAAATATTTTCATATAAATGGTCTATTAATAATATTGTATCAATATGTCAATGTTAGATTTATTTTTTTAATGTTTACACATTTAGTTTGAGAGAAACAGAGAGAGAGCATGAGCAGGGCCAGGTGCAGAGCGAGAAGCAGAAGGAGAATCCCAAGCAGGCTTGGCAATGTTCACACAGAGCCCGACTTGGGGCTCAACCTCACCAACTGTGAGCTCATGTCCTGAGCTGAGTTCAAGAGTAGGATGCTTAGCTCACTGAGTTACCCAGGCACCCCTCAATGTAAACTTTCATAACTGTGATTTTAGTATTATGGTTACACGAGAAAATTTTTGTTCCTAGGAGATAGTATTGAGATGAAGTGGAAGGATGTTTGCAACTTATTTTCACAAAGTTATAAGATACATAGAAACGCCCATACAAGAAGAGAGGGTTATATGAAGAAAATGTGGGAAAACATTAACAATTCCTGAATATAACAAGATTGGTGAAGGATACACCAGTATTCATTGAATAATTCTTTCATATTTAGTCTAAGTTTGAGGTAATTCCAAAAAGGTTGAGGAAATAAACTATATATCTTTGAAAGGAAAGTAAATTGAGTTGGAAAATATACTTCTCATCAGAAATGATTTCAATTTAAGGGCAGAATTTTCAATAGATATCAGTAATTACAGCATTGACTTTTGTCATAATAACTTTTCACCAAATATCTTTTTATGTATTATTTAATGTTTAGAAACCCCGTGATATAGTATTGAATAATCATTACTTATTATTATTCATTTTTTACAGACAGGAAAACTTGAGTCTGAATTTAAATGCCTTGTCCAAGACTTTACAGGTTAAAAAAAAACTGACTTAAACCCAGTGAAACTGATTTAAACCCAGATCATCCAAACCTAAGATTTCTTTGGGTTTTATCTGTTAGATTCATTGTGTGTTTCTGTTTGTAAGTGTGTGTGTTTCTCCACTAATTAAAAACCTTTGAAAATAGCATGGTTGGCTCTTATCTTTAGTGGATAGGCCATGAGGCTAATTAAATATATGATACAAACTCAATTTCTGTTTTGAGGGGAAATAAATTTCCAGTGTTTCCTATGACTATGCTTCAGATGATTGGGATTAGTATCACAGGGCCAGGCCACAGAGTATTTTTGTTTCAAGAAAATGTCATCACTTCAACTTGTAAGTAGCCTTTTAGTACTGGCTTAAAACTTCTATTTTTATTTACACATTTATGCCCTGGTGACAGTTATAACTTTAATTAAGATATCAAAATTGTGGGATGCCTGGGTGACTTAGTTGGTTAAGCATCCAACTCTTCATTTCAAGCTCAGGTCATGATCTCATGGTTTGTGAGTTTGAGCCTTGCATGGGGCTCCATGCTGACAGTGCAGAGCCTGTTTGGGATTCTCTCTCTCTCTCTGCCCCTCCCCTGTTCGTGCTCTCTCTTTCTCAAAATAAATAAATAAATAAATAAACTTTTAAAAAGATATCAAAATTGTTATAGTTCTTGACAATTTTACACATCTGTTTTTGTTTTGTTTCAGTTTTGCAGCATTTGAAAAACTTAACTCCTTATAGAAGTTTTGAGAATTTGAAAGAAGCTTCTCTTTCCTCTATACACTGTAAAAGGAAAAGAGATCTTAGAAGCAGAGCAACTTTCTTGTAACTGCTTTCATGAGGATTTGTTTTCTAGTTTCTTTAATAAGATGATAGACATATTTATCACGAGAAAAAGTTAGATTAAAATTGTTTGGTTAGCAGTTTTATCTGCCACTTTCCACTACTTCAGCAGATTCATACGACTAGAGCCAAACACTGTGCTGTACAGGTAAGTATTCAATGGAACTAAATAAAGCGAGTCTTGAGATATGTTATTACTTTGTGATTGTATCGTTGTCTTGACTCCAACTTGTATGGTTTATGACTGATTTTTTAGCCATTTGTGTCATTTCCAGGCTTATGATGCAAGACTGGAAGTCATAAACCAATTCACACAGATGCTCTCGCATTGTTGTGATACTTCCCAGTGGCTTCTAGAAGTCAGTTCTCTCCTCCAGGCATGCCACCTTGTAGACGAAAGAGCCCTCAAGTGGGCTTGATTCACTTATTGACATGCTCAATCCATTCCTCTCTTCACCTGTTCTTGAACTGTTTATCGAATAGCTGCAACTAGAAAATAGGATTTTTTTTTTTTATATATAGTTCATTTTCTGGTTAGTTAACATATGGAAAAAGAACGATGAGGAGAGAGACCCGTTGTAAAGAACATTGAAATATATTACATTACTACAATGATTAAAATGATAAGATATTGGTATAAAAAGGGAGAAAAATCAATGCTAACTCTGGAACAGACTGCAGTTTAATTAAAACTCAGCATAAGTTTAAGAAGTTTGATCAATTTTAATAAATAGAAATATTCAATAAATGCTAGTGATACAGTGACTAGTCTTTGGAAAAATAAACAAATAAATTTGAAGCCTCACATAATGACATATACCAAAACAAATTCATGATGAAGGGTTAAATATTAAAAACATCAAACAATAAACTTAGAAAAAGAAATAAATTCGTATAAAGTCTGGCAAGTATGTGGAAGTTTACATGGGGAGAATTTCTTTGCTTGAAGGTAGAAGGAGGAGCCTGGGTGGCTCAGTCAGTTAAGTGTCTGCCTTTGGTTCAGGTCATGATCTCACTCATGGTTCATGAGTTTGAACCCTGCATCAGACTTGATGCTGTTAGCACAGAGCCCACTTTGGATCCTCTGTCTCCCTCGCCTGGTCCCTTCCCTGCTGTCTCTTTCTCTCTCTCAAAATAAATAAACATTAAAGGAGAAAAAGGAAAGAAAAAAAAAAGCTGGTGGAAGAAAGTGAAAAAAAATAAATATATTTTACTATGAAATACTAAAGACTTCAAGATACAAAAAACACATAATTATAGCACAAATAAAGAATTGGCTTAGTATGCCTAGCCAATAGGAGAAACAGAAAGTTAATATTATTATTTTTAGGTTAGCATTAGTAAGCCTATAAATCTATTAAGAACAATTGATGTCAGGCCACGAAGCCCTAGTAAAGTAATTTCGACCTTAATCCTTTAAAAGAAATTGGAGTGAAGGATAGAAGACATGCGAAATTTTTTTAGCTAGTTATCTGACATAGCCTCTTCAGGGCTGCTAATTCTGAAGGACTAGACGTTTGCAAACAAGCTTTTGATCTTCCCTCTGTTCCAAATAACTCACTTTGGACACCCTGGCTGTTGGCTAAATCCCTCTTAAAGGAACGGACACTGTTAATAGCAAAATACAGATTACCAATGCACATCGTAATGTAAGGAAAACTGGAAAAAGAAAACTTGCCTCGAGCATTTGTGTAAAAGTCTCTTACACCAAGCCATACCAGGAACAACTGTTCTTCCTTTTTAATGACCCAGTAACCAAAAAAATCACAGGACCAATCAATAGCTGGCTTCCTTGCAGTAGTGATGGAATTCAATGGAATGATGAGCAAAGGAAAATGAAGTAATTCACAAGAGGAGAAGGGAGATAAATAAATAAATAGAAAAACACTCAACTGTACTATAATTAGCTAAATACATTTTTTTTTCTGAATATGAGAGTTTTTACTGCTGAATCAGCAACAGTTTTGATAAACTTAATGTTACTTTTTTTTCTGGTCCATGAAATGGGCGCGATTATGTATTACTTCTTTGTTGGGAGATTATTTGGAAAATATCAAGAACTGTAAAAAATGTGTATCTCTTATTTTTGCTCCAAAACAAGGTTAAACATATCTATCCTAAGAATATAATCTATCCTAGTCCAAAAGGTTTCCCCAGAGATGTTTATCCTATCATTTTCGTCAATATTGGAAAATGATAAAATTCACTAGTGTATCTATTGTTTGGAATGTTACGCCATGATTCAAAGTGGTGAATTAAAACAATGAGAAAAATGGTCAAAAAATTTGAATGGTAGTGTACTGAGAAATGAATAATTCATATATGAAAAAAGGCTCAAACAATTTATCATTCAGTAAATAAAACAAAAATATGGACTACTATTTTTTAAACTATCCTATTTTCAAAGACCAAGAAAGTGAGCATAATATCTATTGTTCCTAACATGATAGGGAATGTGGTACTCCAATATATTATATATTACAGTATAAATTGCTACAACATTTTTGGAGAGCAACTCGTCAGTACCAATCAAATAAAAAATATATAAAATTGCTGACCAGAAAAATTTTCTTTTAAGTTAACTCTCACACAGAAAAACACACAAGAGTCGACAAGGACGTTTATTGCAGCGCCGGAACAGCAAAATACTAGAGATAACTTGGATGTCCATTAGGACATCAAAGGTGGTACAACTACTTATGGGATATTGTGCTGTTATTGAGGGTTTTTATTGTTTTTTGCTTTTTATTTTTTTAATGTTTTTTATTTATTTCTGAGAGAGAGACAGAGTGAGCAGGGGAGGGCCAGAGAGAGGGAGATACAGAATCTGAAGCAGGCTCCAGGCTCTGAGCTGGCTGTCAGCACAGAGCCCGATGCGGGGCTCGAACCCACGAACTGTGAGATCATGACCTGAGCCGAAGTCGGAGGCTTAACCAACTGAGCCACCCAGGCGCCCTAGTGCTGTTTTTGTTAGAATAAGCTGAGTTTTACCTGCTAACATGTAAGGCTATCCGTGATATGCTGATAAATCAAAAAGGACATCAAAAGCTGATATATAGAGCATGGTCCTATATTTGTGCTTTCTCTCTGTGTCTCTTTCTCTCATCCTCTATATCTCTCTATCTATCTCTATCTCTTCCTATCTATCTACTTACCATTAGTCATCAATCATCTATCCATCCTATCTGGGAACATACACTAATAATCAGAGAGGTTAACAGGTGAGGGAATTCACATTACAAATCTATACTTATTTTTACACATATAATTGTATCAAAGCAATTACAAGAAAATTATATTCTAAAGAGAAATTTATACTATACTTATTAAAGATTATATCGTTAAGCATAGAGAAGAATATATAATTGTTCAGTACATACAGAAAAATACTCCATTCTACATTGTATTAAGGCTGCAAGTGTTTAAAATTAACAAAGCTATAAGCATAAAATGTAAGCAATGATATATACTTAAGTACTAACATGCTTATTTCTTGGACATGAATGTTTAAAATCATGGATTTTTTTCCTATACTTCCCAAATATTGTATCATGAGCCAGCATCCATAAACTTTTATGGTGGTAAAAAAAAAGAACTTAAAACAGTGTTTGTAAAGCATTTATTTCATTTGTAGGATGTCTTAGTCTACTTTGTGGTAACAAAATACCACAGATTGGATGCTTTATAAACAGTGGAAACTTCCTGGTCTCAATTCTGGAGGCTAGAAGACCGAGATCAAGGTGCTGGCATGGCCAGGTGAGAGCCCTCTTCCGCATCATAGACTTTTCCTGTATCCTCCTATGAGGTGGGGGAAGAGATCTCTCTGGAGCCTCTTTTGTAAAGCCCTACTTCCACTGAAGAAGATGCTACCCTCATAACACCTCCCAAAGGCCCCATCTCCTAATATCATCATTTTAGGGGGTTAGAATGTCAACACATGAATTTTGACACAGGCATGCAGGTCTTAGCACCTGAAGTGCTGTGACACGTACTATAAGAAGAGGAGGTAAGACAGGTGATTGGGACGTTCAGAAACAGAATTCACAATTTATCAAAAAGGTCGTATTGTGCAGCAGTGAGGACCATTGATATAGGAGGCAGGTTATCTCTAGTTCCTATCCCAGCTTCTGCACTAACTGGTTGTATACCTTAAGCAATTTTATTCATTCCTCAATGCCTGTTTTCTCATCTGTATCATGGAAATCATGATGGTACTCACCTCATAAAATTGCTGTGAGGATTAAATCAATGTATATGTATGAATGCTTTGTGGCTACCGTAACAAATTACCACCAAATGGGAGACTCAAAACAACCTAAATTTATTCTCTCACAGATATGGAGGTTAGAGATCTGAAAACAGCATCACTGGGCTGAAATCAAGGTATTAGTTGGGCAGTGCTCCCTCTGGAGGTGGTGAGGAGAGTCAGTTTCCTTGCCTTTTCCAGTTTCTAGAACTGCATTCCTGCATTCCTTAGCTCAGGACTCCTTTCAGCATCTTCAAAGTCAATAGGTTAGCCTCTTGCACCAGTCTTCACTGATGTGTCTCTCTGGGTTAGATCTCCCTGTGCCTGGCTCTCATAAAGTCACGTGTAACCACATTTAGTGCTCACTGGTTAAGCCAGGACAATCTCCCTATCTCCGGGTCCTTAACCTAATCCTATCTACCAAGTCCCTTCACCAATAAGGTCACTTTCACAGGTTCCCGATATTGGGGTGTGACTATCTTTAAGGGCCATTATTTAGTCTACTGCAATGCATAGCACTTAGTAGAGTGCCTGGCTCATAGTAAGTACTAGATAAATGTTAACTATTACTATTTCGAAGTAATCTGTGATACTGACATAAAGGGCCCAGTAAAGCACTAGAGAAGTTCATGGAGGTTTAGAGGAGGCAGCTGTGATTCCCATCTGAGCTTACTACATGGTATAATACAGCAGGGAACATAAGAACAGGTAGTTTTGGGGTTTTCAAAGGTGGGGGGGCACTTAAGGTTTCAGCTGCATTGTTCAGCTATCTATCCTGCCATTGGGTGCCCCACCACTGGCTTAGCGCTAAGAAGATCATGGGTGCGATGATCAGTGGACATGAATATTGTTTCCTTCTCTTATTACTATAGGACTGAGAATAAGGTCTTTTTTTGTTCAGCTCTCACCTGACCATGCTGGCAGTAAATAATGGGAAAAAGAGTCTTGTTACAGGTTAAACTTGGTTGATAGCATTTCTTCCTTCACTTCCTCCTTCCTTTTATTTCTGAGTCCCAATGTCCTCCCCTTTAAGATGGAGATTGAAGTGTCTCTCTCACAGGATTCAAGATTAAATAAAATACTGATTGGGGAGTATTTTGTAAAGTATTTTAGTAGTTGTAAATACTAGCTATAGGGTTTGTTTCTATGTTGTTATTAAGTGCATGGGGACTCTGTTATTCCTAGGAATAATAAGATAGATAAACCACACCGGTTATCCTTAAGAGCATAATGCGATTGAAGGTTTACTCTTCAGAAGGATCCAGATGGGTAAGAATGTAGGTAGGAACATGAACTGTTTGTGAACAACTTTAAACTCTTCACTGAGACAATAGGCCTGACCAGTTGGAAGGTTTGGGTGAATAGGTAAAGTTCGATTTTAAATTGATCTACAGGCTAATTCAACACAATTCTACATGAGAATAAAATCATTACTTTGATTCTTTCTTTGCTCTCTCTCCATATATTCTTTTATGTCTTAATACTACAGGATTGTGACCTAACACTATTCCCTTTTCTCAACAAATTCTTCAGATTTCTTTCTAGCCCTTTTCTTTGACAACTCTCCCATCCAAGACCCAAATGATTCACTTCAACAACTTTCTTTGGAACCAAATGGCTTTCTTGTTTCAGTGGATAGTTCCAGCGCCCTAAGTCTCCCAGAAAATCTCCCTGAAATTATTAGAAACAAAATTCTGTGTTGCATACACCATTGGCTTGACTAAGTAAAGCACTTATTTTACCCTTGTGGGTCTTAGAAGAGAAATCCCTTCAGTTATAAACTATGTGTTGAAGTTATTCTTATTAATTCTCTAATTCTCTTTCTGTAGAAATTAACTTTTCAGCTTACCTAGACGTGGTTAATGAGACGCAAGGTGTAATGAATGGTGAAGGGTAGTCATTAACTTACTCTGAAGCATTGCAAAAGCCAAAATCAATCTTTATTTCTACTTTGGAGATAGGAGTTCTATAGTTTCCCTTCCATCTTTTGCGGCAGTGAGTAATGGAGGAAAAAGAGTCTTGTCTCATGTCAGGCTTGGATGATAGCATTCCTCCTTTATTGGTAGGAAAGAAATTGAGGCTAGTGGTACATTGTTAAGAAACTAAGCCTATCTACTGGATCCAATCATTGGTGACAAAGCTGGGATCAGATCCTGTAAGTTTTAATTTATCTTCACCTAAATTCTAAAAGCTATATTGTCATGCATCTACTTAAACTATTAAGTAATAGATGGTGGTAAGAAAAAAGTCTATACACAAAAATAGTAACTAATATAATTTGATACAATAAATATATATTTGTGATGTATATAATGTTTAGATAATATATTAACATAAAGATATTAGTGTTAGTCAAGTACTTTGCAGTCTGAAAACAGTTCCAGGGACATCCTAATTTGGTCCTCATGACAATCCATGATGAATGCTGTACAGTGAATATTGTCCCCATTCTACAGATGAGACCATCGAGAGAGAAGTCAATCCTCCAACATCCCCCCCTCACACAATGAGGGTGGCAGAGCAGAGCCCAAGCTATGTTTTCCTGATTTTAAGGCCAACCTAACAACCTATTCTTGTGGAAACAGCTGCCACATAAAAGAAAACAAGTCATGGCTGGGGCGCCTGGGTGGCTTAGTCGGTTAAGCATACGACTTTCGCTTAGGTCATGATCTCGCAGCTCGTGGGTTCGAGCCCCGCGTCAGGTTCTGTGCTGACTGTCAGCTCAGAGCCTGGAGCCTATTTCGGAGTCTGTGTCTCCATCTCTCTCTGACCCTCCCCTGCTCACGCGGTCTCTCTCTCTCTCTCTCCTAGAAATAAATAAAAATATTTAAAAAAAAAGATTTAAAGAAAACAAGTCGTGGCTAATTCTCACCTTCCACAGCACTGAAGCCTGGCTTGTTACTCTCGTTACTAACCACTTTGCTGGGTTGCAGGCCGTGTTGTGGAAAGAATAAAAGTCACGATGTCAAACAAGATTTGTAATATCGTGTAAGTTTCATAAAGCAAAGGGAAGCCTGGGTTTGCAGTACATAGCCAATGATGAAATAGGACACTTACTGAGAGGGATGCCTTTCTAAACACAACAGTTGTACTCTGTGTGTGTGTCGTGTGGGTGTATCTATCCTTATGTGTGGGTGTATATAGCAGTGTAAAAAATATGATCTTGAGCATAGCAAGCCCCCAAGCTTCATTAAATGCAAGTTTCTGAAATATACGGATGTGCTATCAAACACAAAATATTCATGTATCTCTGATGGAAAGTATCATTCCTTAGAGTGTGTTGGATGAATATGACCCTATAAATCCAAGGCTCCCCAAGTAAGATTTTTTTCCAGTGGGTTAGTAAACGGAGGGCAATCTGATCCACTGTGATATTATTTGCTTTTGGCAATGGAAAAAAAAATGTCTCCATTGGTCAAAGCTCCTGGGCACACAAATAAAAAAATGAATTATAGCATTAGCAGTCCATGCAGCAAACTCGCAGTTAGGTTAATAAAATATAAATACTTGCAGTGGCCAAAGAATAGCCCGTTTGATTAGGAAGGTGGGAGATGGGATGTTAAGGGCCAGGAAGGCGATAAAGGTGCTGGTGTGGGTTTATGAGCTCCCTCTGTATGGATTCAGAGACTATAGCTGTATTTTCTCCCAGTGGCACTGCCAGCTGCAAAGCTTAATGAGTTATTACATCCCGGGCAAAGCAGGCAACATGGCACGTTAGGAAATACGTTAAAGAATAATTCGCTGCCTTGCAGAGTTTACATTCTGAAGAGGCAAGAAATGAGCCCCTGAGATCTTTCTTGAGAGGAGGTGAAAACAGAGACACTTCGGGGATAAGCCAAAGTGATTTTTATCAAGGATCTAAAGGCTGGAAGTCAGCTTACCAATATGCAAAGAGCAGCTGCTAAAGTCGTCCCTTCCAACACCAAGGTTCTGTGACAATGGCTAAGTATGTCTGACGGGAGCAGAACTTAGTGGACACAAACAAGGTGTAGGTTAAGTGACTGTTAATTTTAACGTTGTTTGCATTGACAGCAGAAGATGCTCCTTACGGGTGTGCCTCAATAAACATATAATGTAAAGGTAAAGAGACAGTCTCTGCCTTTTGAGGAATCTGCGCCTTAATAGCTTGAACAAACACTGTAGCTCTGGCTTAGCAGGAGGCTGGAGACAGGAATTCTGAACACCTACTAAGTGCAAGGTGCTGTGACTGTCCCTTCCATGGACCTTGCCCATGGCACCCTCTCGAGAGTCTTGAAAGATGAATATGTACTTTTAATTTTTTAATGTGGGGGGGGGGGAGAGAGAGAGAGTGAGAGAGAGAGAGAGCTTGAATGGGGGAGGGGCAGAGAGAGGGAGACAGAATCCAAAGCAGGCTCTAGGCTCCAAGCTGTCAGCACAGAGCCTGACGTGGGGCTGGAACTCATGAACGATGAGATGGCTTGAGCTGAAGTCGGATGCCCAACTGACTAAGCCACCCAGGTGCCCCTTGAAAGATGAATATTTTAAGCCCATTTTTAAGAAATTGATGCAGAGATATTTGAAGTGACCCAGATTTCTGTACTCCTTCTACCTCATCATAATTCTGGCATTTATATACTTTCTTCAAAGTTCTTTTGTTTTTTTTTGTTTTGTTTTGTTTTTGTTTTTGTTTTTTCTCTGCCTCCTCCTACTGTTCAGCTCCTACAGTCCTGCTGATAGGGAAGCCAACTTTCTATGTTTCCAGGAAGTGATAAGGGAAAACAACTCAAGCTAGACATGTCACCCATCAGGGCATGGCCTAAGGGTCCATTGGCCCTTTCCAGATGCTTTCCCTCCTCTTCTTCCTTTTTCTCCTCCATTTATTCCTCAATGGTGATAACAGCTCCCCCAATCTGCAGAAGCAGGCAATGATGTGTAATTTGAAGATCTGTAGCAGGAAAATGTCACCTTTCACTCTCCTTGGGGAAAGGACACTAATGATTTTTTTAGTGTGAGATGGACCAAGATTTCAAAGTTCCTCCGAGGTAACATTACATCAGAAACTTACCGAATACCTATAATTTGCCATGGATGGTGCTGGAAACTTCACAGTCTCGTGTGCTTAGTGTGGAAGGATTTAGCTTTCAGGATTTAAAGAAAAACACACACACACACACACACACACACACACAAGGCAGGTAAAACTGCTAAAGCATAAAAAATATGGGAAGAAAAATCAACTGTGCAAAGCAAAGAAAAATCCATGTTGATCGAGGTGAGATGAAAAGAGAATCCGTTCAAATTGGGCCTTGATACATGAGAAAACAATGTGAGCCGGCCTTACTATGTAGTGCAGCTGATCAACTTGATGGGCCCAGACCCTTTCTCCAGCTTCTTTGTGGGATCATTTTTAAGCTGTAACAGGATGAGTATTTTTCATGCTTTGCCAAAATTTATTTTATGTTCCTGATTTGCTTTCCTTTTACCATTTCTGCCACTTTTTCATCTAAGAAAGCTTCTAAATAACAGAAATTTTCATGATGTTGTCTTACAAGCTGAAAAGGGAAGTTGAGATAGCTCCGTGGCTGATCAGAACACAGGAGAGATCTGATCCCCTGATCAGAACCCTGATTCTCATAGGGTTTTGAAGCTCCGTGAAATATGCAAATGTAATGGCTGCCCTTTCGTGCCACATGTTTGGAAGATACCAAAGGTTTGGGGCAGGATGTTCTGAAACGCATGCTGGCTGATACCATAAATATTTCCAGTGGGTTCTTCATAGGCAAGACTCAAGAGCCTGCTGTGACTACGGAGAGGCTATAGGAATCAGCCTGAGCCCAAATTCTTTTTTAGCATGTTCCTTTCTATAAGCCATAATTTCCTTTTTGTGCTTCTATCCAGGATCATAACTGAAACATCTAGCAATGTTTTCCTGTGACATTTAACTCGGCAAGCATTTATTTAGTGCCTGTTGTTAACTAGACCCAAGCAGGTGCTTTGCACTTCCCCAGTAACTTTTTGCTGTTGTTACTGTATACATCAAAAGCCTTCCCTTCTCTCTTAACCACTTCCATTTTGCAACTTACTTGAATTCTCTGTGCTTCAGTGTCCTCATCTTAAATTACAAGGATAATTATGGAAACTACTTCATAAAATATTTGTGACGTATGATGACTTCATATACGCAAAGTCCTTAGAAGAATGCCAATATATGTTAAATGTGTTATGAAGAAAAACTCTTATAGCTGTTATTATCACTTCCCTCTTGGGGTCGGGAGATTGGCTTTGGGGCTTTGCAGAATGAGGGGATCTAAATCTCTCCAACCATGCTCCAGTAACAGGCACAAAGGGAGGGTTGCACAAGGAATGTAGAACAGAGCCAGAGTGGGAGTCTAAGTACTTGTGCATTAATAACAATAAGGGACACTTATAATTAAACAAATGATCATAGAAGTCGCATCTAGTGCTTGCTATGTAGAGCTAGGCCTGGAAATCTACATATACTTCTGACTCTAAAGCTATTTGCATGACCTTGGACACCCTAGTCCTATCGCCATTTACTTGGACTTAGTTGTCAGGTGAGATGTCTGTCTTGATTATTGATCAACACACCTCTCAATTATTAGAAGAATCTTTTTAAGGTAAAAATATTTATTGCAATCCTTTACATCAGAGCAAATGCTTCACCAAGCTGTAGGAACTCCTAGGAACTTCCGTAGGAAGATAGCTTCAAAACCTCCAGATTAAAAGGTGTCTAGGGACACCTGAGTGGTTCATCTGGTTGGGTGTCTCACTCTTGGTTTTGACTCAGGTCATGATCTCGCAATCATGGGATCAAGCCCTAATCTGGCTCCATGCTGACTGTGGAGACTGCTTGGAATTCTGTCTCACTCTCTCTCTCTCTGCCCCTCCCTGCTCATTCTCTCCCCCTCTCTCTCTTTTTTCTCAAAATAAATAAACTTAATAAAGGTGTCTATTTATTATGTTAAACACATAGTCATATGAGTACATAGCATCATGTAAATTATTGATAAAGCTCTGTGAGTTTGTAGCTGATTTCTGCAGCTTACAGGAATCTAAAGTTTAGCAGCTGAGGTGATCCAAGGGTTATATGACTGCCATGTGGAAGTGATCTTAAGAGATGCCACACAGTGAGGGGCCTGGATGGCTCAGTCGGTTAAGCATCTGGCTCTTGATTTCATTTAAGGTCATGATCTCTCGGTTTGTGAGATCTAGCCCCGTGCCTGACTCTGCTTTTGACAGAGAGGAGCCTGCTTGGGATTCTCTCTCTTCCTTTCTCTCTGCCACTTCCCCACTTCTCTCTCAAAATAAATAAATAAACCTTTAGGGGAAAAAATAGATATGCCACATAGTGACTTGAATAACCCTGGCCTTTCAAATCTGCAGTGAGCCATACAGCCTGTTACAGAGAATAAATTCCATGCAAAGATCCATAGTCTTAGCTGAGCTCAAACTCACTGTAAAGAGATATTGTTGGCCAATAAATGTTTTAATAAATATCTAGAAATATCTTATATAATGTGCCCTATATATTTTATATAATATATATTGTATTATACTATCCTTATATATTATATATATTATACTATGTGTTATATGTATTCTGTATATTATATATACATGTATGTATGTGTTTATGTACCTTCATATGTGTGTGTGTGTTTTGGTTTTGTTTCTTTGTTTCTCTGAAGAACCCTGACTGATACACTCCTTGAATGTTTTATAAATTTTACATTATATTTCTACACTTCTCCTGGCTACCTTTCAAATTTTCTCACATAAAAATTTATATAATTATTTTTTAATTTAATATTTATTTTTGAGATAGATACGGAGTGAGAGCAGGGGAGGGGCAGAGAGAGAGGAAGACACAGAACCCGAAGTAGGCTCCAGGCTCTGAGCTGTCAGCACAAGAGCTTGATGTGGGGGTTCAAACTCACAAACTGTGAGATCATGACCTGAGCCAAAGTTGGACATTCAACTGACTGAGCCACCCAGCCACCCCTGCTTTGTTCTTTCTCATATCAACCTAGTCTTACCTATAATGAAGATATCTCATTATCCCTCAAAAAAAAAGCTTATTAAAGCCTTATCATTTTTCTCTAATAAATCAAATATTCAGAAGTTTAGTCATTTGTTGAACTCAGTATATTTCTTTCATATATTTCTTTCCTAAGTATTTCCTAAGTATCTTGATTTGTTGCTCATCGTTGCATATGAGATTTCCTTTTGACCTTTGAGTGGATCTTGTTTCTGATTATTACATTCAGCCTCCAAGGATGGCACACTATCTTCCAGAACATGGCTCTGGTGACTTTTCCCCTAGATTTGGTGACAGCTCACACTTTTGAAAGTCATTAACAACCTGGGACACTGCCTCTGCTACCCATGTAGGGGTAGTGGCTCGTGTACCCAAAAGCACTGTCCTTCTCGGGGTTTAAAAGCCAAGGACAAATTTGCTCTGGGAAAGAGCTGATGACCCAATGCTAGAAATCTGCTCCCTAATTAATCACTTTTGAAAATACTCCGGGAACCTGCTCATTCCACTGTGTCTGGCTCCATGTTTCCTGAGCTGTTCCTACAGCAGTGGAATTGGGCTGAGGCTTCCTCTAGATCTCTGTTTTGTTTTTAACTATATACATTTAACATTTTTTACTGTAACAGTATATATCCCAGCATGTGTTAACATTTCACTTTCTCTAATGGCACTCATGTTTTCCAGCTCATATTTTTTAACTTTTCATTTTAGAATGATATCACGTTCACAGTATTTGAAAGAACAGACAAAGAAATGCTGGTCCACTTACATTTTTCTCAAATTCAATTCCTTGTCTCTTTCTCTTTTATAATTTGTTTTCTGAATCATTGGAATCTAGACTTCATACAGCCTCACAGCCTTTCTCACTTTCCTACCTCAGTATATACTATGTCTCAGTGTTCTCTGAGAACCGGGGTATTTTACATACATCTAATAAGGTTATAAAATTCAAGAAATTTAACAGTGATCCAAATTTTGTATTTAATCTGTAGTCCACATTCCAATTTAAGAAACTTTTCCATTAATGTTCTTTGGAACATGCCCCCCTCCTCCATTGCAATATTTGGTCTAAATCACACAGTGCATTTCATAATCACATCTGCTTAGCCTTTTAAAATCTGGAACAGTGCCTTAGCCTTTCTTTTCTTTCATGACCTTGACATGTTTTAAGACATTATGGCAGCAATTTTGTAGACTGTGTCATAGTTTGGGATGTATGATGTTTCCTGATTAAGTTGGAATTTCCAGAATATTTGGTGAAATTTTTGTTACATGATATTGAGTCCTTCTCGGAGCATCACATCAGGAGGCACACCCCTTACTGATAACAAGTGGTCCCCATTCTCTTCAGTAGATCGTGACATATTGTTCCTTTTGTAAAGTATTTTGCAGAAAGCTATATTGAGACTGTACGTAAACATAAAAATCACAAGTAGATTTAATACCTAATGATGATCCATTCCTGATTCGCTTTTAGTATGATGGCAGAAAAATAGTAATTTTCTAAATTAATAATTTTTGAGTGTTAGTTACTTGGTATTCTGACTATAAAAACAGTTTTTTCTTGTCATCTATCTCCTATATAACATCGTATTTTAATTTTAATTTTAATTTTATTTTAATCATTAGCTCCCTCCCATTACTGTTTTATTTATTTTGATACCAAAATTTTCCCAGAACCAGCCAGAGTGTTCTGCTCCAAGGCGACTTCTATGTGTTCTTAACACAACCTCATCTTTCTTTTTCTTTTCTTTTCTTTCTTTCTTTTTTTTTTTTTGCTTTCTAGTGAAACAAGATATTCCAAATTCATTCTGTTTTCCATTCCCCACACCTGGGAAGAGCCATTTTTTCAAGGACCCAATTCCTCTAAATGGAGAATGGTACTTGGAAACCACAGTCTGAGCAGTCGTGCCCTCATTACTGGAGGTGTTGTTGATCAACCCCTTTTGGTGGATAGAGCTAGGAGACTTCCCTCCTATTCTAATTGAAACCCAAGTGTTCTTCCATGTTTCCTCTCATTCCACATTTGGATTTTCCTCCTTTCATAGTGAAAACCTCGATTCTCAACAACAGTGGCATATTCATTCTTCGGTCATCCAGGACACCCTAATAATTTCAGAATTGCTTTACTCATACTGGCATGAGTATGCTTTACTCATACTTGTTAATGTGGCTACTAATAAGATTTCAGGGTTTGTTTGCTCCTCTTGTACTTTTACTTTTGACTAAGTGTACATAATTGAAGTCCTGAGTTCTGAAGTTACTTGGCTTAGTTTTGTCTTCCCCCAGAGTATGAGCATATGATTTATTTGAACTATCACTGAGCCTACAGGAGTATGTTTCTATCCAGTTTTCAAATTTATTTTCAATTCTTATTGATTTATTTTTATTTTGAATAATTTAAACCTTACATAGCTCCAAAAGTAAAAACAAAACCAAAAAACAACAAAAATTATATTAGTGTAGAAGCTGCTTTATTTGTCATCATTAATCCCAAATGGGATTGGGGGAGGGGCATATATGTGGACAGGTTTGAAATAGGTGGCCATCATATCTTGGGGTTATCCAGCGTAGTCACCTGGGTTGTTTTTGGGGTCTCTCTTTTCCGTTTCATTTTTAAGAATAAACTGATTCTATGAGATTCAGGCCTGAAAAATCAAATGTATGTCCTAATCTTGCCAACCTAATCTCGTTTCTCAAGCTATTAGTTTACCCACTGCGGCTAGTTTCTGGATGAACTTACACATTTCTGTTTGGCTTCTCAGCCAAATGGTGAAACTGGCCCGCTGTCTTGTTTTATTTCCATCGGCCAACATGGCTGTCCTCATTCAATCACAGAGTTGGCGAAACTTCAGGATGGTTTTGGCAAAGGTTATTCTGACGTGATTTCAGGAGGTGGAGGACACAGTGCAATGAAGCACACTGTCATTTTGTCTCCACAACTTCCATGAACCACCCGGAGCTGCAGGTCTTCTGTAGGGGGGTCACCAGGTATGGGAGGAAGTGTCAGGAAAGTCTTCTGTGGAAGGTGTGATAAGTAGGTATTAACCAGGTAGAAAAGAATGGAGAAAAAGTTCAAGGCAATGGAAACCAGGTAAGAAATATTGTGTGGGGATAATAGTGTGGTGAGTTGAAGAGCTAAGGAATTACACAAGAGTTGGAACACAGCATTGAGGGGTAAGGAGCCACGGGGGATGGGCTGAGGAGGAGGCCAGTACATGGCTTCTCTATGCCCGTGCTTTATCTCATAGTGCTATCACTTGTAAGGAAATCAACTCTTTAATTAAATAAACAACATATTGCAGGTTCCTGGGTGGCTCAGAGGGTTGAGGGTCTGACTCTTGATGTCAGATCAGGTGATGATCTCATGGTTTATGGGTTTGAACCCTGCATTGGGCTCTGCGCTGGCAGCACGGAGCCTACTAGGAGTTCTCTGTCCCTCTCTCTCTGCCCCATCTCTGCTTGTACTGTCTCTCTCTAAATAAATAAGCTTTAATTGATAAATCAAAATATTTTCTAAAACTTGGAAACTTCTAGGATTTTTTATTGTGATAAAGTATAACAATATAGAACTTACGATTTTCACCACATTTAAGTGCATAATTCAGTGGCATTAGGTACATTCACACTGTTGTACAACCATTACCTCAGTCCATCTGCACAAATTTTCATCTTCTCAAATTCAAACTCTGTACCCATTAAACAGTAACTCCCCATTCCTTTCTCCTCCAGCCCATGGAAGCTACTGTTCTACTTTCTGTCTTTAGGAACTCAGATGATCAAAAACCCTCATGTAAGTGGAATCACACAACATTTGTCCTTTTGTGTCTGGCTTAGTTCATGTAGCATGTTTCAAAGTTCATAAGTGTAACATGCATTACAATTTCATTTCTTTTTAAGGGCTAAATAATATTCCAATGTATGTATATACTGCATCTTGCGTATCCATCCAGCTGTCAGTGAATATATGAGGTATTTCTACCTTCGTTATTGTGAAAAAAAATAAGCTTTAAGAAAAATGAAAAAACAATAAAAAAAACCAACTCATTCCAAGGGGATGTCTCCAGGTCTCTGATGTAGATGGCATCCTTCCTTCATCCTGACTCCCCTGAGAGAACTTTATGCTTTATACATTAAGGAGGCAATTCTCCTGTGTGAATCTATTCTTTTTCTTCCCTCCCATCATTCTGGGCTTTCTTTCCCTGCATACCCATCCAGTTTGGTACTCTCTGCTGATGTCGTGGACTGTTTTCACATTGGGATGATAAGATCTAATATGGCCTTCCTTCTCCAGCTGTAGAAAGGAGTTATAAGATAGTTGTCAGGGCAGTCAAAGCAAAAGGCTGTGGGAATGTTTGGGGCTCCAAGAGACTTCTGGAATAACTTTGGTGAATCTAGTTAGGAGGAACGTGATGAAAAGCATCCCTTACGTGGCATGTCTTATTCTTATAAACTGGCTATAGATATTAAGGGAGACACGCGCACACACACACACGCACACACACACACACAGAGAGAGAGAGAGAGAGAGAGAGAGAGAGAGAAGGAGGAATAGGGAAAATTTCTGTGTAATCCCGTGCAGTATATTAACTCTCTTTTGATGCTTGTGAAATTCCCAGATTTGCCTCTCACTATACACTTGACAATTATGGACAGTTTCCTCCCCAGCCTTTTTGTAGCTTTATTTGCAACCATGCTATGCAATCCAGACTACGTCAAACTGGTTTGACTGACCTAGATTTTGAATTCCCAACTACAGAGACACAGAACTCAAGACTGAAAATCTGTCTCAGTGAGAGGGGACCAGCTGCCAGGCTTTGGGTTTCTAGGGCTGGTAATGGCCATGATTCTAGTGGGAGCTGCCTCCAGAGTCTAGAAGTTAGGTGAGGGGGGCAGGAATGGGATTGCCAATGCAAGTTATTTCACATCTGCCCAGACATAGCAATAGGATTTTAGGGGACCAATTCTTTAAACAAATGTTTTTTGATGTTTATTTATTTATTTTTTTTTAAATTTATTTCTAGGAGAGAGAGAAACAGTGTGAGCAGCGGAGGGTCAGAGAGAGAGGGAGTCACAGACTGAAGCAGGCTCCAGGCTCTGAGCTGGCAGTTAGCACATTTGATGTTTATTTTTGAGAGAAAGAGACAGAGACAGAGATAGAGACAGAGCATAAGTGGAGGAGGAAGAGAGGGAGAGAGGGGGGAACAGAATCCAAAGCACGCTGTAGACTCTAAACTATTAGCACAGAGTCCAAGGTGGTGCTCGAACTCACGAGCCATGAGATCACGGCTGAGCCTAAGTCAGATGCTTAACCAACTGAGCCACCCAGGCGCCCCTCTAGTGGACCAATTCTGTGATGTGATTTTGAGTATTGCCCCTGACTACTTTAAAAATGGCTTTTCACCTTCCCAGGGAGCTGTGTAATACTTTTTTCCCCCAATTTCATTTCTGTTGCTTGCAACTAAGAACTGATTCGTATACTGGATAAATCTATTCATTTCTTTGGGATTCAATTCCCCAGGCTGTGAAATAGTCTGGGTAGTCTATATAGTTTGGTAAGTTGGGCTAGCATAGTAAGGGGACTTATCAAGAGCATAAAAACATTCTATTCTTAAAATTAAAGAAATGAAAATAAGAGTTCTTTGAAATAGAGATAACAAACCACAGAATGGCTCATTTAGACTTCTCAGAAACTATTTCACACTCATTAGTTATTTTTTGATACCAAAATGATTAATGACTGGCAGTGAACTTCTCACTCCATATCATGAATTCCTCCTTATGTCAGAAGTGTGTTTATCACGGAAGGGAGATATTTATGTTTTTAAAAAGTATTAGACTGAAAGTTCTTTAAAGGAGTTTTAGTTTTTTAAAGGGGTAGGCAATTTACCATTGTGGACAAAATCACACTCTTCATGGGAATTGCAATATTCAGGCTGAAGAGATAATAAAAGGAGGGAGAAGCTGTCTGGGAAGAAAAAGAGCTCCAGGGGAAAAAAGGACAGATAGTCAGAACATTTAAACTGAACATTCAATTATTTTACAGGGGAGGGAGAATCGAGATTTTTTTTTAGAACAAAATAAAGGCTTTTATAAGACCCTCAGTCTCTTTTTGGAAAATATTTCTTAAGTATTTGACATTCACAGAATCTTATGGGCAATGTGAGATAGTTCTCAGGTTACCAGAACATAAATATATTTCAAACACTCACCAGGGAAGATAATTGATCTGTCTTAAGCTTGGACATAGATTTTATAATGCTCAAAACACATAATTGTTTTGAGAACATGCAAATTTAGAAGAAACAAATGAGTTTGCGCAGATTTCCCCAATAAAACCTCTTTGAAGGCTGGGAGAAGCTGAATGTTCTTTTCGTAATGTGAAATTTGCAAGGTTAATTCCCCTTGGGTGGTTTTAGGATGTTTCACCACAAGAGGTAACAAAACAAAAAGGCAGAAGTACACTTTTCCCATCACCTGGAAAATCACTCTGATGCTTTTATGATGAACTGGTTTAATGTTAAAACATCCCAAATCTCTCTTACTAACTGAAAATACTGATAAGAAATGAGTACATTTTCCCATCCACTGACCTTAAATATTCAACAGAATGATGCACACACATGAATTTTCTGATACCATGACTGATGGGCCCCACTTTGGATGTGTTGTTGGTCTAGAAAATGTTTCATCTCAGGTTGAAAGCCCCTCAAAGCCAAGGACTAAATATTTTACCTCTTTCTTTATTTTTTAAAAACTTTAGTGTTTATTTTTGAGAGAGAGAGAGAGAGAGAGAGGGAGGGAGCCACAAAATCCAAACTGACTCCAGGGCCTGAGCTGTCAGCACAGAGCCTTGTATGGGGCTCGAACCCACGAATGGTGAGATCATAACCTGAGCTGAAGTCTGATGCTTAACTGACTGTGCCACCCAGGCACCCAAGTGCCTCATCATTTTACTGCTTTCCAGTAGTGGTACTGAGTGTCACAGATTTTCAGGAGCTATTTGACAATTGCCTTTCCTTTCCTTTTAAAAACATTTCCATTCAAAGCCTATAAAACAGGAGCATTTGTTAAGGACTCATATGGACTTGGAAATCTAATCAACCAACTTTTGGTATCCAGCACAATCTTTTTTTTTTTTTTAAATTCTTCCATTTACTCATACATTACATTCAACTGCAATTTATTGACCACCTATAGATACCGAGCATTGTGCAAGGTGCTAGAATATAGTGGTGAGTCAACAGATCTACTTTCTGATCTCATGTCTGGCAACATATTTGACTAATAAAAAATTATTCTGAAACCAGTAAAATTGGAACTGAGCTAAGTGCTGCAAAAACATAAAAATGAAATGGCAGAGAGTGTTAAAAACATGTTCTAGTCAGCCTTACATTCCTAAGGATAGTCAATTGAGTGGCAAATAACTTCATTAAAGGTCAGTTTAATTATTTCCGACCTCTCATCAAGACCTACTGTTGGTATTCACAATAGGCGTGTTAAACTGGTTACAGGGATCGGGAACAACTTTCCTGAGGAGGGACTTCTGAACTAAGAGCTGCAGAATACTTCTGCAAGTGCCAGGAAAGTTGAGGAAGGACACGTGCTTCCTATACAGGGAACGGCATGTGCAAACACACAGCCCCTGTGACTTGTGATGGCATGATACTGGTCACATGCAGCTTTAGGCACCACTCACTGCACACCGGCCTCTCTCAAAATCCAATGATGCACACACTTGACACTATCAACATCCAGCCCTTTGGTAGACATGTTCCGACAGTAAAATGGAAACAGTGCCTGGGCAAATGGAGAGCACATTAAAAGAATTCCATTCACGGCATTCAGGGACAAGAGATGGCTCAGAAAAAGCTGTCTGTTCGGTAACAGTAATGAGTAACAGGCAGAAATGATTCATCTAGAAGAGTGTACGGAACAGGCAAGTGCCCATGGGAAAGGGATGCCAAAATCATAATGAAGACGTAAAGCGAGGAAAAGGAACATTTCAAAGGAAATGTTCAAAGAAGTAAAGAAAATATGAAAGATACTCAATGGCACCCTCAAAGAGGTGAAAACGAATAGGAATTTAAATGATGATTGGAGAATGAATGATGGACTCTGAGATGTGCCACCTCAACTCTAGTTGTCCCCAAGCCGGCAGGAGCTCCAGAGGCTAATAGGAAGAGCTATCAGCCTGAGGCTGTCTGGGCGGCAGAGCCACTTAGCCCTAATTTAACCCTCCCCTGCGTGGCCAAGAGCCACTGACCAACACAGCTAGAGTTATAAAGGCCTGGCCATTTTGGCTTCACAGGAGACACTGGGAATGAGTCTTTGTAGCTCCAGAAAACTCCCCTTGACATTGGCCAATGCTATCATTTGGAACCACACCGGGGTTTGATTTTGACCTCTGCCCAGTCTGGTATAGTCCTCTGCTTCTCACAAGGGCTGATCCAAGAACCCTTCTAATAAACATATTTCATGCTAAACTCCTTCTCAGACTCTGCTTTCCAAGGAGCCCAAGCTGAGACAAAATGCAAGCTATCCCACAGGGAATACTAAGTTAAGAGCCTGAGATGAAGTGGAAAATGGCAGCACTAAGGAAAGAAATTAAAACATTATGCTGCAGTATTTAAAACCACCCCGGAAGCAGCAATGAATAGAATTGAAGTGCAGAAAATAGAATCAGTTACGTGAAAGGCAAGTTTGAGAAACAGCCTACGAAATGAAGTTGAAATGGGCCATGAGGAAAGGAATCAGCGATGAAATGAACTACGTGGAAGTGAGGTGTTTTCATGACTATCAGAGTTACTAAACACAATAACCAAAGAAATCATAGAAAACCATAGAACAGAATTTGTTTCTGAAGTGGAGAAATGCATGAATCTTCAAGTGTGCACCTTCTCGCCTTAGTCTGAGTGCATGGAATTTATTGGAGAGGTAATCTCAGGACACGAAGGAAGAGGGAAAAGTGGGAAAAAGAAAGGAGTGAAGAATATGTTGATGAGCTGGTTTCTACTATGGACCCCTAGGTCAGAGGTAAGCAACACAGCTCAGAATAATGCCACCAGCAAACAGGAGGCTGGGGCACTTAGCTGACTGCTGGCCTCCATTGTGGAAGCTCATTCTGGGGGCATCAGCTCTGCCATCCTGTGATGGTGAGCAACCAAGCAAATTCCTGGCACTGGAGGAAGCTTTCAGTTTTGAGATGGGAAACTGCAAGCATTCTGGGAACTGTCTTCACCTACAGATACATTCAGGTGGACCAAGGGGATATTGGATGAGATATCACTGGCTTTTGAAAACAATCATAAAAATGCCAAGATCAAGACTTAATTTGGTGAGGTTATTGAAATTCAGCAACGAATAAAAATTGCAAAGCCCTATAGATGAAACATGTCACCTATAGAGAGGATACACACTCTTCCCTCCCCCCTTTGAATGTGAAATGATATAAGACAAAAGAATAAATTTGCATAGTGTTGTAGGACAATAAATATATCCAGTTAATAAAATGGACAAAACTGGCCCATGCGAACCAAATACCCCTCACTGATGTGGAATCTGCATCTTTAAAAGACTATCAGTGACTACTGGACCCACAATGTCCACTGTGGTTTTATTGTAACCTCTGTACATCGTACCTGGCACATTAAAGGGCACTCAGTAAGGGGTGCCTGGGTGGCTTAGTTGGTTAAACATCTGACTCTTATTTTTGGTTCTGGTCATGATCTCACAATCATGAGATTGAGCCCGACTTCAGGCTCTGCACTAAGCATGAAATCTGCTTGGGATTCTCTCCCCCCTCTCTCCCTCTCTTTACTCCTCCCCCCTCAAATTAAATAAATAAACATTAAAAAAAATAAAGGGAATCAGTAAATACTTGAATGAATTAACATGTCGTTGGAGACATTAATCAGAAATAACATTGGCAATCATATACATAAAGAGAAGATAGTTACAAATTCTTTTCTCACAAAAATATTTAAATATTACACAAAGTAGTATATCATACAGTATATAAGAAGTAATACATAAAACAGTAATACTTCCACACAAGTGCATATGGTTGGAAGAAAGCATTACCTTCCTCTAACTCCTTAAACAGAATCACTGGTACGTTACTGCTCAGTATTTGACTTGCCTATTTATGTATACACATGTATAATTACTCAAACATGTGTGTGTGCGTGTGTACAAATGAGAAACAGGATGTCAATATGTCTTCAATCTTTGAAATACCAATTTGGTAAAAAAATGAACAAAACTATAGTGCAAATAAATGATAAAATTTAAAATATTATTAATAGATATACTAAATTCAATGAACATAAGCACAAACATAGCAACAAGAAAATACTGCAAACTGAAAAAAATCTTATAATAAACTCTGATATCAAAGAGGAAATTAAAACTGCTGTTGGTCAGGGGCGCCTGGGTGGCTCAGTTGGCTAAGCATCTGATTTCAGCTTAGGTCATGATCTCAACGTTTGAGAGTTTGAGCTCCATTTCAGGCTCTGTGCTGATAACTCCAAGCCTGGAGCCTGCTTCGGATTCTGTGTCTCTGTCTCTCTTTGCCCCTCCCTCACTTGTGCTCTTTCTCTCTCTCTCACTCTCAAATAAACATTAAAAAAAAACCTGTCAATCGATATCTGGATAATAACAATAATAAAAATGCTCTAAATTCTATAAGGTAAAGCTGAAGCTATATTCAGAGGAAAATGTATACTTTAAAATGTTAATTTAATCATAGAAATCACAAAAATACATTGATTGGCCATCCAACAAGAATATTATAGTAAAAGAAAAGCATTTATGAATGGAAAACATATGAGGAAATTAACAAAGTTGAAAGTAGAAATTAATGTATTAGGAAATAATAAAATAGAATTGATTAATCCCACAATTACTAAAACAATACACAATAATTAATGAAAGGGAAGAGTGAAAAACATAAAATTAACAATCAAATTAGAAGATAAACACAGACACAGAGATCTGATAAAAATGTAAAGATTACATGAAATTCATGATTCTGTATACAAATATAATAATTAAAATGAACTTGCAATTACTGCCTCCCAAATAGTAAAGAAGTTATTATGACACTTAAACAGTCCCAGGTAGCTTCAAAGGTAAATTATTTCATGAAGCAGGTGATTTTAATGGCATTTAAGCTGGTTCAGAGCATTCTATATAAATATGCAAATGTATGAGTTATAAGCAGGTTCATTGTAGATTTACTTATAGTAATGAGAATGTATAAATGATGTAGATGTCCTTTGAAAAAGAACACGTAAATAATGTAAGATTCATCTATATAGGTGATATAATAACCACGAAATGGGAACATTATTCCGAAATGGTGAACAAAAAATATTTTCCCCAGAAAAAAAATAATAGGAAATGCATGAGCTGTATTTCAAAGAATGAGTAAGAATTAGTCATATGAAGAATGGGTTTGGTAATTATTTTACACATAGAATGTTGTATGGCCATAATCCAAACAAGACTGATTAAAATACCCCTAAATGGATTGGTGAGCCTGAGACAAAGGATGAATACAGAATGGAAAAAGAGGTTAGTAGACTTGGTTCAAGGGCACCTGGGCAGCTCAGTTGGTTAAGCAGCCCACTTTGGTTCCGGTCATGATCTCGCAGTTTGTGAGTTTGAGTCCTGCCTTGGGCTCTGTGCTGACAGCTCAGAGCCTGGAGCCTGCTTCAGATTCTGTGTCTCCCTCTCTCTCTGCCTCTCCCCTGCTTGTGCTATTTCTTTCTCTTTCTCAAAAATAAACATTAAAATAAGATTTGGTTCAGAACTTTATATAATAAAAGTATGACTGATCCAGTACCAGGAAACCAAATGCATTGCAGAGTGCATTGCATTCGATTTACTTACTAAATAAATACACAAAATAAGCATGTATGCACATGTTTATTGTGAACTTTAATTCCCTATCCATAGAAAACTGGCTGAATCATGAACCAAGTGATGCTATTGGAAAGTTATCTTTTCTTTAATTGCCTTGGTTATTTGCAATCACTGCTTCAATTCTGGATCTAGTTCTGGTCCATGTCCCATATCAGTATGTTCTGGAATTGTTACTTCTTTGTAGAGGACTGGAAAATCACCACAAAGGATTTCATTCCTTCTGTCTACATTTCCTTAACATTCCCATGGTCAGGCCTTTGTTACAGATTGTTCTATCATTCATAGGGAAATTTGTGAAAGTTGAAGTCTAAGGAGGCTCACTCTTTTTTAAATGCATATTCTTTGGGACACCTGGGTGTCTCAGTTGGTTAAGCATTGACTCTAGATAATGGCGCAGGCTCTGTGCTGACAGTGTGGAGCCTCCTTGGGATTCGCCCTCTCTCTCTCTCTCTCTCTCTGCTCCTCCCCTGCTTATGCTGTCTTTCTCTCTCAAAATAAATTTAAAAAAACTTAAATAATAAAATAATAATATTCTTCAAAGCAACAGGCTGTCCCATTGCAGTAGCCCTGGGGGTGTAACGAAAACTGCCTCGGAATTTGGCTAAAATATTTTTCCTAGGTAACGTTCTACCTAAAAAGTTTCTCTTACCATTCAAGAGTCATTAATCCCTTCAGCTCCCATGTTTCCTTGTCAAAGAAATGTTTCCCCATGAAACTCTGCCCTCACTTTGCCCTTTCTGCCTCACATTGCACCTGTGAGTTTACTCAGGGTATCGAGCTCAGGGTCCAGATGGTGGTACGGACGGGACATCCAAGTCCCACCAGGAGATATTTCATGGGATCCTTTCTATCCAATGGGCCATTCACCATTCTCCATGAAAGGAACTTGATTCAATCTTCTCATTCATTAAATTATGAAACAAATATTTATTAAAACCTATTATTCATCAAGCACTGAGCAAGGTACTGGGAATCCAGATATGAGCAAGATCGAGTCATTGCTATCACTCATTTCCCATGAGTAAGTAAGATAGTGAAACAGATAAAATCAATCAACAGCCTATGGTGAGTGCAATGAAAAAAAAAACTGTACAGGAACAATCAGGAGAGGAACCTATACAGTGTGCAGAGGCCACTGGTCTGGGAAGACTTTCTTGGATAAGAGTTATACCATGAACCAGATTAGGATTTAGCCAGAGAAAGATGGCGTGTGTGTGCGTGCTCATGCACTCATGCACATTAGGTTGGGGCTGGTCCTTGGGGATGCACAACTCATGGGGAAAATAGTGAGAAGTTAGCCCAGCACTTTCTGTACCTAATGATAATAGGAAGGAGAGGTGCCTTCACAACCTGAATAAGGATGCATTAGTTGAGCTTGATTTTTTAACTTAAGTCTTTTGAATTTCTTAAAACCAGATGCCTGCATTTTAAGCAATTCAGAAGCAATTCATACATAACAGCAGAAAAACAAATACTCTGCCTTAGAAATGTTTTCTTTCACTTGCCTTTTCACAAAGCCATTCAAATGATGAACTTAATTTCCACCCTTAGTACAGTTTAGGTAGAAGCAGCTCTCTAGGCATATAGAAAAGAGATGAAAGTAAATATTTATTGGCACAATTCATTTTCTCTTATGCTTCCCGGCCATGATTTGGATCAAATATTGCTGAAAGACTTCAGGGATCAAAGGGCTAAATATCATGCAGTGGCCACATAAATTCCAAAGCTATTTTTCATTTCAGGAATATATTACGAGTGTCTTTGGTGACCTATAAAAAGTGATTTTATGTTCTGGCTCTCAATTTGAAATAAACTCATCGTAGGACACAAGAGGCATTCATAATTTGCTTAATGCCTGCTTTATGCCGCAATACATACATACATACATACATACATGCCTATATACACATCTACAACTCAACAGACTGCAGAGGTAGGAGAATTCTTACAGGCCTACACTCTGGAGTCATTTATTCATTCATTTATTTATGCATTCATTCAGCAGTTTGTTTTATGCCTATATTACCACAGTGCAAAGCACCGAAGATAAGGTAGACAAGGCAGGCATGATTCCTGCCTCTGGAGTTTAGATTGTTGTGGGGAAGACATAGAGTGAATAAGCCCATAAATAAATGCAGATTCTAATAAATGCTAGATAGCAAGTAAATGGGTTGATTTGATGCAGAATAACTTAGGGGCGCCACAGTAGACAGGGTACAAGGGTACACTTAACAAGTGACATTAAAACTAAAGCTTGAGTCTGACTTTCTTTAAAACCTCAGCTTACAAATATGTAAAATGGGAAAAAAGAAATGTTTCGGAGAGGGCAAGATGGCGGAGAAGTAAGGAGCTCCGTACTTGCACTCGCGCCCATACATCACACAGAAAAGATCTGAAGCCATTGGAAACCTTACAAAACCTGAGAGATTGGGAAAAAAAAAACGCAGAATCCACTGAGAGAGCCTTCTAACCGGGCTTGGGCTACGCGCACCCGGCAGGCAAGCCCCCGCGCATGCGCGCCCACCGGACCCAGAGAAGGAAGCAGCGATTCTGACTCCGCCCCCAGAGCTCGGCAGGGAGCCTGGAATTGCCCGAGGGGGCTGCCTGGGAAGCTGTGTCTAAGGCAACTTCAGCGGGGCGCGCGGACGGGGATTTGGAGATTGGAACTGGCCTGGGTTGAAGAGTGCAACCAACTTCGGCTGCGTCCCCGGAACGGGCAGTTGACACGCCCAAAAAAGCGAGTTGCAGCGCGGGGTTCAAGGAGGGACTGGAGCACCGTCACTCTCCTCCCCACAACCGCCGAGGCAGAGCTCCCGCCTGAGGCACTGGATCACGCCACGCCCATCCCTGCCTGAGAGGGCTACCTCAAGAAACAAGCTAGAGTGCACAAGGTGGAGAGTCCCAAATATCACTACGAGTAGGAAAATAAAATAACCAAGGTCCCAACAAGAGAGACCAAGGGATACCATTCAAAAAACACTCTCTGAAAGGATAGGCCCTGGAAAGTCAAAGAGTCTTCTTGGATATAGCAGCGCTCATAGAAACAGAGAGCATAACAGGTCTTTAAAACCAACAAGAGCCGGAAAGCTAACTAAAATGACAAAACGAAAGAGCTCTCCTCCAAAGAAACTCCAAGAAGAAATGACAGCTAATGAACTGCTCAAAACAGATATCAGCAGCATCACTGAACAAGATTTTAGAATAATAATGGTAAAATTAATAGCAGGGCTTGAAAAAAACATAGGGGACATCAAAGAAACTATGGCTACAGACAGAATGGAAAATAAAAATAGGCATGAAGAATTAAAAAATGCGATAAATGAGATACATAATAAATTAGAGGCCTCCAATGCACGGATTGAAGAGGCAGAAAGGAGAATAAGTGATTTAGAAGACACCATTATAGAAAAACAAGAAGCTGACAAAAAAAGAGACAAACTGATCCAGGAACAGGAAAGAAGAATTCGAGAGCTCAGCGATACGGTCAAACGCAACAATATCCGTATCATAGGAATCCCAGAAGAGGAAGAGAGAGGGAAAGGTGCTGAAGGAGTCCTGGAACAAATTATAGCAGAGAACTTCCCCGACCTGGGGAAGGAAGTAAATGTGGAAGTACAAGAGGCTCAGAGGACTCCCCTCAGACGTAACCTGAATCGATCTTCTGCACGACATATCATAGTGAAAATGGCCAAATACAAGGACAAAGAGAGAATTTTGAAAGCAGCTAGGGAGAAAAGGGCCCTAACATACAAAGGGAAACCTATCAGAGTGGTGACAGACCTATCTACTGAAACTTGGCAGGCTAGAAAGGAATGGCAGGAAATCTTCAATGTGATGAACAGTAAAAATATGCAGCCAAGAATCCTCTATCCAGCAAGCCTGTCATTCAAAATAGAAGGAGAGATAAAAACCTTTCCAAATAAACAGAAATTGAAAGAATTTGTCACCACGAAGCCAGCCCTACAAGAAATCCTGAGGGGGATGCTCTGAAGGAAAGGTTGCAAGGAACAAAGATACCAGAGACACCACCACAAACATGAACCCTACAAAAGATACAAAGACTCTAAACCCACATATTTCAATAATAACACTGAATGTAAATGGGCTGAATGCTCCAATCAAAAGACATAGGGTAGCAGAATGGATTAAAAAACAAAATCCATCAATATGCTGTCTACAAGAAACTCATTTTAGACGGGAAGATACCTTCAGATTAAAAGTAAGGGGATGGAGAAATATATATCATGCTACAGGAAATCAAAAGAAAGCCGGAGTAGCGATACTTATATCAGACAAACTGGACTTTAAATTAAAGACAATCACAAGAGATGAAGAAGGGCACTACATAATAATTACAGGGTCCATCCATCAGGAAGAACTAACAATCATAAATGTCTACGCACCGAATATGGGAGCACCTAAATATCTAAAACAATTAATCACAAACAGAAACAAGCTTATAGATAAGAATGTGCTAATAGCAGGGGACTTTAATACTCCGCTTACAGCAATGGATAGGTCAACCAGACAGAAAATCACTAAAGAAATAATGGACTTGAAAGACACATTGGACCAGATGGATCTGACGGATATATTTAGAACTTTACATCCTGAGGCCAGGGAATTTACTTTCTTCTCAAGTGCGCATGGCACATTCTCCAAGATAGATCACATACTGGGACATAAAGCAGCCCTCAATAAATATAAAAGAATAGAGATCATACCATGCACACTGTCAGATCACAATGCTTTGAAACTTGAAATCAATTACAGGAAGAAGTCTGGAAAACCGCCAAAAACATGGAGGTTAAAGAACACCCTTCTAAAGAATGAATGGGCCAATCAGGCAATTAGAGAGGAAATTAAAAAATATATGGAAACAAATGAAAATGAAAACACAACAATTCAAAATCTATGGGATGCGGCCAAGGCAGTCCTAAGAGGAAAGTACATTGCTCTCCAGGCCTATTTCAAGAGATTAGAAAAAGCACAAGTCCAAAATCTAACAGCTCACCTAAAGGAGCTAGAGGCAGAGCAACAAGAACGCCCTAAACCCAGTAGAAGAAGAGAAATAGTAAAAATTAGAGCAGAAATAAACAACATAGAGACCAAAGAAACAATTGAACAGATCAATGAAACCAAGAGTTGGTTTTTTGAAAAAGTAAACAAAATTGACAAACCTCTAGCCAGGCTTATCAAAAAGAAAAGAGAGAGCACCCAAATAGACAAAATTATGAATGAAAATGGACTTATTACAACCAACCCCTCAGAAATACAAGCAATTATCAGGGAATACTATGAAAAATTATATGCCAACAAATTGGACAACTTAGAAGAAATGGACAAATTCCTAAACACACACTCACTACCAAAATTCACACGGGAAGAAATAGAAAACCTGAACAGACCCATAACGAGTGAAGAAATCGAATCAGTGATCAAAAATCTCCCAACAAATAAGAGCCCTGGACCTGATGGTTTCCCTGGGGAATTCTACCAGACATTTAAAACAGAATTAATCCCAATTCTTCTCAAGCTATTCCAAAAAATAGAAGTCGAAGGAAAACTCCCGGACTCATTTTATGAAGCCAGCATCACTCTGATTCCCAAGCCAGACAGAGATCCAGCAAAAAAAGAGAACTATAGGCCAATATCCTTGATGAATACGGATGCAAAAATTCTCAACAAGATCCTTGCAAATCGAATCCAGCAGCATATCAAAAGAATCATCCACCAAGATCAAGTGGGATTCATTCCTGGGTTACAGGGCTGGTTCAACATTCGCAAATCAATCAATGTGATCCATCATATCAATAAAAGAAAAGATAAAAACCATATGATCCTGTCAATAGATGCAGAAAAAGCATTTGACAAAATACAGCATCCCTTCTTAATAAAGACTCTCGAGAAAGTTGGGATAGAAGGAACCTACTTAAACATCATCAAAGCCATCTATGAGAAGCCTTCAGCTAACATCATCCTCAACGGGGAAAAACTGAGAGCTTTCCCCCTGAGATCAGGAACACGACAGGGATGTCCACTCTCACCACTGTTGTTTAACATAGTGCTGGAAGTCCTAGCATCAGCCATCAGACAACAAAAGGAAATCAAAGGCATCAGAATTGGCAAAGAGGAAGTCAAACTTTCACTCTTCGCAGATGACATGATACTCTACATAGAAAACCCGACAGACTCCACCAGAAGCCTACTAGAACTGATCCAAGAATTCAGCCAAGTTGCAGGGTACAAAATCAACGTACAGAAATCGGTTGCATTTTTATACACCAATAATGAAGCAACAGAAAGAGAAATCAAGAAACTGATCCCATTCACAATTGCACAAAAAACCATAAAATACCTCGGAATAAACCTAACCAAGGATACAAGAGATCTGTATGATGAAAACTATAGAAAACTTATGAAGGAAATTGAAGAAGACACAAAGAAATGGAAAAACATTCCATGCTCATGGATAGGAAGAATAAATATAGTTAAGATGTCATTACTACCTAAAGCACTCTACACATTCAATGCAATTCCAATCAAAATTGCACCAGCATACTTCTCAAAACTAGAACAAACTATCCAAAAATTTGTATGGAACCACAAAAGACCCCGAATAGCCAAAGTAATACTGAAAAATAAAACCAAAACGGGAGGTATCACCATCCCAGACTTCAGCCTCTACTACAAAGCTGTCATCCTCAAGACAGTATGGTATTGGCACAAAAACAGACACATAGACCAATGGAACAGAATTGAGAACTCAGAAGTGGACCCAAAAGTATACAGCCAACTGATCTTTGACAAAGCAGGAAAGAATATCCAATGGAAAAAAGACAGCCTTTTTAACAGATGGTGTTGGGAGAACTGGACAGCAACATGCAGAAGAATGAAACTAGATCATTTTCTCACACCATGCACAAAAATCAACTCAAAATGGATAAAGGACCTGAACGTGAGACAGGAAACTATCAACACCCTAGAGGAGAAAGCAGGAAACAACCTCCTTGACCTCCACCGCAGCAACTTCTTACTTGACACATCCCCAAAAGCAAGGGAATCAAGAGCAAAAATAAACTGTTGGGACCTCATCAAGATTAAAAGCTTCTGCACAGCCAAGGAAACAACCCAGAAAATTAATAGGCAACCAACGGAATGGGAAAAGATAGTTGCAAATGACATATCAGATAAAGGGTTAATATCCAGAATCTATAAGGAACTCACCAAACTACACGCCCGAAAAACAAACAACCCAGTGAAGAAATGGGCAGAAGACATGAACAGACACTTCTCCAAAGAGGACATCCAGATGGCCAACAGACACATGAAACGATGCTCAGCATCCCTCCTCATCAGGGAAATACAAATCAAAACCACACTGAGATACCACCTCACGCCAGTCAGAGTGGCTAAAATGAGCAAATCAGAGAACTCTAGATGCTGGCGAGGATGTGGAGAAACGGGCACCCTCCTACACTGTTGGTGGGAATGTAAACTGGTACAGCCCCTCTGGAAAACAGTGTGGAGGTTCCTCAGGAAACTAACAATAGAACTCCCTTATGACCCAGCAATAGCACTGCTAGGAATTTACCCAAGGGATACAGAAATGCTGAGGCATAGGAGCACATGTACCCCAATGTTCATAGCAGCACTCTCCACAATAGCTAAAACATGGAAAGAGCCTAAGTGTCCATCAACAGATGAATGGATCAAGAAGATGTGGTTTATCTATACCATGGAATACTACATGGCAATGAGAAACAATGAAATCTGGCCATGTGTAGCAACATGGATGGACCTTGAGGGTGTTATGCTGAGCGAAATAAGTCAGGCAGAGAAGGACAAATATCATATGTGTGCACGTATAGGAGGACTAGGAGGAACTTAACAGAGGACCAATCGGGAGAAGAAGGGGGGAAATGGTGGGGGAAAGGGAGAGAGGCAAACCATGAGAGACTCTTGAATGCTGACAAAAACTGAGGACTGATGGATGTGGGGGGGAGGGGGGGATGGGCATGGAGGAGGGCACTTGTGGGGATGAGCACTGGGTGTTATGTGGAAACTAATTTGACAATAAACTATTTGTAAAAAAAAAAAAAAAAGAAAAAGCAATTGGGATAATGATGAATAAAAGTTCACAAAGAAAAAAAAAAAACAAATATGTAAAATGGGTAATGAAAGATCGCATCTGAGAGGACTTTCGAGAGCATGACATGAGATAATGTACAGAACCCAGCTGAGTGCCTGACAGTTCTCAAAAATGTTATTATTATTAAAATAGATATTGTTGCTTATAGAATATACCCCTACATGTTTTCTTAAATAAAGTTTGCTGAAGCTTGCAAAGGGACACCCGCACTGTGCATTTAAAAGAAGACTGAACACCAAATTGAGAAATAACCCATTGCTTCTTTAAAAATTGAAAATTAATTTGTATCAGCCCATTCTAAGATATGAGGTACGTGAGAGGGAGGGAGACACAAGACCGAGCGAGACAGAATCAGGGAAACAGGAGGCAGAAGCAGGCTTTGTGTGCTGTTCAGAATCTCATCTGCTCTGTACCATCTTCCTGTGCTGACCACAGCTCCAAACGCGGGGAGTTGCTTGCCCCCCAAAACTTACTTATCAAAAGCCCTGCGTCTCCTTGGAGAAGGGTGTGGCTGAAGGGTTCAATGTCATCATGGGGCTTGCCAGAGTCTGGACTTTTTCAAGCATGCTGAGGACATGTGTTAAATCGGAAGTGCTGGAGAAAAGTTGACTCAGCTGACCATGAAAATTTGTGTCCGCTATGCATGTTCATCTCCCTCTGACCTTCCCCACCCACATGCTTTCATAAGCGCAGTGATGGCAGTAATGGCTGCTGGTATCTGCACAAAACTTTATAGATCATAAAGCACTACTTGGTGCATGGTCCTGGTGGGCCTGATAATAATCCATTGGCTTGTTATTCTTGCCCAATTATTTTTAAATGAAGGGTGGTTGTCCTAAGGACACCTAGGTCATAAGGACAGAAAAGAGGCCTGACTGGTGTCAAATGACTATCACTTTGGGAATATAAATCCTCATTTGTCGGTCTTTTACTTAGAGAGACAATGCATGTACTGATCATTGTCATCTTCTAAACAGAACACTGAACACGAGATTGACAACCCAAATCTCCCTCCATGCAGTATATGATGGACAGCCTGTTAGAACAGATTATGATTCATATGCTGTGGAATGCGTTTGAGAAAACTTGTTACTATATAATCAATTCTCTTTCCCTTTTTATCTTGGCTGCTGGGGAGTCCTGAATAAATTTCATATTTGTTCCTGACACAGCTATCATCTCTTTTCTCTATAAATTTTCTTCTTCCTTTTTTCTCATTTTAACTTTGCTGCGGATTTGTATATATCTACACTGATAACTACATCTCTGTGTTTCTACAATTACATTTACGGTTCTATCTTTGTGGCAAGCTGCCTCTTGTCTGGTTTCAAAGCAGTGAAGATATAAATCATAAATACAGAGCAGATCTCAAAGCAATTCAGCAACTTGTGAATCTAGAGAGAGTATTTTGGCATGACCAAGTAAAGCCATTTTTTAGCATATTAGCCTGAATAAAGACACAGATTTAAGTCACTTTGGATTTTGCATTAATTTTATGCAGATCCCTTTATTTTAGTCTATTTGCTCATTCTCAGATTTAAAACAAAAATTCTACTTCTTTGTGGCATCTCCTGGAACATTCTAACAGAAATACATGGACATGTTGAGACAGAGATTCCAGTTATTAATTTAAAAAATAAGAAATTTCTGTTTATAGAAAGCTTGCTTGACTCATTATTAATTTATTTGTCAAAACATAATTGCACTGCACACCAATTACTATTACTTTTGACTGACATACTTTGATGACAAAGTGGGAAATATGTCATTAAGTTTTAAAGCCGATTATAAATGTGCAAATCAAGGATTTTAACAAAAGTTTTCCTTTTGATATATAAATAGTAAAAAGTTTGAGCTTGTGATTTTGGAATGAAGATGCATAAAACTGATTCCTCAGTTTTAGCTTTGAAGCCTATGTGTGTATGTGTGTGTATGTGTATATCTGTGATAGTTCTAGAAACTGTACCTGTAGCAAGGCTTGCTGAGTGCATTACTAGAGGAAACATGGGGTGGGAAAAATATCCCATTTATTTAAAAAAATGGTTTACTGGGAAAAAAAGACCCTCCTCAGGTGAGGAATTTCCAATTGATTTTGCCTCTATTTGACCCCAGGCCTTTCTTTCCCAAAGGATTGAGTTACGTGTCAGATATGCTCGTAATCCATTTATTTCTTAATTTAATAGAAATTGGTTGAGCACCTGTCCTTAGAAACCATCCTTATAGTTTATCATCAAAACTGGAACACTTTTGAGAGCGGTGAGGATGTTAAAGCTAAGACACATGAGATTTGGGGATTCGTTACCTTTTCTCAAGGTCACACAGATAGTAAAGGGCAAATGGGAAGGCCACCTTCATGTTGTAGGTCTTTCCAAAACTTTGCATTGTGGTTAGCATTCAGCACAGAGTACGTGTTCAACAAATTTCTCATGATTTAATGGAGAAATGAATTATTATTCTAAATGAAATAAGTCTGACGCAAATATCAACTTTTCATGTATATGTGGAATTTAAAAAAAAAATCTTTAAAAAAAAAGTCAAACTCATAATAGCAGAGTAGAAAGATAGTTACCAGGGGCGTGGAGGTAGGGAGCAGGGAAGAGAGAGATTCCTCAAAGGGTACAAATTTTCAGTTATAGGGTGAATAAGTCCTGAAGACGTAATGTATTAGATTACACACTTGAAATTTGCTGACAGAATAGATCTTAAGCGTTCTCATCACACACAATACACACAAAGATAACTCTTGGGGCACCTGGGTGGATCAGTTGTTTGAGCATCAGACTCTTGATTTTGGCTCAGGTCATGATCTCACAGGTTCTTGAATCAAGCTCCACGTCCGGCTCAGCCCCATGTTGGGCTCAGTGCTAATGGTGCAGAGCCTGCCTGAGATTCTCCCTCTCTCTCTGCCTCTGCTCCTCCTTGCTCATACTCTTTCTGTCTCTCTCAAAATAAATAAATACACTTTTTTTAAAAAAACCTTAAAAATTTTAAAAAGATAACTATAGGAGGTGATAGATGTTTTTATTAGTTTGGTTGTGATAATCGTTTATATATGTATATATACACACACACGTATATGTGTATATGTCACCTTGTATGTCTTAAATACATATGATTTTCATTTGTCAATCATATTTCAGGAAAGCTGGAAAAATAAACTAATTTGGGGAAAAAGAAAGTAAAAATGAAATGCTTTTGCAAAAATAATATTTAAGAACTCTCACTTGGAAAAACAAAATAAACACAAAAATAAATCAATCACTATTTTAGATTCACCATGGCACCTAACTCAAACCTCTGGGAATAAAGATGGAAGTGTAAACCAGAACACTCCTGGCTCTTCTAGGGCATTAGGGCACACATTCACCCTAACTGAAACAGATGTTGAGTATACAGATACTAATTTCCTCCATATTTTATAGGTTTCCTCCCTCTGTAGTTCATGAGACTAGCATACATTGCAATGTAAGAATACATGACCGGTGGAAACAAAAAGGCTTTGGAGTCATACAGTAGTCCTGGTTTTGAGCTATATCTCCATCATTTCCTAACTATCTTGGATAAGTCTCTGAATTTTGAACTTGAGCTTTCTTGTCTGTAAAATATAGGTGGGTGGGTCAAGGTTCTTCTTTTCAAGATACAGGATCCACATCTGCAATTATAAGCGGAAAAGAAGTATATTTTAAAAGATGCTGAGTAGTTCATACAATCAATGGGAATTCTGCACAATTGAACAAGATAAAGCTCCATGGTCAAAGCTGAAAGCTAGACCCCAGTCCCATCTGGTGAGGAGACCACGTGTCACACAGAGCATTTGTTGCCATGCTCTGCAATGTTCCCAAGAACTCTGCTGAAGCTGTTACTCTTCACACCAACTGCTACTTTGACTTACTGCTCCAAAATGAAATCTAGACTGGATGCTTCTGATTGTTGGTCTGTTGGTCCCAGGTTTACATTTCAGCTTCAGGAGGCTGGGAGAGGGTGCATGGTCAAGCTCACGTGGGGAAAAATGACTCAAAGATGGGAGGATATTCCAAGTTGTGAGGCAGCTAAAAACACAGCGAATGCCCACCGCTGACAGTGAATGCACGTGGCACACCTCATGGGGTTGGGGTGATGATCAAGTTAACAGATGAGAAAGCCCTTTGAAGAAGAGAAACGTATGCATTTGTTATTCATCATTCTCTGCTCTGATCTTATCTCTATTGCACTGCTAGTTTACAAGTCATTTGTTGTTATTGCATTATTAGTTCATAGAGGGCAAAAATTCACAGCTTTTATATCCCTACTACCTATTTAACAGCTGAAGGGTTAGAGAAGCTCAGAAAATGGTTATCACATGGATACAGACAATAAATAAGAAGTTCTGTTTCCTCTAACTTCCCACTGGACTAAGAGGATCCTGTTTATTCTGAGATATACACATTTTACAGACTAAGCATGGCAGTGAGGTTAAGGATATCTTTGGCACATCAGGGAAATCAACACTTGCAAATGCTTCTTCTTGCTCCATATCTTTCTATTCACACACATGTAGTCTGTGTGTCTACTCCAAAGTAATCACCTTGACCTCTCCTCAAAATGTGAAGACTAAAATATTCTTAAGTGTCACGCCACTCATGATTAGGAATTATTCCTGGGTGTCGCCAGCTTTATTCTCTTCTTGTAACTTTGCTGCAGATAACTCTGTACATTCAATATTAATTGTCAAAAGCCCTCTTCACAGGGAAAATGATTAGGTTGTGACCTCATCAATTAAAGACCACATTGTGCACATACTCAGCAACACATCCCACTGCCCTCTTCGAAGATAGGGTCTCAAAATTAAATATTCCCAATGAAAACTGTTTCAGCCCTTGAATTGTGTGATCCCAATTTATACACAGAATAGTCTTTTGTGGGAAGTATAATTAACATCCGTGGCTATTTACCTCTCTTCTACTGATACTAAGAGATATATCCACATATTTTGTGCACTAGGTTAGAGATTTAGTAGGCTGATCTTGGTTCAAGGGGAAAAAAGTTCCCAAATTGCCTATCAGACTGAGGTCATTTGCGGTATGTAGTACATTGGAAATGAAAGTCCCCGAAGTTATTATAGTTCTATTTAAGAAGACCGGGTACCATTTTCTTGTGACAAGACCCTTAAATAGATGGATGGGAGGACATGTCCTAATTATGAGTATCGTGTTGACAAGTTTCCAAAGATTGGAGTTTTAGAGGTTGTAGGACCAGTGGTAGGTAACTTTTGACTGACAAAATCACATTTAGGACAAGAAAAAAATGTGGAGAGGCTTTCAAATAAAGGTCTCAGCTTTGCCACTATCTCTAGGGACACATGGGGATAGTCCCGAGTGGGAAAGGAATAAGGTCTACGCGTGACCACTAGTTAGGCTTCTGTGGGACAACACACAAAGAGTCACACGTGGGTGGGGCACCTGGGTGGCTCAGTCTGTTAAGTATCTTGATTTCAGCTCAGATCCCGACCTCCCGGTTTATGAGTTTGAGCCCCACATCGAGCTCTGTGCTGACAGTGAGGAGCCTGCTGGGGATTCTCTCTCTCACACCCTCTCTCTCTAAAAATAAATAGACTTAAAAATAATAATAATAAAAACAATCACACATGTATGTGTGGAAACACCTACTAAACAGAAGGAAGGTGAGCATCAGGCAGTCACAGAGAGAAGTAAAGAGCAGTTCTCTGCTGAGCTTCAGGGATAAAAATGCAAGGGTTCCCCGGGAAGCTCAGGAGCGCTCACCTCTGGCCTGTTCTTGGAGTTGCTGCTCCTTTCTTCTCAAGAAGAGTATGTATGTATGTATGTACGTATGTATGTATGTATTTTAATGTTTTTTTTTTTTAAGAGTTGGCGGGAGGGGCAGAGAGAGAGGGAGACACAGAATCTGAAGTAGGCTCCAGGCTCTGAGCTGTCAGCACAGAGTCGGGCTTGAACTTCACACACCTCAAGATCACCAGCTGAGCTGAAGTCAGATGCTTAACTGACTGAGCCACCCAGGTGCCCCTCAAGAAGAGTTTTTTGAGGAGAAATTATACTCGTAATTCCAATATTGCTTTAAACTTTAATTAAGTAGATGCCAACCTGAAGGAGATTCAATGAAACTTAGTTTCAGATCGCCGAGGTGCACGCACACAACGGTTATTGCGTTTGAAATAAAAATGTAACATAAAACCATGACACAGAAGAGTGCCAGAGGGAGAAAATGAAATGCAATTTGAGACTCAAGATGTATCTGGAAAGCAACTCTTTACCTATCATTTGAATTTCATCTCTGCCATATTGGAGTAATAAGGCAGGAATTAAATTACTCCACTAATCTGCTTTTATTTTCCTAATTAGGGATTCAGATTCTACATGAAAGAGCTCCATTTGCCTCAGACCTCATGTTATCTAGACTTAGAGGTTCCCTGAAGTTTCTCAGTCTTAGGGTCTGAGGACCTCAGTGACTGCTAGGGTGGTGTGGTGGGAAAGGAGATGAGGAGAGACAGAAGGAGAAAGAAAACCAGATTCCACTGGGGAAGCTTGTGGGTCCCCCACCCGCCTTTAACCCAACCCACTACATCTGGAAAGCCCAATGTTATCACTGGGCTTTCTCTTAAGATTTCTAAACCAGAACTAGGATGAGGCAAATGGAGCATTTGCCTTGGGCACAAAATTAAAGGGGATGCAGGGGCGCCTGGGTGACTTAGTCAGTTATGCATCTGACTTCAGCTCAGGTCATGATCTCACAGTTCATGAGTTCGAGCCCCGCGTCAGGCTCTGTGCTGGTAGCTCAGAGCCTGGAGCCTGATTCAGATTCTGTGTCTCCCTCTCTCTCTGCCCCTCCTCACTCTGTCTCTCAAAAAATGAATAAACATTTAAAAAATTGTTTAATTACAGGGGATGTCAATAATGTTCAGTAATTGACTTAAGGAATGTTTAATGCAATCTTTAAAAAAGTCAAATAGATTACCTATGGCTCACAGCCTAGCCACCTGTTTTGTCAATAAAATTTTATTGGAATTGTGGCCATCAATAGCATGAGTGAAGTAAGATCGTGCAAATACAGAGTTGGATCCTGCATTTATTTAAAATTTTAACAATTTGTTCATGATGGATTATTAGCTTTTTTCTTATTTTTTAATATTTTAAAATATTACATTAAATATTACTTATCTTCATTACCGAGGTTTTTTTGGCACCACTTTCAAAATGAGAACTTCACTTGCCTCCCTGTAATTCTGGGGTTTTGATATTTGGTCTCCAGATTAAATTTTAAACAAAATATATGCTGAAAAAAATTGTGAATCATAGCCCTTGAATATGAACAATGACTTTGTGTCTAGGAAGGAAAGAAGGAAGAAAAGGATGAAGAGAGGGAGGGAGGGATAGACACAGGGGCTTTTCTCTAAAACCAAGGGCAGAATCCTACCTCCTCCACCAGCCAAATGATTTCCTTTTTCCATTTGCTTTTGTCTATCTGTTTTTAATTGAGGAGAATGGTTAAGGGTATAACCTGGGGTTTAATCCTGGCTCTGAAATTTAACATGCTTTTAGGGTTGTATTTTTAATTCCCTGACTTTCAATATCCTTACCTGTAAAATGAGAGTGAGATATATAATGTTATTTACCTATTACACAGCATTTGTGTGATAACAAATGAAGACAGTGCATGAAAAGTTCTCAAGCTCAGTTTCTGATATACACCAAGGTCTCAATAAATGCTCGCAATTGGCTTTCTTGTTTTTGATATGATTGACATTGTTTAATTTTTTTAATTAAAAAAATTTAATGTTTGTTTTTGAGAGAGAAAGAGTCAGAGTATGAGCAGGGGAGGGGATGAGAGAGAGAGGGAGACACAGAATCCCAAGGAGGCTCCAGGCTCTGAGCTGTCAGCACAGAGCCCGACGTGGGGCTCGAACTGAAGAACCATGAAATCATGATCTGAACCAAAGTCTGATGCCTAACTGACTAAGCCACTCAGGCGTCCCAAAATTGTTGATTTTTTTAAAGTGATATTTTCACTATTAAATGACAGCATTCAATTATGAGGTTTGTTTTGTGTATTAAATATACATTATAGTATGTACCTAATATCAAATTACATTACACCTGTTAGATATTAAATATGTTACATGTATATATCATATGATATATTGTGTTATAATATATATAATATCAGTATATATCTTTTGACTTAGCCTATATGTACTGAGCAGAGTCCATACCTTATACATATGATGTATCGTACAGTTTGCTTATATGACTCAGCTTAGTCTATGTTTTATTAAGTTGGTACCAAATTTCCAAGAGAAATAATAGTGCCAGACATCTTCATCTTTCCTTTTTTTTTCAATCCTCATAACAACCTTGTGAGATATACAATCTTATTTACATTTGCCAGTGAGAAAACCAGGGCTCAGAGAGTCTGTGACTACCCCAGGGTCTCATGATCAATTCTAGAGTTCTGTTTGAATACAGTTGAACACTTTTGATCCAGTTGTGATTTTTTAAATTTTATTCTTTATTTTATTTTACTATTTTTAAAAATATAATTTACTGTCATATTGGCTAACATACAGTGTTTACAGTGTGCTCCTGGTTTTGGGGGTAGATTCCCATGATTCATCGCTTCCATACAACACCCAGTGCTCATCCCGACAAGTGCCCTCCTCAGTGCCCATCACCCATTCCCCTCTCTAGCCTCCTCCCCCCATCAACCCCCAGTATGTTGTCTGTATTTAAGAGTCTCTTATGATTTACCTCCCTCTCAGTTTGAAACTATTTTTCCCATTTCCCCATGGTCTTCTGTTAGTTTTCTCAAGTTGTGATTATTTTTTAATTTGTTTGGTTTTGTTTTAATTCCATAGCTGAATCACACTATATCTGAGAGTGTGAGCATATTATGTGAACCCACTTATGGTTCGATTAATGCTCATTTTCTTTCCTGCACAACTTGGCTAGGATCAGTTCTTCTGAGAAGACTTTACCAATATGCTCAAGCTGGATTAGATGCTGTCATAACAGCAGCTACTTCTTGCTATCCCAGCACTTAACAGATACTATATAATCATCTTTTAATATGCTTATCTGCTGTCCAAATACTCTGGCCTTCTGGAGGTTACTTAATGTACTTTATTCACTCCTGTATCCACAGCATGCCATGCAATCTTTGGCACCTAGTAAGTGCTCAGTTAACACTAACTGAATAAATGAGTCTGTCCGTGTATAAAAATTACTATTCACTGAACAAGGAATGACATTAAGATCTTCCAGACAAGATGAGAAAAGTGAAATTTTGCCCCACCAGGCCTTGATCTGTTGATCAATCTGTAACATTTTTCTGGAATTGTTCTGCAATTTATCTCACAAGCCAATCATTACATGAAAAGCATGAAAACTGCTTATTAATTTAATCAGACAGCCCTCCTTGGAAGTGTTACATATTGAAACTTCACATGTTTTTGATATACAAAGAAATTTCTAATATGAATGAGTTTCTAGGGGGTAGAGTCAGGCTAAGAGATGGATGTATGCTTTAATTTCTTCATCTCTGACAGAAGGAAGATGATACAACCATTAACAGGTCAACCAAATAAGGGAATATTTTCCCAGAGAGATTATATACACCGATATTTCAAGATGATTTCAGTAGTGTTTTATACAAATCCAGATTGTTATAATTACCTGTTATGCTTAACTACACTCAGCATCTAATATTTTTTCTTAATAAACACAAATTGCTTTTGTAAGAGTAATAAAAACCTGCTGTTATATGAGTCTAATTTGATACTGTCCAGGAAGTTATATTCAACTTTTAGAAAGTCTCATATTCTGTAGCTATTTAATAACTTCTAGGTGGGTGACAAGTGCCATGTTAGGCCTTAGGGATCTATAGATGAATGAGACAGAGCCCCTTCTGAGATGCAGCAGTATTTATTGTTGAAGACAGCAATGCCACCATCTCAAGACACCCGTTCAGAATTTCTTTTGGTACCTGCACACTCAGACAATGAGATAGGTCACTTCTAGAATTACTCTCTGTCATGAAATTCTTTGTTGCTGTGATTATGATTTGTATCGCTGGACATAACTCTAAAGAGATAAGTATGTTAAACTTACTGTATAATAAAACAGGGCTCCTGGGAAGAAATAAGTTAATTTGGTATTGTGGGATAAAACTCCCTGATCTAAACAGTATGCAGTTGGTAAATGAACTTGGAAATGAAATGTAAAGGAAGATTTGGAGCTTCAAAGTTCCCCTTTGGTCTAGTCGTTCCTGATTTGACTTAAATCCTTCTCTACTGAAGAAATGCATTTTTTTTTTTTGAAGAAGGAATTCTATCATTGAGGAAGCTGTGTCTGACCTATCCTTAGGAGAAATGTGATTTAAACAGATTAAATTCCTTCCACTTTTTAAATTGAACAAGCTGGGACCCTCATACCCCATCTCTCCTATTCCCATGCAGGAGTGAAATGAAGACCAAACTCTAATTGGCAATTAAAAACCTCAGATTTTATTATAGAACCTTTGTTGCAAAATTCATCTGCACAGGAACTCCTCAAGAAGAGTATACATCCAGATCACTGCGAGCACAAACTTCTCTCTCCACAGACCTGAAAGTGTCAAAACGCCAATGAGACTGTGAGCTCTACCCACCGATCACCTGTTCCAGGATAATCCATGTCTGGTTGCTTCACTGCTACTCACTCAGAAGACCCAGGAGAAGTGAAAAGGTGGCGTTTGTGGATATTGCGGCGTATTTCATATATCAGCAGTACGCGGCAAAGCTGGTAGAGGACACTTCCCATTGATGAATTCAGTTTCTGCTACACAAACTTCTCCTTTGAGGGCTTTCTCTAAAGCTATGACTTCCCCTATTTCTACATCTAAGTTGGAAATTGATTAGCGAGAAAGATAAATGGAAAGGTAATATGATAAATATATATTCAATATGATTAAGCAGCAAAATTTGATTAGAAAAACGATGATCGGTTTTAACTATGGATGGGCAAACAACATTTTTTAATGGTAATGACTAGCTTGCGTAAGAGGCTAGGAAGTTGGACACTCACTACCTCTATGGTTAACAATTTGGAAAAAAGTGCCAAGAGCTATGATATGAGTATACCTTTGAACTAGTAATTCTAGTTTGTGGAATTAAAAATAAGGTCATTAAGGACAGGGATATAGATGTAAATAAATGTTTTATGGTCAATATTTTCATTTATACTAGTTAAAAATAAGAAACCACATATCTTAAAAATTGGAAATACTCAATTCATGGTGATTTCAGTGCTTTTATCTGAGATGCCATTTTTTATAGTTATATATTTTCAGTTTTTGTAATATTTTACTATGAAAAACAGTTGCTTTTATAATAGTAAAAATAATATGTATATCAATGGCAAAATATATACTAAATGTTTTCTACTGTCAAAAGCAATTACTGGGGCTCCTGAGTGGCTCAGTGAGTTAAGCATCCGACTTCGGCTCAGGTCATGATCTCACGATTCGTGGGCTTCAGCCCCGCGTCGGGCTCTGTGCTGACAGCCAGCTCAGAGCCTGGAGCCTGCTTCAAATTCTGTGTCTCCCTCTCTCTCAGACCCTCCCCTGCTCACACTGTGTCTCTCTGTCTCAGAAATAAATAAAAACATTTAAAAAAACACCAATAACTAATGATAAAGATATCTTTAAAAATTTAAAAAGGTATTTTTTGAGACAAACTACAAAAATTTGGACTGAAGATCATACTTTAGTGTTGGATAGCAATTCTGAAGGTATAGTGCTTCACAAACTAATGTCCAAATTCTCCAACATCTACTAGAAGTGTAGCCAGCATTGTTGGTGGTGAATGGAGGGAGAGCTTAAGCCCTGAAAACAATCCTCATGAATCTTTTTCCCTGTGAAAAGAGAAATAGAAAAATAAAGCCTATACATTTTAAAACATAAAAGTATGGCGGAAGAACCCTTACTTGACATGGGTGGCACCGTATATATATAACCACAGCAGCTCCCACAGGGTAGTAATAATGCTACAATTGTCAGGCCTGTTGAGGGCACAGAATAGGAACACAGAGATTTAATATGCAGATCCGTAGAGGGAGAAGGATTCAGAATAATCTAATATCTTTAGAATCCAGCTCCTCCTCTCCTTTGGCTTCAGTCACAGTCTTAATTCACGCCCTAACAATCTCTCTCCTATATGCCGACAGTTCATGCCATGTAGTAATTTGCAATTATTCTGAGATATGAATTTGAACAAAGCATTGTGAGGCAGCTGATCATTTAGAAATCCAGTCTCATTTGAAAAGTGCTTTGTTGCTGTCTTTTCATCGACTGCAAAATGTTCTAAATGTTGGCTCTTTGTGGGAAAATGTCCATCTTGTGAGAAAACAAAAAGTGTAATTTTTAAAAGGTGAATAACATCTGGTCGTGTGAGAACATGTACAGAAAACGCATGAATTATGACAAATGTGATTCCTGAGAACTCAGGTTACAATTCTGTACCAACTGTTCCTTACTGTTGAACTCATTTTAGGTAAAATCAGTTGGGGAAGGGAATTACTGTTTAGCAACATAGGAATAGTTAGTTCAGTCTATCACATACTTTATATCAAATAAAATTTCAAATTTCCTTAAGAGTTAACTTGTGAAAAAGAAAAAGAAAAAATCTCTCACAAAAATTAAGGTAATATTAAAATGGTTTTAGTAAGGGGAGAAGATATATTATATATATATTGTGTTTTGGAGAAGGGGGAGGGTAGCCAGACACGATGTACTGCTCAAAAGCAAGTGCTCTAAGTCAACATTTTTAAATGTAATGGTGAGTTTTAGGGGGAGGGGAAGAGTTCTCTAGTCCTATGATCGAGTCTTCATCTTTTAGTGAGTCTATGCCTCTGGACCATGAACTACATCTTGTTTCTCAGTACTCCCCACCCCACCCCCCTTAGTTGAGATAGGAAGGCTAAGTGGGCTGGAGTTGGGTATTTCTTTTCTTCTAGGCTCTGATAGCCTATCCAGTAGTTTAGGGTCTGGTTAACTAGGTTTTCCTGAGTGCAGGCTTTGTTAAGAAGAGAATACTGTGGATTTCTCAGAATGGTTCCTTCCCCCATCCCCTTGGGGAAGCATGAGTGGATTTTTGTCCAATATTTACTGTGATAAAGTGGTTGAGCTCCGGAAGATAATTCTCAAAAAACTGTGGGCACTCCCCGTGACTGGGTCTCCTTGGAGATTTGAACTCTCAGAATTGTCCACACTGAGCTTCCAGCAATTCATCAATTACAGCTTGGGGTTTCCCACTCCAGCACTGGCGCGAATGAAGTTTCTGCTTACGTGTCTCTGCTCATATCAGCCATGACTCCCTGTATGTGCATCCCTCTCTGTCTCTCTCTCTCTCTCTCTCTCTCATTCTCTCTCTCTGTCTCTCTCTCTGTCTCTCTCCCTCTAATTTGGGATAACATGATTTGTTAGCCCTGTGTCCTCACCTCTATTACAGATCCCAGAAAAATTGTTTTTAGAATAGACTTCCTAACATGTGAAACCAGAAACATGGAATGCTCATTTTTAAAATGAGGGAAAAAGCAACAATATAAAATCTACTGTGTAAGAGGTTCAAGTTATAGATGTTAATATGTACTACGAGCCTTCCTATTGAATGTTTTTTACTACTATTCATATAGGCTTGAAGTTTTTTATTAGTTACTATATACCTTTATGTGATTCCAGAAAGATTTGCTTTTTAAACAAATATATGTATTTGGAATACAATGGAAACCAGTAAATTGGGGGTGGCAGAGGTGAAACACACCATGGATTATTGACTTGGACTCAATTGCTCCACTTGTTTAGTAGACAAATAATATACCTACATTAGAAAAATAAACCAAGGGGGCACCTGGGTTCCTCAGTCGGTTAGGTGTCTGATTTCGGCTCAGGTCATGATGTCACAGCTTGTGAGTTCAAGCCCCACGTCGAGCTCTGTGCTGACAGCTCAGGGCCTGGAGCCTGCTCCAGATTCTGTGTCTCTGTCTCCCTCTGTCTTTCAAAAATAAATAAATATTAAAAATTTTTTTAAAAAAGAAAAAGAAATCAAAGATTAATATGATCTAAAAGTTATACCTTAAGGAAAAAAATAGATTCTGACCATTTAAAGGACAAATTTTAGAATTAAGGATCAGAACTGAAACAAATATTGGGCAGTCATGACAATCTGACTCAACATGTTCAGTTTCAAAACAAGGATTATGTTAGCATCTTTGGGATTAGTGTCTCTCTCAAAGAAAATGACTACTTTACCAGAATAAAATAAATGTTAAAAGATACAATAAAGCACTGAAAATTGTGGTTCATGGAGGTCAATGCAGCACAATGGTTAATATAGATATGGCAAGAAGTTTTGAATTGCTTAGTCAGTGAAACAAGAGCTGACTGGGTTAATTACAACCATAGGATCAATATTCTCATTCTCCACTAGACCCAAACACCAATTAAGGTTTCTATCACAACTCCAATTGATACCGCTTTTTGAATGTCATGAATTTTTTCCAGATGACAAAATATGGTAACAACTCATCAGGTTTTTAAAAACTATTAGCAATGAGGAATTATTCCTCTTTGAGACTGTTGTTTCCCTTGGCTTTTGGACAACATTCTCCTATTTTGAGTTTCCTTCATATGCTAATCTGTTTCCTCACACATTCATCCAGCCCATTTAGATTTCCACAGTATCCTGATGGTGCTCAAATTGTTACCCTCTGAGAACAACTTTTCCCTGAAATCTAGTCTCTGAAGAACACTCCCTAATTGACATTAAGTTACTGTGTCCCAAAGTGCTCCTTGATCCTGACACTAGCTTCTTTTAATTCCCAACCTGCAACTGAAGTTAGTCACAGACTCCATCTTTCTGTTCAGAAACCTGGGAGACGTTCCTGACTCTTCCCTTTCTCTCACACTTGACACTTAGTCCTTGAGTAATCTTCTCTGTAACTTCAAAATAGATACTGAATTTGAACAACCTTTCTCACCTGAGCTCATCATCTGCTCTCTGGTTCAGTGCTGTAACCCCTACTCAACCTCTCTCCTTCCATAACTGCATTTCTTTGTCACAAAATCATTGAACCAATTCTTTTAAAGATAAGTCACCTCATGTCCCTACTCTATTCAGAACTCCCAAGGGCATGACAGCCCAAGCAGAATATTTGATGCGGCCTTCAGGACCCACATAATTCGGTGGCTTCTTTGACATTTTCTCCTGCTCCTTTTCCTCCTGTGCACTTCCCCTTACACACTGGGCTCCTCGTAGCATCTCCAAAATTCACACTGTACTCTGGTTACGTTTGCATTTACTTTGAACTCTGACCCAAAGAGCTTTCCCCAAATATGCCTTTTCCTCTCCTATGATGCATGTTTCGTTTGTCCTGTTGGTTTCAATGTTCTCTTATCAGTGAGATCATACCAAGTAATCCAGTTCCACAGCGTGCCAGGCACATACTTCTTCCCCTTTTTTCCCTTTCCACTGAATCTGATTTATTTTGCTCTGGTTCTCTTACTATCTAATATATCACCTCATGATGAAATGATTTGATTGAGTTATGATATTTATCAAGAAGATCTTCTAAATTCAAAAATTAATATATAGTGATCTGATTGTTTATTGTCTGTTTTCCCCCCACTGGAATGGAAATGCTATGGGAGCAGTCGCAGTACCTTCAGTGCTTAGGAAAGCATCTGGCACCATGGGGGGCATTCATTAAAGATTCTTTGAATGAATGGTTGAGTATATGAATAAATAATATATGATGTAAGCCACGAGTAAGGAAATGCTTATATTAGTATAGACCAACATATTCATATCAATGAATTTCATAATATTTATCACTTGGCTTTGATATCAAATAATTTTATGCACATTATGAAAGTGCATGTAGGCTTTTTCTGAACATATGCAATGTTGTTTCTTTTATTCTATCTTGTTTTCCTTTTAGACATTGATGTTCTTTTAAATGATCACATGATGTGGCTATTAGGGAATTTAAAATCATTTATGACCCACCTTTGTACTATATAAGATTTTTATGACATCCATTTATTTACATCATCTTTGCATTTAGCTTAATTTTTCCACCAGTCTTTCCCCTTTACTTCAGTGTCTTTAAGCATGTGTTTTTTTTTTTTATTTTGTTACACTTCTACTTGGCATCTAAAATTCAAAATTAGGAAGAGGTGAACTACACACACATAAACATATACCCATACATAAAGATACAGTTTAAAGTATCAGAGTGACAGTAAGTGAAGTTTTGTAATTTATGAATCTGTCACAACCATGTGAAATTTCAACTCTGAGGGCATATATTCTAAACATATTTCTAGCTTTTATAATCAACCAAAGGATTAATTCAGTAGACATGTACAGCGAATAGAGTGACTGTTTCTGAAGTCTGTTGGCTTTAGCAAGTCAAACACAAAAGTTTTAATAGGACTCTACTGTTCACTTCTTCAATCCATACAAATAGTGCTATTGTAAGTTACTGGCATATCTTCTCTTTTAGTATGTAAGCTTCTTAAAGCTGGGGCCATGTTTTATTCACTGCTAGAACCAAATTGTTGCTGTGCAGTATTCTGTTGTTAATATGCACTTTTATTTTCTTTTTTCTAAAATGCACTTCTAAATGATCAACTTCAGAATAAAATTAGATTATTTCTAGATTTTACAGTCTTTTATAGCCTAATGATGAAATGATTACATTGAGTTATGATACTTCTCAAGCAGATCTTATAAATACAAAACTTAAATGACAGAATAATCCACACATGTTTTTATCAGAAAGTGAGGCAATGGTCTATCAAAATTCTAACTGTAACCCCATTTTGGACGTAAGTATCGAGCTCCTTCAAAATGAGATCTTTTTATGAAATGAAGGTGGACATTCTGATAGGTGAGATGGGGTTTCTTAAAAACTTCCCTGAGTATGGAGACTGTCTTACTATGTTCAGTGAAAAAGATGTACGCATGATAAAATTCTTCAGTAAAAATATCTGGAGTCATGTTTATTACTTTATGAAAAGCAAACAAGAAAAAAAGGGAAGATTAAATTCAGTGGTTGGTTTTTGGTGGGATTTATTTTTAGAGGTATTTTGGCACCAATAAAGGACATCTATGTACATAAATGATCATTTCAAAGAGTTAAATTCATATCCTCATGACAGAAATGGATGGAATTTTTTGAAAAGTCGTGTTGGGAGAACAAAGATCATCCTAGCCCAAGTTGAAATCTTTGCACATTGACTTTCAACATTTTCAGTGAATCATGTATAAGCCTGTTAGAATTTCTAATGAAATGTGTGCCAGATTAAAGGAACCTGCCCATTTTTATTCTTCCAATTCTACAGGAGGAAAGAAAGGCATGATGAAAATATGTATATTTCTCACTCAGAAACATTTCTTTTTCTATGCATATCAGTTGTTGGAAATGTAGAGATTCTATATCATGATTTATTTATAAATGTTTGTCTCACACACACTCTTACACAGTTGTCCTGATGAAAGTTGCTGTTATCAGCATGACTCATCCAAGGTGTAAGTGAATTTCATGAAGGAACAAATATTAATACGGCTGTCCCCCATCATCTTTTTCTAAGCTTGAGTGCTTAGTTGTACATTATTCCATTGTTGAATGCCAATCCAGAATCTTAATGGTTTGTGGCAATCTTCATGTTTTCTAAGGATATTGGTCTATGGGATATTCTTGCTTATTAACCCATGGGACTGATTCTATCTTTTCTGACTCTTGTCTTCCTATTTTTCTCTGTTTACTTGATTACCTATTTGAATATCTACCTGCCACAGAATCATAAAATCTTAATGCAAGGTAGGAAGGTTTTAATACAGCTTTTGGTAGCGGATGGAACAATGGACTCTAAACTTTTTTCTGTGTGTATTCAGGAATTCTGCTATCTAACTTGATTGAACTCTTCCTCAATAGCATAAATTTAGCATAAACCTTCCTTCTAGCCCTTATCAATATTGTTCCTTTCTCTTTAAAGCCCCTCCTAATATTATTGCATTCACATTCTGGTCCAATTTCTTAAAATGCTCTAAACTCTAAAGGAGTTTTCTTATTCTCCTTCCTTCCAAGATTGATTAGTATTAAATATTTATTGTGTGGAAAGCCATTCTGCTAATTCTAAGCATCTTATTTATTTTTATAACAAACTATTAGATATCATTATGCTCACTTGATACTCAACTCATGAGGTTAAGATTTGTATAAGTAGAATACTTTGCCAAGTTTAAACATTTTCTATATGTCAACATGAGATTTACACCCAATAGTTACTACTCCAAAACGAAGGTCTATTCTAAACTTCATTATACATTTTCTGATCTCTGTTGGTGTGAACCACCTTTATAACATGTACCAGACTAATTAGGTTTCTTATTGTATGTAACAATTGGCCTGGATGTTAGTCATATGCCCCTTCGGAAGAAGTAAGAGCCCAAAACACATTTTCTACAAGCAAGAACAAATACTATAATTTGCATTCTCTCTTTGTAGCAACTCTGTATCTACAATGTGGGGTGTGTGTGTGTGAATTTTTAATTGAATTTACTTGAACAAGAGTCTTTATCCATGGTCTTGCCCAAGGTAGAATGCTTTTATGGCTAAATTTTCTGCTTACCATCCCAGCAAAAACATCAATTAAATATCTACACATTGATGGAGAAATTCAATCTAACATGTAGAATATTTCTTTGGAGGCCTTTTACTTTAAGGAGGAAACAGGTAATCTTAGTAGCAGTCAGAAGCATCCTGACTCAGAATTCCCCTGGGGCTCAGTGATGCCACAGAGAGACATTTAGGGATTATTTTATTCAGACACAAGTTATTAGAGGGAATGGCTAGGCAAACTGCTCTTAGCTATGGTTATAGCGAGAGCATAAGAGATATATTTACTTATTAAGGACAAAAATGTTCCAGAAAATACTGAGTTCTTGGTTATAAAGTGCCCTGCAGGGTAACAGATGAAAAAAGAGATAAAAAGAATTAACTAGCAAGTTAACTAAATTCTGCTTCAAAGCTTTGATTCAAATGAGCATTTAAAAACCATTTTATTTTTTCAGCAGCAACTCATTGATTTTTTTTTTCCTGAATGAGATTAAGTATTCATTTTAAAAGGATAAAAACTAACCCAACAAAAAAGAAACTTCTGTTTGCTCATTTTACATTATTGTATAAACTATGTAACAAAAACCATATTGGAAATCAAAACAGTGTTAAGAAGTCAACTACAACTTCCCTGTCTTATTATAGAAAATAATTGCATTTTTTAACTCTCTAATAATTGCAAGATTTAAAGAGCAAAGCAAGAATATTCAGGGTTTATCTTCTCCAAATATTTCCACTGTGTGAAAAGAAAACTAAATTACACTGAACACCAAATGAGGTCTACCTAAATCTCAAAGTTAGCAAGTGACAAAGGCAGGATTCACCCTTAGACTTTAGTAACTTCTGAAACATTACTCGCTCCAATTGCCACATTGCTAATTCCTGCTGGGCATAAAGAAGCAAGGAAGTTAGCACTTGAGTTACTTAGAGGTCAGAGATTCATATTCAGCTAAGCAGAGATCTTTCCCAGGAGCCCTGTGTACCACCTGGGAAATAATGAAGCTTCCAAAGTGACAGATGAGTTTTCCATTAGAGTGATAATTACCCGTTATGGTAACTGCCTACTTTAAGTATCTCTTAATGTTGATCAGAGTATTGTCATTTCTTTGTTATTATTTCTGTTTTCAGTAGGAATGTTTGACTGCTCCACGTAACGTCCGTTACCTTTGAGGACAGATCTAGAGTCAGAATTTTTTAGTTGACTCCAGGTCTGCTTGCTATTGATTCTGTGAAACTGGGTATGTTTGTATACTCTCTGTGCCTCAGTTTCTGAATTGCAAACCAAAGATTAGAATAGTATCTATCGAGAGGTGTTGTAGGAATTTCATGAATTTATAAGTGAAAAGCTCTTAGAACAGCCCTTTTCATATTTTAAGTGAAACATTGTCTTCCATTATGTTTCTCTATCATTACCACAAAAATGTAATTTAGGCAATGGATTCATTGATATCTTTCTAACTCTTTCCACAGTGTGTGAATTATATGGGTAATATTCATATTCGACCCCGGTTGTAAGGTTAAAACAAAAAAAAAATCTGTTCTAAGTTCTCATGATATTGTTTCATTGTCAAAATTTCGGGGAAGACAATCCCATTACAATCCTTTCAATATTACAGCAATTCTTAAAGTTTCATCTAGTGCATAGAAATTATCCATTATTTACACATTGTTAATAAATTAGTTAATTGACCATGCCTTGTAATTAAATCTGAGGTGGATATTAAATTATTCATGCTGTAAATAAATTAATGCTCAGAGATTTTGCTTTCATTTTTAGAATATTTGATTAGTACACCTTTACTCTGTAACTTACCCGTTTTTATTTCTAATGGGCCATAATTTTTCACAGATGGGCACTATGAACCCATAAAAAGTCGGTGTGACTAATTTGAGTTTACCCTGCTTTGTCTTGAAAATCTTTCCAGTTGTTCTTTCTAAACTTTGTAATTGCATCTGACAGTCTGATGCAGCATATACCTTTGAAGTGTGGCTTCAGTGCAATGGGACTGTCTTTCTGTCAAGTGCATCAAAATTTAAGCACTGAAATCAGCTTTGTGTATCAAAATTGTTTCCTTGTGAGATTATAAATAATTCTATCAAGTTATTGTCAAATTACAGTGGCCAGTGGGAGATGAAATGTGGCTAGTGTGATATGATGAAGAAAACAGAAAACAGTGGGTACAGTTCATGGCCTCAGATATTTATTTATGGTGTCTTTGCTGTGTCTGTATGCCCCTGTGTATGCACAAACATACACACACCCATATACTAAGAGTATCTCTTTCTGGCCTTATGGACAAATTATGTAAAAGAGCCGGTCTCAGAAACTGTTCTGTTCAATTCAATAAACATGTGTTGACCAATTTATTAGTATTACAGCGATCATAGGGTTTTACAGGAACACAACAGAAGCACTGTTGAATAGTCAAGAGAAATTTCTCCTGGAAGATGTTGCCTACATGCTCACTGTCTTTGTGGGGGTTAAGAAAGCTACCAAGGTATTTCCATGACCATGGGATTCACAGAAGCACCATGGACTTTGCTGAGTAGTCTGGAGGCCTCACTGGCCATCTTGGTGATTCTAGAGGGTTAAAAATAAACGAAAAGTTCAAATACTTAACCAATTAATAATTTCCTTTCCAGAGAAGTCTATTCACAGGAAGTTCAGTTTTCTGTCCATCAGCACTTTTCTAGTATTATAGAATATATAACAATCCCTTTTTTGGATACATTTCTATATATTTAAACAAGTCTAATTAAGCATAACACTAAGTTATGTTAACTATATGGATTCAAATAAGATACACTCCCAATCCTCAGGGGCCTCACATTCTAATAAGAGACAGACACATAAATTCACACAATAGATCATGGCACCACGATCAGTGAGCAGGTTGGAATGGAGACACGCAAAGGAGGAATTGATGAAACATACTTAGAAACCAAGGAGAGAAGTGGCAGAGTGACCCTGAGTGAATACCTCAGTGATACCAGTGGATGCCTTGAGCACGGAATGTTAGGGATGGGCAAAACAATTATGGTGAAGACAGGGTAAAGAAGCCTAACAGCTAAGAAATGAAAAATCACTCCGTTCCTCAAACAACTTGACGTTATGAATAATAACCCAATCCTAATTATTTATATATCTTTCATGTTGATATACCCTTCAATTTATTATCACAGTGCTCACTGTATTTATTAAACTCCATGACTCATTACTTGTATCAAAAATACTACCAACATTAAGCAAGTAGCAATACCTTCAGTAGGCATTGCTAGGATGTTAATATAAACCACAGAACATCTGCAGACCTTCTTCAAAGAAGAAGTTGGAGCTTCTTTGTCAAGGTTCTTATCTTAGTCCATTCAGGCTGCTATAACAAAAATACCATAAACGGAGTGATTTATAAACAATAAACATTTATTTTTCAGTGCTGGAAGATAGAAGTCCAATATCAAGGCACCGGCAGGTTCAGTGTTGGTGAGTTCCACTTCCTAGTTCATAGATGGCCTCTTCTCTTCGAGAAGTGGAATGGGCAAGGGACCTCCCTGAGATCTCTTTTATAAGGTCACTAATCCCTTTCTGAGAGTAGAGCCCAATCACATCCTGAAGACCAATTCTCTTAATACCACCATCTTGGGAGTTAGGATTTCAACATATGAATGTGGGGGGACACAAACATTCAGACAATTGCAGTTCTATAAAAATAGAAATGGTGGCTCTCATTATCAGTCAGGATGGTAGTCTGACTACATTAGGCAATGAACTTACCAACAGGATGTAAGATACTGGATAGTCACACAGGGTCACCAGGAGGGCTTAAAAGCCTGCCTCAGAGAGTTGGCAGTTAGTCACATCACTCATGATGATGTCGCAGAGCCAGAGCTATGACACCCTTTCGATCACTGCTTCACTTTTTACTGAAAGCAGCACTTAGACAAGACGCTGGGCTCTCACTACTGCTGGCACCACTGTCCCTTGCACTAGAAGCTCCATGTTATTGGCACTGTCCCCAAGGGTACTCTGCAGTCTCTATACCTTTGCATCATTAAGTTCTGATTCAGTCTGGGTCACTTGCATCTGATCGATGGAACCTAAGTGAGGTAAGTATATACTCAATCCAAACCTGGGAAGGCAAGCTATCTGACACGAAATATTTTTATTACATTACTCAACCAAATTGTGGTAAGGTTTTCCATAATGAAATAGGATTGTTTCCATGGCCCATTTCAATATAGAGTCAGGGCAGGATATAAGCAAATACTCTGTGAAACTTAAAAAAAAAGTTAATGTTTATTTTGACTTGGAATTTTATGAGGAAAATAAAAGACTGGTAAACTATTATCTGCTAAGATTTAATCTGTGGGTTTAGGGGCATTACCTTATGGAAGACAGTTCTGGAAAAGATGCCAGTACAAGCTTTCAAAATTTAGATTTGAACTCTAACTTACTGTCGAATCACTGTAAAAACATATCAAATTATCCACAAACAAAAAAATGTACCCCTTATCAGAGATAAGATAAAGAGAGATTTATCTACCAGGAAAATCTCTGGTAGATGGGATTCATGTCAGAAGATACCTGGAACTTGAATCCAATGGCAGTCATAGGTAGCTGGAAGTTCAATGCTCTGGGGTGAAGAATACTGATATTTCACGAAGTATTTTGGGGAACTGAATCTAGGCACTGAATGAAACAAGGGACAGGCGTAAAGTTCCTGCATCCTTTGATAAAGACAGAGATAGGAAATATAAAAGACACAAGAATGTATATTCTGCTGTTATTGAGTGAAATGTTCTACAGATACCAATAGGTCAAGTTGGTTTATAGTAGTATTCCAAGTTATAGATAGACACGTTACTCTTCTTTAGCTCTATTCCTTTCCCATTTTTATTTCATTATTATTATTCATATTAACTATATATATTTTACAAATCAATAATATTTGTTATATTTATTACTTTATATAATTTTATGTCTTTGAAAAGTTTGAAGGAATAAAGAAGCACAAGTATTTGTTTACAAATTCAATATATTAACTTCCTTATTTATTATTCTTGGTTTTCTTCTTTTGTTCCCATGGATTTGACAAAACCTGGAGTGATTTCCTTAGCCTAATACAACTTTGATTCTTCTCATCTCTTTTCTGTTCTTAGTGACAAGTTTGTTACACATATGCTACATTAATGCATGTTATAGGGCCAACAATACATTGTATGCATATTATTTTCTAGAATTGCTTTTTAAATCAGTTTAGAAGAAATGAAAAAATATGCACTTACACTGTCATTTATAATCACATAATTACTTTTACTAGTCTTAGTATTTCCTATAAAGTGGGTCTCCTAGCAACAAATTATCTCATTTTTTTCTAGCTTTATTGAGGAATAATTGACAAATAATAATTGTACATGTTTAAAATGTGCAGTGTGATGTCTGATAGATATACACACATTGTGAAATTATCACCACAAATAAACTAATGAACATACCCATCCTCTCATGTGGTTAATCATTTCTTTGTGTGTGGGATAAGAACACTTAATATCTACTCTTTTGGCAAATTTTATGTATACAATACAGCATTATTAACAATAGTCACCATACTGTCTAATGGAATTTATTAATTCTAATACATTTATTTTTAAATAACTGTATTTAAATAAATAATTTATTAACCATGTGTAACTGAATTTATTAACCACGTGTAACTGGTTAATTATCTTATTAATAAATTAATAAAATAAATTATTATGGAATTTATTCCTTAATAAATGGAATTTATTGACCATGCATGTAACTGAAATTTTGTACCCTTTAACCAGCATCTTCCTATTTTGCTCACTCCTTGGGGCCTGGCAACCACCTGTCTACTCTCTGCCTTTAAGAGTTCAACTTTTGTGGGTTCCAAACATAGGTGAGATCCCACAGTGTAACTTTCTGCGTCTAGCTTGTTCTGCTTGGCATACTGTCGTCCAGGTTTATCCATGTGGTTAAAATGGCAGGGTTTTCTTCTATTTTAAGACTTAAAAATATTCCGTCATATAGGTACCACATTTCTTTATCCATTCATCTGTTAATGGACACTTAGCTTGTTTCCATGTCTTGGCTTTTGTGAATAGTTGCTACAGTGGGAACAAGAGTATAAATATTCTTCAAGATCCAGATTTCATTTTGTTTGGATATATACCCAGAAGTGGGCTTGATAAATCCTAAAATCATTCTATATTTAAGTTTTTGAGAAACCTCCATACTGTCTTCCGTATTGCCTGTACAAATTTACATTCCTATCATCAGTGAATAAGGGTTCCCGTTTCTCTAGATCCTTGACAACATTTGTTAACTTTTGTCTTTTTGATAATAGCCATTCTAACTGGTGATATTCATTGTGGGTTTGAATGTCAATTATACCTCAATTAAAAAGAAAGAAACTTAAACCAGGAATAAAAAGCTATAAAAAGTTTTTAATTAATATGGAGCCACAGAAGACCTCAACAGAGCCAAAGCAATCTTGAACAAGAAAAAAGCTGGAGACAACACATTTCCTGGTTTCAAAAAATATATTACAAAGCTATAATTTAAATTAAAGCAGTCCTGACATAAAGCAGTTCTGACAGAACAGAATAGAAGGTCCAGAAATAAGTCCACACATATATAGTCAACTAATCTTCAACAAGGGTACCAAGAATACACAAAAGAGAAAGGGTAATCTCTTCATTAAATGCTGTTGGAAAAACTAGATATTCACATACAGAAGAATGAAATTAACCCTTATATCATACCCACACCATATACAAAAATCAACTCAAAATGGATTATAATTGGAGGTGTCTAGATGGCTCAGTCAGTTAGGTGGCCTTCTCTTGATTTTGGCTCAAGTCATCATCTCCCAGTTTGTGAGTTAGAGCCCCGCATGGGGCCCTGCGTTGACCGTGAGGATGCTGTTTGAGATTCTCTCTCCCTCTCTTTCTCTCTACTTCTCCCACCCCCACATCAAAATAAATAAACTTAAAAAGAAAAACAAAATAAAACAGGAAACAACTTTGTTAAAAAATGGATTAAAATAAAACCTAAAAGTCTAAAACTATTAGAAAAAAAATATATAGAAGAAGCCTCTTAACATCCCTTTAGTCATTGATCTTTTTTTTTTTCTTTATAATCCCAGAAGCACAGACAACAAAAGCAAAAATAGGCAAGTGAGATCACATCTCAATGTTTATCTGGGAAAGTCTTTTTATTTGGGAAAGTCTTTTCAATGAAAGATAATGTCACTGGATGTAGGAATCTGTTGGCAGTTTTTTGTTTTTGTTTTTGTTTTTTCCTTGCCTTTGGGCACTTTGAATGTTACTCCATAGCCTTCTAAAATGATGAGTCCATTTTTTCTTGCTTTCCAGATTTCCCCTTCTCTTTAGCATTTTTACCATGATGGGTCTCTTTGTGGATCCTTCTGTGTTTTGCCTAATACAGTTTTTTGAGTGTCCTGGGTCTTCAAATTAATTCTTCCCAATACATTCAGAAAGTCTTCAGCCATTAGTTTTTTCAAATATTTTTCCCTTTCATCTTTTCCTGTCACTTTCATTATGCATGTGTTGGCACAGTAATGGTATCTCACATTCTCTGAGGCTCTATTCATTTTTCTTCATTCCTTTTCTCTCTACCCTTGGATTGTATAATTTTTGTCAATCTATACTCAAGTTATTAATTTCTCTTCTTTGTTGTTCAGATCTACTGTTGAGCCCCTTTAGGCAATTTTTGATTTCAGCTATGATATATTTGAACTCCAGAATTTTCACTTATATTATTTTAATAATTTATTTTTATTTATATTTTCTATTTGATTCAACCATCTCATCATACTTTATTTCTTTAATCATGGTTTCCTTCCTTCTTAACATATGTATAATGGCTATTTTGAAATCTTTGTGTCACATTGAGTGTCTGGTTGTTCTTCTAGGGCATTTATGTTGTCTGCTTGTGTGCGTGTGTACGCGCGTGTGATGGATTATACTTTCCTGTTTTAAAGAAACAACTTTTTATTCTGTGTCACTTAGCACCCTACTGAATAACTCGTTATGCTGTGCATATGCACATAGAATAGGTTTTTTTAGAAATAGACAGTTTAAAAGCATTTTGAAAAACAAGGTTTGCAGCCTAAGTTTGTAAGCACTGGACTAGATGAACTCTCAAGACTTTCTGACCTTCAGATGTACTATCCAATGACACTTTGAATTAGAAGATAGATAGGGGCAGAGAAGGTCTCCAACCTTGGCTCTTCTGTTCTTTCTGGAATTTTTCTCAGTTTGGTGAAAGTCTTACCTGATTTATTTCCAACTTCTTTTTACCTGACTCATTTCCCACATGTAGTTGTTTTGATGCTTTTTGCATTCTCTCAAGCCTAGAGTCTCCCAGGAAGAATGGAGTCTTCTCTGAGGTTGATGCCTAGGGTATTGGTGTTGTAAAAAGACCTCATTCTGATCTCTTCATCACAAAAAGAGACGAGATCTTAACCCAGATTCACCTTTTCTAGCAGGAGGACACAAATGCTAGATGCAATGTACATTTTTTCTGTCATTCTTCTCATCAGTTCATCCTAGGCTGACAGCTGTATAGCATGAAATAAGGGGTACTTTTGGCCAGCTACAAATATAAAGGCCATAAAGAAACAGCACACGCTGCACTTATTTCCCATAAAACAGGACCATTTTTATTACTTCTGATTTATAATAGAAATGACAATTGCATATATTTCTTCATGCGTGTACAGAATCAAATGCAGAACATAAAACTCCCTGAAAAATACAGGACTCTACCAATTAGGTCTAAAATAGAATACATTTCCTTTAGTCTAAAAACTTGAAAAACATTCCTGATTGGTTTCTCTCTCTATCTTGCTCTCTCACAGACACATATACCCACCAACTTACAAAAATTTACCAAATCAATAAACAGAGCTTAGAATCCATTGTCATTGTCTATGTAATATAAATTTTGCATCTAAAATTGTTTCCCATGAAAGTAAATAATTTCAAGAGTTTTTCTCACATTTTAAAACATCTCAGAGTACTTCTTCACATGCCTTGATTTTAACATAATGCTATAAAGTAGTATTTCTTTTCTTTCTTGTTGTCTTTGCACTTTTATGAACATAAAGATTCTTTTGCCCAAAATGGTCCTTTTGATCACATAAATGAAAATATACACATGCATGCATTTTTCAACATACAGTTTCATGGTGTAAACAAAATATATCCAGGGATCCCAGATCAAAGAGTCCCTTTTATAAGAAGATAGGACAGGAATAAATGTGTATCCACTACCACACTGATTCCATATGCCCCTTCATATGTAACATCTCATAGAAGTGCCAATATATTTTAGAAATGAGGACTCTGAGACTCAACGGGGTGATTAATCCAGTCACATAGTGAGCACATAGCTCAGCTGGATCTCAACTAATATCTTCTGCCTTCACATTCTTCCATTTCACCATCTCTAATGTTAATCAAGAGTTAATAAAAGATTATTACACAAGCAGTGTTTTCTTCTCCAGGAGTCAGTTAAATGTCATGAAGAAGCATCCTGCCCCATTAATTAGTAATTGGATGAACTTGATAGACTTAAGTTCTCTGTGCCACATCATTCTCATCTGTGAAGTGGGGATAAACACATTGTCTTTAAGTGACTTAATCTAGGTAAATGCTTAGAAAATAAATTGTTTATACGAAATAGAATGTTTCATGCTATGGAACATGAAAGTTTCCCAGTGTATCCTAATACTCATTATTATTTCTCTGATTCTGATACTTTGTTGTTTACTTATGCTATAAATATGTGGCTGGTATTTTTTTCCTCAGATATTATAATTACTCTCTCTCTCTCTTTTGCTCTCTCACAGACACCTATATCCACCAACTTACAAAAAATTTACCAAATCAATAAACAGAGCTTAGAATCCATTGTCATTGTCTATGTAATATAAATTTTGCATCTAAAATTGTTTCCCATGAAAGTAAATAATTTCAAGAGTTTTTCTCACACTTTCTCTCTCTCTCTCTCTCTCTTTCAGGTAACTTTGTTCTGGTATTTCTATAAAAAGACAATGCAAATATGTTAGCTAATAAGGTTAAAATGAGCCAAGGGAAATTGAGTGTATTAGCCTATTTTCCTGTCACTGAAGGTCTTAATTCTCCTGCTAGACAAAGCATAGCAGATGTGCTGGCTCTTGGGGTATTGGTATGCTGACTTAGTGCATCCGTAGTGAATTTGGTTAGTGATTCCTGACTCATTTATGCAGAATTTAACACTCTCTTTTCCTGTGGCATTATTATAAAATGAGATTTCAAAAACGATTATCTTCAATCACTTCTGTTATATATTTACAGCCTATATTTATTGCCAAGATCTCCCTCCTAGGTTACAGTCCTATGCATTCATAGGATATGTTATGCCTACCTCTATAGTAATTTGTATGCCTCAATTTCCCTATTTTCTCTTAGAAATGATAATGACACAAAATAATGATACTAACCACAAGGGGTTGTTGGAAGTAACAGAGGTGTGATGGCTACATTTACGTGTCAACTTGGCTAGACCACGGTGCCCAGTTGATTGGTCAAGCACCAGTCTAGATGTTGCTGCAAAGGCGTGTTTCAGGTGTGGAAAACATTTAAATCAGTAGACTGAGAAAGGCAGATCACCTTCCACAATGTGGGAGAAGCTCATTTGATCAGTTCAAGGTCTTAAGGGAAAAAACTGAGGTCTCCAAAGAGGAAGGAATTTTACCTTGAAGAGTATTCCTCCTGGAATTTCCAAACTCCCGGCCAACTCTACAGATGTCAAGTTTGCCAACCCCTATAATTGTGAGCCAGTTCTTTAAAATAAGCCTATCTATCTATCTGTCTATCTATCTATCATCTATCTATCTATCATCTATCTATCTACCCATAGCTATTGGGTCTATTTCTGGTTCTCTAGGGAACCTTAATACAAAAGATAGCATATTTAGTGCTTAAAGTAGTGCCTGTCTATAGCAAGTACTTTAGTCACAGCATTAGCTGAATATTACTTAAGTAAACACCGATAAAGACCCAGTGTAAAAATTAAACCAAGGATGTCGTATGATTGAATCAGAAGAGCTGAGAAGACTTTTCTGCTTAGGTTGTTCCCCCACCTCTCTGTTACGGTCCCCGAATGCGCGTCTTTTAGGCCTATCTTGATAATCCTTGGAACACATTCTCACATTCTCAAACCCAATGGGCACAACCTCTGGACTATATTTGAAATGTAGATATATTACTTATTTTTGAGAGAGAGAAAAAGTGAGCACTGGAGGGGCAGAGAGAGGTTGACAGAAGATCCAAAGCGGTGTCTCTGCTGACAGCACAGAGCCTGATGCAAGGCTTGAACTCACAAACTGTGAGATCATGATCTGAGCTGATGTTGGATGCTTAACCGACTGAGCCACCCAGGTGCCCCACCTCAAGACTATACTTGAAGTTTCCATTTTCTGTCTACTTGGAACATAATAAAGTGCATCACTAAAAAAGGTGTCTTTGTAAAAGAAAGGACCAAATATTTGTCCTCAGACTTGGGCTCAGTTTTGTGATGCCCTTACAGGACTGTGACAAAATGATTGCTTTCATGCCCACATAGTTTTTTCAAGACAGTGCCTGCCAGAGCAAGATTATGATTATGGTCAACTGAGAGCCCATTAAAATCTAATTGAGAGTCAAAAGATGAGTGAGACCTGATTGACCCCCTGGATTTTATGGTACTTTTCAATTGCTGATGAGCACATTAAATTAAAGAAAAACAACTGACCCTATCAAAGACCTATCTAATCATAATTTTTGGATGTTAGGCATTGTTGGGTGGATTCTAAAAAAATTACTCATGGTGATTCTAAAATATGCTTCTGGTTAAAATTATTGGCCATATTATTTCATGAAGCTTGTTTTTCTTGGTGACTGCAGAAGAGAAATTAAGACACCTGGCCTGTGATGCACTCACTTTCTTTAGGGGCTGTCCATACCTGTAACAGGGAAAGAAAAAGAAGGCCTGTGACTCGTCTGGTTTAGTCTCCTTGTCAATCAGACCCCCAGTTAAATAGATTAATGATGTTTGCTTGGATGAAGAGGCGTTATCACATAAATGCCCTTAGCAGGATCTTCCCCAGCTAAAAGATAACTAATAGTGGATAAACTGAGAATTGATGAGGCAAAGCTCTCCAGAGAAAGTCATAGAAGAGCTATAACTCTCTGGGCTAAAAACTGAGGGATGTTTCATAACTTAAATACTCTTCACTGCATTAGATAATAACCTTTAAATTCTTGCTTGGAATTCCATCTCTTCTTCTGGGTGAGTGTGTGCAAGTCTGATATGGGAGGAAAGAGCTGGAAAGCTACCTTGACAACTCAGACATCTCTATTCTTTGAGCATAATTATTGCCTGTATCCTCGGGATTATTAGTAAAATTTGATATTGGATAAGATCTCTGATGGGCTCAAGCCTGTCTTGACAATCCTACCATTGGTGTTAATTCAGGTAGTAATTGGCCCTGGGGCATTGTGGTTTGCCATTTTTTAAAGAGTTACATTGGAAATGGTAAAATGGGTAATATTCAATTTTATTCTAATGGCCGGAGATCATACACACAATTATCTAGAGTGATTAAAAAAAAGTCAAAGGAACAATTAGCCTATGTATATTGGACCACATCATTCCCTGACTTCTTATATATAGACTTAATTTTATATATAATGATTTTAACATTTATTTATTTTTGACAGACAGAGACAGAGTGTGAGCAGGGGAGAGGCAGAGAGAGAGGGAGACAGAAACTGAAGCAGGCTCCAGGCTCTGAGCTGTCAGCACAGAGCCCTATGCAGAGCTCAAACTCACAAACCACGAGCTCATGACCTGAGCTGAAGTCAGATGCTTAAGTGATTGAGCCACCCAGGTGCCCCAACTTAGTTTTATATATAAAAAGGGAATAACATTTGGTGGCACAAGGTGTTTATAATCCCTTTCTTAGGAGATTGAAATTATAGACATCTGTGTGATGATAGTCATATTCTTTTAAGTTTGTTTATTTTGGGGGTAGGGTGCAGAGAGAGGGAGAGAGAATCCTAAGTAGGTTCCATGCCCCATGCAGAGCCTGATGCAGGGCTTGACCCCATAACTATGAGATAATGACCTCAGCTAAAATCAAGAGTCAGATGTTTAACTGACTGAGACACCTGGGTGCCCCGTGATAGTTTTATTTTTAAAAACATGCCTATTGGGGCGCCTGGGTGGCTTAGTCGGTTAAGCGTCCGACTTTCGCTTAGGTCATGATCTCGCGGTTCGTGGGTTCGAGCCCCGCGTCGGGCTCTGTGCTGACTACCAGCTCAGAGCCTGGAGCCTGTTTCAGTCTGTGACTCCCTCTCTCGCTGACCCTCCCCTGCTCACGCTGTCTCTCTCTCCTAGAAATAACAAATTAAAAAATTAAAAAAAAAAAAAAAAAAAAGCATTAAAAAAAAAAAAATAAAAAAAAAAATAAAAACATGCCTATCCTCAATGGAACTATGCCCTTAACGCTAGGTCCTCCATTCCTGGAATAGCTACTGTAGTAACCCTGAGGAGGAATATTATCTCAGGGATTCAAGGCAATGTTCCTGAGACCCACACCAATCAATGTGCATACTATGAACAATTTGGTGGCTGTTTCCAAGTTAGCTAAATCACCTCTATTAACGTTCACTTCTATTTTATAATAGGTCTGCAGAGATGCCATAAAATCGTCTATAAGGAAATCTTACAAGTCTTCTCTGAGTCCTAATGAGACTTCTAAACTTCCCATAATTACATATGGGAGCAGGGAAGTTCCCGCTCGTGCATGGTCCATCTTCCTTCTAGGTGGTAAGGAGTACATTTCAAATATCATTTTTTATATTATATTTATTTTTAATTGTGGTAGCAACACTTAGCATGAGCTCTACTTTTTAAACAAGTTTCAAAGTGTGCCATACAGTATTGTTAACTATAGGTACAGTGTCGTACAGCAGATTTCTAGAGCTCATTCATCTTCCTTAACTAAAACTTCATTCCCCTTGATCAGCAACTGCCCATTTCACCTCCCCCACAGCTGCATTCTATCCTGTTTCTATACATTTGACTATTTTAGGTACTTCATGTAATTGGAATCACTTGTCCTTCTGTGACTGGCTTAGCATAATCTTCAATCCATCCATGTTGTCAAAATGGCAGGATTTCCTTCTTTTTTTTTTTTTTTTTTTTGAGGCCAACAGTATCTCATTATACGTATACTCCACATTTTTGTCATTCATTCCTCTGTTAATGGACATTTTGGTTGCTTCTGTATTTTGGCTGTTGCGAATAATGCTAAAATGAACATAGAGTGCAGGTATCTCTTTGAGATTCTGATTTCCATTCTTTTGGGTATATATCCATAAATAGGATTGCTGGATCCCATAGTAGTTCTATTTTTAAACTTTTGAGGAAACTCCATATTGTTTGCCAAAGCTACTATCCTGTTGTACATTCCACCTACAGTATATACATATTCCTACTTCTCCACACTCTTGCTAACACCTATTACTTCTTTGTTTTGAGTATAGCTATCCTGCAGGTGTGAAGCAATAGCTCCTTGTGTGTGTGTGTTTTTTAATATTTATTGATTTATTTTGAGAAAGAGAGAGAGAGAGAAAGTGAGGGAGGGGCAGAGAGAGAGGGAGAGAGAGAATCCTAAGCAGGTTCTGCACTATCAGTGCAGACCTCGACGTGAGGCTCACCCTCACAAACCCTGAGATCATGACCTGAGCTGAAATCAAGATTCAGACACTTCATCGACTGAGCTGCCCAGGTGCCCATTGTTGTTTTGATTTACATTTCCCTGATAATTAATAATGTTGATTTTTTTCTATGCTTGTGGGTCATTTGTGTGTCTTCTTTGGAGAAACCTCTGTTGAAGTCCTTTGTTTTCCCATTTTCTGCTTGTTTGTTAAACAGATTTATTTTTCTTTTCACTTAATAATATTGTGGATATCTCCCTATGCCACTGAAAATTCTTCTAAAAAATTTTTAGATTTTTAATATTTGTATGGTATTCCATTTTATGAATGTTCCATAGAAAAACTCCTCATACTTGATCTTTGGGTTTTTTACTTTCTTGCTAAATATTTTTATGGTGCTTGCTTTTATACTGTTTTAAATACTTTATATTGGTTAAATGCAATATCTACTAAAACTTTAAGGATTTGGTACTATTATGTCCTCCTTTTATAAATTGGGAAATTAAGCACAGAGAATAAGTGAATTGTAGAGCCTGGTAAAAATCGAGGCAGGCAAGGAGCTCAAATCTACAGGCCTAACTCTTCTACTATACTGTCTCTTCACTCAAAGGATCATAAGTGAAGCTAAATGTGTGCCTTCATCCTTAGTGATTTCTTTGCTATATGTGCCTAGATGTGGAATAACAGAGTCAAAGGATGTGCACATTTTAGAGGATCCAATGCAAACTGCTCCAAACTATGCTTCTAATTTTTTTTCCATTTTCTCAAATTGTAAAATACCATAGCATAAAATGTACTCTTAACCATTTTTAAGCCTACAGCTCAACAGTAGTCAGCATATTCATGTTGTGCACCACCACAATCATCCATCTCCAGAACTCTTTGCATCTTGTAAAACGAAAACTACCCAATAGACAAAAACTCCCCATGCCACTGTTCCTCCAGCCCTGGGCCATCACCATTCTTTCTGTCTCTATGACTGTGACTACTTTAAGCACCTCCTATAAATGGAATTATGCAGTATTTGTTTGTGATTGGCCTATTTCACTTAGCATATCTTCAAATTACAACCGTGTTGTAGCATATACCAGAATAGCCCTTCTTTTTTTTTTAAATTTAGTTTTTAAATTTACATCCAAGTTAGTTAGCATATAGTGCAACGATGATTTCAGATTTCTTTTTTTTCTTAAATAGTTTACTGTCAAGTTGGTTTCCATATAACACCCAGTGCTCATCCCCACAAGTGCCCTCCTCCATGCCCATCACCCCCCTTCCCCTCTCCTCCACCCTCATCAGCCCTCAGTTTGTTATCAGCATTCAAGAGTCTCTCATGGTTTGCCTCCCTCCCTCTCCCCAACTATTTTCCCCTTCTTCTCCCCCATGGTCCTCCATTAAGTTCCTACTAATTTACCTATACGTGCAAACATATGGCATCTGCCCTTCTCTGTCTGACTTATTTCACTCAGCATAACACCCTACAGTTCCATTCATGTTGCTACACATGGCCAGATTTCATTCTTTCAGTAGATTTCTTAATGCCCCTTACCCAATTAGCCCATACCCCCCTTCACAACCCCTCCAGCAACCTTCTGTTTGTTCTCTATATTTAAGAGTCTCTTATGTTCTGTCCCCCTCCCTGTTTTTATATTCCCTTCCCTTATGTTCATCTGTTTTGTATCTTAAAGTTCTCATATGAATGAAGTCATATGATATTTGTCTTTCTCTGACTATTTTTGCTTACATGATACCCTTTAGTTCCATCCACGTAGTTGCAAATGGCAAGATTTCATTCTTTTTGCCGAGTAATCTTCCATTGTGTGTGTATATACATACATATACATACACACATACATATATATATACACACACACAATGGAGGATTACTCCATATATATATTGTTGATAGCACTGCTATAAAGATTGGGGTACATGTGCTCCTTCGAAACAGCACACCTGTATCCCTTGGATAAATACCTAGTAGTGCAATTGCTAGGCCATAGGGTAGTTCTATTTTTAATTTTTGAGGAACCTCCATACTGTCTTCCAGAGTGGCTGCACCAGTTGGTATTCCACCAGCAGTAGAATTGCCTTCCTTTTTAAAATTTATTTGTTAATTATTTATTTAGTTTTGAGACAGAGAGAGACAGAGCATGAGTAGGGAAGGAGCAGAGATAGAGGGAGACACAGAATCTGAAACAGGCTCCAGGCTCTGAGCTGTCAGCACAGAACCCGATGTGGGGCTCGAACGCAGGAACCATGAGATCATGACCTGAGCCAAAGTCGGATGCTTAACCAACTGAGCCACCCAGGTGTCCCGAATTGCCTTCCTTTTTAAGGACTAAAGCAGGTGACTTTCCTTTTCCTTGAAGGAAGTATTGACAAGAAGCTTAACTCAGTGTGACAAACCCGAAGGTCAGTAGAGTGCTGAGGGTAATACAAAGAGCTCTGGCCTGAGAACTTAGGGACCTGACCTCTGCCCTGACTTTATATCTTACTAGCAATTTAGACAAGAGGAAGTCAGTAACTTCTCAGTAATATTCGACTTCCAAACTATAAGATCACAGGCATTAACATGTAAATTTTGCTCTGGATCCACTTATTTTGACTTGATGAATCTCTAATTCTGACTTCTGGATATACTTACTGTTTTCTATTGTGCAGAATCAGGAATAAAAACTAATAAATAAGAACATAATTCTCATTTCATTCAAATATTCTCAAATATTTTGGTCCAAGTACCCAAAAGATCAAAGGAGAATACCCAGTAATTTAGGATCTTTTTCAAGTGCAGCAACTGAGAGCTTGCTTGGAAGTATAGATTTTATTTATTTTTATTTTTATTTACTTACTTAATTTTTGAGAGGTAGAGAGAGAGAGAGAGAGAGAGAGAGAATCTTAAGCAGACTCCACACTCAATATGGAGCCTCATGTGGAACTGGATCCCACAACCCTGGGGTCATGACCGGAGCCCAAATCAAGAGACTGAACCCCCAGTCACCCCTGGAGTTTTCTGATTTTTAAATGAAGCATTGATTCCGTGTGCTTCCTCTGTGTCCTGATGTATCCAGTTGTTTTGTGTACAATTATGTGCTAAAATTCTTTAAATAAAAATGTTGCTTAGACTGTGGTGCCCATGACAGCATCCACGGGCCACATGTGGCTACTAAAACTTCAGTTTGGGGCACCCGGGGGACTCAGTTGCTTGAACGTCTGACTTCAGCCCAGGTCATGATCTCACAGTTCATGAGTTCGAGCCTTGCATCTGGATCACTGCCGTCAGTGCAAAGCCTGCTATGGACTCTTTGTCCCCCTCTCTCTGCTCCTCCCATGCTCATGCTATCTCTGTCTCTTGAAAATAAATAAACATTAAAGAAATACCGCACTTTTTCAGGTAGGCCAGTCACCTTGCAGGTGCTGAATAGCCATAGCCGGCTTGTGTACACTGTATTAGACAGTGAAAATACAGGACATTTCTGTTATCCCAGAAATATCTGCCAGATAACACGATATTACTGGAAAGTGGACTGGTAGTTTTTGGTTGCTCAGGAATCCTTCTGAGTTGGTTCTAAAATATGGAAGTCCAGTTTAAGAATTATAGGTCAATGAATGTTGAAGAATGTCAACTTGTGGTGTAGTAAAAATAAAACCCAAATTGGAAATCAGATATTGGGATTCCATATTGTGTTCTGAAATTTAGGAGGTGAGATGTAGGACTTTAGGCAATTCACTTGGATTATTAATGTGTTGAGACACAGGTTGTTTTATCTGTATTATGTTAAAAATAAATGTACTTCCTACTTCATAGGGTCATTCTAAGGATAAAAGGAAATAATTCGCAAAGACAAGCATTGTGTCTCATTAATTTTCATATATTCTGAATCTAAAATGGTGCCAGGCATATCTAGGTTCTCAAAAAACTACTTAATAACTTTAAAAATGGAAAAGATAATGGATATACATCCAGTTGAATATATCACTGGTGTGAGCAATTTGAAAATAAATTTTTTAATGAAATTTTATAAATACAGTTTTGGTTGTCAAGAACAATAATTTGGCTCTATTAAAACTTTCCTTGGAGGCTTATTCTAAATTTAATATGTTTGGAGGAAAAAGATTAGCAGATCAGTATAAATTTCTCTAGACGTTGTGACATCTTTTTGTTTTAATGTTCATTTTTGAGAACGAGAGAGGGGTAGGGACAGAGAGAGTGAGGGACAGAGGATCGGAAGCGGGCTCTGGGCTGACAGCAGAGAGCCTGACACAGGGCTCTAACCCACGAACAGCGAGATAATATCCTGAACCAAAGTCAGAGGCTTAACCAATTGAGCCACCCAAGTGCCCTAGAAGTTGTGACATCTTATATCAAATTTAGTTTTAAAGTTTTGGCCAATATGTGCATGTTTTCTAAGGTTAAGGAGATGATCACAACTTTTCTCACAATGAATGATCTCCAGACATTTTTTTCTGATAGTTTTTTTTTTTTAATATATAGTTTACTTATTTTTGAGACAGAGAGAGACAGAGCATGAGTGGGGGAGGGGCAGAGAGAGAGGGAGACACAGAATCCGAAACAGGCTCCAGGCTCTGAGCTGTCAGCACAGAGCCTGATGTGGGGCTTGAACCCATGAACAATCGTTGAGATCCGCCCTGAGCCGAAGTCGGATGCTTAACCAACTGAGCCACCCAGGCGCCCCAGATAGTTGTTTTTAAGGTATCAACCTATCTTTAGAGACATTGTTCACTTTAAGGTGGCTTCCCTGGGTTCCCTCTACTCTTGCAGAGAACACTACTGAGCCAAGAGGCTGTGGAAGGATGTCTGGGGAAGAAAGAGGGGAGTCTCATTCACTTTCTATTTATAGAGAATTCTAAGCGTCAGTGATCTGGTTTGCATTTACAGCAGATTATATCTTGTAGATTTGGCTATGACTCACTGGAGTGGTTGTAGGGAAAACAGAAGAAGTGATTTCTGGCAGCCTAATATTAAGAGAAATAACAAAGCATCTTTGAGAAGAAGTCCAAAGGAATAAATAGGGCATACAGAAGCGATTCCAGATGGGAACAAGTAGCTTTGAGTTTTCGGGAGTCTCCAAAGGCATCTTCGTAACCCAGTTTAATGTTAGAAGGAGGCATTGAGTGAAATAAAATAAAGCATACTTACAGATTTTAAGAAACTGAACTCTAATCTGGATTTTGTTGTTCAACATTTGTGTAAACTTTGGCAAATACTTCCCTTGCACTTTTAATCTCCTTCTCTGTAAAATGAAGGATTTAGGTGTGCCTGGGTGGCTCAGTCGATTAAGTGACTGACTCTTGAGTTTGACTCAGGTCACGATTTCACAATTCATGAAATTGAACCCCGTGTTGGGCTCTGCACTGACAGAATAGAGAGCCTGCTTAGGATTCTCTCTCTCTCTGCCCCTCCCCTACTCTCTCTCTTCCTCAAAATAAATAAATAATTTTTTAAAAAAGGATTTAGGCTATGTGATATCTTGAGTTAATTTTGGTTCCAGAGTTTTATGGTTTCGTCTGTAACACTGTATTCACAATGAAAGACTTCATTTTTCATGGCAGTGCAGGTACTCCGATGTGTAAATATCACTCAATTACTGTTATGATCACAAGGTCTGGACAGTAGTGAAAAGAACACATGACTTTTCAGCCACACATATTTGGTTTAAGGCCAACTATTGCATGTGCTTCAGGGAATCACAGTGCCTTTTCTGTAAAATGAGAAGTATTTTATACACATTTTGAAACTTTCTCAGGTAGATACAAATCAAACATATACATGTTCTAGTTTGGCTAAACAAATGTGCTCAGATATTAAATATGCTGCATACTTATCCACATTAACATATTTAGACTATTTAAAGAACAAAGCCATATGTTTGCAACACACATCCAGCAGGTACAATATCACCATCCAGGGGTTGAAATTAGTTTTGGGGGAAAACATAAATCTACACATAGAACATAAGCAGATAAATGGTGTGTCTATCATATTAAAATTCCACAGGATGATCAACAGAAAAAATGATTTAAAAAGTCCTCTTGAGGGGCGCCTGGGTGGCTCAGTAGGTTAAATGTCCTACTTCAGCTCAGGTCATGATATCACAGTTCATGGGTTCATGCCCCGCATTGGGCTCTGTGCTGACAGCTCAGAGCCTAGAGCCTGTCTTTGGATTCTGTGTCTCCCTTTTTCTCTGACCCTCCCCTGCTCGTGCTGTCTCTATCTCTCTCTCAAAAATAAATAAAACATTAAAAAAATTTTAAAGTCTTCTTTTATTTTTTTTTAATGTTTTATTTATTTCTAGGAGAGAGAGAGGGAGAGAGACAGCGTGGGCAGGAGAGGGTCAGAGAGAGAGGGAGTCACAGACTGAAACAGGCTCCAGGCTCTGAGCTGACAGTCAGCACAGAGCCCGACGCGGGGCTCGAACCCACGAACCGCGAGATCATGACCTAAGCGAAAGTCGGATGCTTAACCGACTAAGCCACCCAGGCGCCCCTAAAGTCTTCTTGAAGGGGTAATATTGACAAAAACATTGAAAAACACTGGTTTACAATATAATAATGCTAAATATCAAAGACAGGGCATGAAACTCTATACATATTTGTATGTTATATGTGCACAAATGTGTATATACACAAAGTGCATACATGCATATTCTCACCAGAATAAAACGGAAAGTATATATATAATTATGAGAGACCTCATTTGTTATCAATATCTTACTTATTTTTTATGATTTGTACAATGTTCTTTGTAAGAAACATAAATTATTTTAAAATGTAATTTTTAAAACCAGTAACTGTCTTAGGTTATATTTGAGCCCAGTGTCTGCCAGCATAGGGAATTCACTGTTGCCAAAAGACAGACGTGGAACAGTTGGAGATTAGCACGGAGCTAGGGAAAAATCATATATAAAGAGTATCTGTCAGTACACAGTGCTTTTCCTGTGGCAAAAAAAAAATTTTTTTGAACAGTAGTTCAGTGGCTTAGAAGGAAAACAGTCCTGTAAATCTATGAGCTCATAGAAGCATTCAACGAAGAGGTGGGATTTGTGCTTGGTGCTAGGAGGTGGAGCTATCAATGGGATTAGGTTTGGTTTACTTAGCCCAAGGTGGCAGGCAGAGTGGATTAAACAAGATGGAAATTTAATTCTCTCTCACATAAAATCTGTCTCCATGCAGGCAGTCCAGGGTCAACATGTGCTCCCTTGTTTTTAGGACACTAGCATCCTTCTATCCTAATGTTTGGCTTCTCTTCTCAAGGTTGACCTCATGGGGCATAAATGCTGCTGAAGATCCAGCTTTTATATCCAAATTCCAGGAACCAAGAAGGAAAGAAGAAGAGAAAGTCTCATTCTTTCTTTTTAAAAAGCTCTCTTGAAAGACTCACAAAATGTTTCTACTTAGAATTTATTGGACGGAACTCAGTCATGTTACGGCCACATCTAGCTTCCAGGGGAACAGACAAAAACATTCATTATCCTAGAAGGCAATGTTCTCCCCCAGATTTGGGTATGTGTTGATAAATAAAAGGAAAAGAAATATTTATTAGTAAACTCTCTGTTTTCACCACAGTCCCCACTTTTTACAAACTAAAGCTCTCCATTTGTCTTTCTCCTCATCAGTGGAACACCTCCTTTCTGCCTTCCTAAGAAAATGTCTTCTACATCCAACTCAAAATGTATGGCCTCTGAATGAGCATCTTCTCTTATTCACGTCCAGAAGTGTCTCCAGCATTATATAAACAGGATACAATTTATTTGCCCCCACAGAAACCAGTGGAGATGGTACAGAACAACTTAATAAGAATTACTACTCACAGAAGGAGACATATTACTGTGAGAAGTGATATATAAGAAATACTGAGAGCTGAGGGAATACAGAGTAGGAAGCAATTACTGGAACTGGGAAGATCTCAAAATGTGTCATGGGGGAAAAATTATCTGGGCCCCAATGAATGGATACACCTTAAGAGATAAAAATTACAATTAAAGTTTAAGGATACTAATATTACTGCTAATAAACTATTAAACAACGATTATTTCCTCTGCTTCATACATCCTTCTTGTTTCTCTGCATGACTTAGCCCACTTATTTATTATAACAGTTGTACTATACAAAAGGTTAATCCCCATTTTGCAGAGAGGTTAAGTATGTCAGGGTCACATTCACCCAGCTCATAAGTGGCAAGATTATAATTTGATTCCGCTCAGTCTGGTGCCAGACTCTTTAGCACTATAATAGACTTGTTATTTCACTGTTGACATAAACAGAAGGAATGCTCAACAAAAGTTTTTGAGGCATTGCACAGAATGTAATAGAAACTAGCAGGTGGTTTTAATTGAGGCTATGGCACAAGAGTGATTTCACACAGCGGTTAAAGACCATTGTGTGTGAGCTGTGTTTTACCGAAATAAGTTGCTACAAACTTATTTTGGACATTCTGTGTTTTAATACTGATGAAATGATTATAATATTTAGATCACTGCTTACAGACAAAATAGAGAGGTAATCTCCTATCTGAGATATTAGTACTAAAAACCAATATGGGTTAGGAGGAGATGGCCCAGACATGGGAACAGCACCATATTTATGTGCCTTAAACAAGAACTACTACAGAAAGAAAATAAAAAACGGAGTGCTGAAAAATGCCCTGTGTGCACCCTCTTTATTTATTTGCAATGTTATGTTCAAGGTTAAAATACCAATTTGTTAAGGGAAGATGTTCTGAAGGAACAATTTAGGAATGTTTTGCTCATGCATTTTTTTTTTTATGTTGGTTTGCTTGTAAGAATGTATAATGCAAGGAAAGTGAGGCTTTGAAGTGGATCACACTTAAGAGATGAGATTTAAATTTGTGCAAGTTGGCACCAGTAGACAATGAATGCATTCTAGTTAAATGTAAATCTCACATTATGCTAGCTCTAGGGACGGATATGCTGTCTAGAGCACCACTATCCAATAGAACTTTCTAGGATGCTGGATGAATATGTCGTGTATCTGTGTCGTCTGTGATAGTAACCTGTGTGGATTACTAGGGACGGATATGCTGTCTAGAGCACCACTATCCAATAGAACTTTCTAGGATGCTGGATGAATATGTCGTGTATCTGTGTCGTCTGTAATAGTGACTATTGAGCATTTATGGCTAGGGCAAATGAGACACTGCATTTAAAATGTTTTTTAGTTAATTTAAATTTAAATAACTGCATATGGTTAGTGGCTACCATATTGTACAACATAGCTCCAGAAATAAAAAATCCAGTTAAAAATATAACGTGTGCACCTAAAAATGCACACGATAAAATATCACTTAAAATTATTAGCTATGATGGTCTCTGAGTAATAGGGTAGGAGAGAGAAGGGGCTTATTATTGAATTAAATTATCAAATATTTATTAAACACCAACACTTATTTTTCAATATGCTATAGATACAAATGTGAATAAAACATGCAAAGAGTATCGCTAGTGGATAAAAAGAGATGCAGTTCATAAAATGTACAGTTTAATATGTAGCATGATATAGTGACAGATGCCATGAGGGAAGCTAAATACAGGACCGGAAAGGAAAGGAATAGGGTGAGTTGTCATTTGAGAAAGGATTACTAGGGAAATCTTATGTGAAGTTGGGATGCTTATTAATACATTCATGACCTTAAGCAGGTGAAAAATTTAACCTTTGCAGATATTAGGAGAAGAATGTTCTAGATAGGAACAAAGCCAATGTAAACGCTCAAGGCAGGAACTGGCTTAGAGTGGCCTAAGACATCAAAGTCCATGTGACTTCAATTAATGACCATGCAAGAGAGTTGGCAGATGAAGTCAAAGAATTAAGACTTGGGGTGCGTGGGTGGCTTAGTCGGTTAAGCGTCCGACTTTCGCTTAGGTCATGATCTCGTGGTTCGTGGGTTCGAGCCCCGCGTCGGGCTCTGTGCTGACTGCCAGCTCAGAGCCTGGAGCCTGTTTCAGAGTCTGTGACTCCCTCTCTCTGTGACCCTCCCCTGCTCACGCTGTCTCTCTCTCTCCCCTAGAAATAAATAAAAAAAATTTTTAAAAATTTTGAAAAAAAGAATTAAGACTTCAAATTATATAGGTATTATGGGTCCTAGTGGATTTTGAAATTTATACTGAAGGAATAAGAAATCATTGATTTTAACTGCTAAGTATTCGTGTTACAATTAAGCATGCTATAATGCATTTCCCCCTGAAATTCACTGATTTTACTCTAAGTTAAACATTTCACAAGATACAAAATATTTTTAAAACATCAAAAATAGAATAGTACTTGGGCTAAATATTTTTTAATCTTTTAAAAATCAACCATTACTTCATAGTCTTACCCAATCATTTTCATTTTCTATATTTATCATAAATATAAAATTAAAATAAAGGACAGGTAAGCAACAGGAAGAAAAAAATGCCTATTATCTCTCAAATCTTTTCAATGGTATATGAACAACTAATTTATTTGGATTGTCTAGAACATGAGCAACAGGATGTGTGTGTTTTGGGGCCAGGGGGCGGGGGGAGATTTACTTTAAGGTATAGGCTTCTGTGATTATGGAGAATGACAAGTTCAAAATCTGTAGGGTGGGCCTAGAAACTAGGGGAAGGGAAATGTTGACCTGTAGTTCAAGTCTTAATTCTGGGGCAGAATTCTCTTGCTGGGGACAGCTGGTCCTTTGTTCTATTCGGGCTTTCAGCTGAAGGTTATAGGGAGATCTTCTTTAGGACAATCTTCTTTACTCAAAGCCCATTTATTTAAATGTTAACCTCATCCAAAATCAGCCTCACAGAAACATCCAGAATATTTGATCATATATCTGCACAGCAGGCACCATGTCCCAACCAAGTTTACACATAAAATTAATGACCACATTGATATCTACAAAACACCTTTTATAAGACAATATACTCTACAAAACTTTACATAATTTATCTAATTTTACCCTTAAAAGAAAATAAAAGAAGCAAGCAAGTTAGTAAGTAAAGACATTGGAGAAGGAAGTTGAGATAAGCAGACACTTAACACTGAGGGTTTATCAGGATCAAGAATTACCAAGAGAGATAAATTATAAAGTGGATTTAACAGTAAGGAAGCAGGGCAGTGAACCTGGAAGAAAAAAAAATCTCAAGAGGGTGGTTGAACAGTGCCCGGAGGGTGAAGAAGTGGAAAGGACCCATGCTGATCACTTTTTTAAAGTGTTTGGCCTTGAAGGGGAGATTGCTTTGTGGTGGCTGTTGGAGGTCAACAGCTGGAATTTTTATGAGACAAATACTTTTTAAATCTTGTTTGGAAATTAGAAGAGAAAGATGAAAGAGGGGGGGCCTCTAGATGATGACTGGGTTTTTGCCGTCATGAAAATTCTTTGGCGATTTCATCTCTTGAGAATAAAAGAAATGATGGCGTGTCTGGAGCCTTGTGAGTATTGGGAGCTCTGAAGTAGCTTCTGTGAAGAAAAGGATCGCAAGATGGGAGGCTTCTCCACACCCTCAAAGGATGTGCACAGAACCTGTGACTTTTTTGTAGGAAATAGAATATGACAAATGCAATGGACATCATCCTCATGATTGGATTGAATTACATAGCAAAGATGAAGAGATTTCTGTAGACGTAATTAAGTTCCCTAATCTGTTGATTTTGAGTTCATGAAAAAGGAGATTATTCTAGGTGGACCTGATATAATCAGAAGGATCTTTATTAACAAAGGCCTAGAATTCAGAGACTTGAAACAGCAGATTCTCTCTCTCCTATTAGCCTTGAGGAAAACATCTATTATTTTTTCCCCAAACTGTAAGGAAATTAATTCTCCCGTGCCCTTCTCCTTCACCCATGGGTCATTCTCCCATGACCTTGGAAGAAGACTCAAGCCTCAGATAAAATGATAGCCCTAGCCAACACCTTGATTACAGTTTCCTGAGACCTTGAACAGAGAACCCACTTAAGCCATGCCCAGACTTTTGACTCATGGAAACGGAGAGATAATTGTTTTAAGCTTGTAAGTATGTGCTAATGTGTTATACACCAATAAAGAATTAATACAATGACTGGATGTATTCCTGTACAGTGTTTTAATCTCAGCTGAGGTTGGAAGCCAAGACTCCATTTTATTTTTCACAGCATTATTTTTTAAAGCTTATTTGAAAGAGGCAGAGACAGCATGAGTGGGGAAGGGGGAGAGAGAGAGAGGAAGAGAGAGAAAATCCCATGCAAGCTCCATGCTACTAGTGCAGAGCCTGAGGTGGGGTCAAACTCATGAAACAGTGAGATCATGACCTCAGCTGAAACTAAGAGTCAGATGCATAACCAACTAAGCCACTCAGATCCCCTTTCACAACATTTCTTTAAGGTAACATTTCTTAAAGGAAAATTTGTGCAAATAAGACTCTAGCAGAGGGATGACTTTGTTCTCCAGTAATGATGCTCCAATATCTTCCCAGGCTCCATGCTTGTTTTTCTGATGCTGGGAAATTATCATGTTTTTAAGGGAACAGAGAAGAATGTCACGGTGTAGATAGAAGAGAGATAAGGAGGAGTCACCTCAAGCATGTTTTTTGAATTATACTCTCAAGGGATGATAATGTATTAGGTGGTAAAATAAACAGTCTTTTGTACCATCATCTGAACTCTGTTTTCTTGACTGTGTGGTAGTACAGTGCTCTTCCTGGCAATAGTCTATCAAATGTTATGGACCAAACAAAGGGCTACTATCAGTGTGCTTGTGTGTGTGTGTGTGTGTGTGTGTGTGTGTGTGTGTGTGGAAAGACACAAACTCAAATATGAAAAACGTTGATCTCATGGTGGTGGGAAGTTGAATACTTTTTATTTCCAAATTTTCAACAGTGTGTAGCAATTTATTTTTTTCATTTTTGCAATGCCTTTGTGCTTGTCTTACACTATGATATATTCACATATAGGAAATAAGATAAAATATATTGCGATACAAAATTTCATCCTGTCCCAACCTCAGTTCCATTTCATTTTTACAGCAAATCTTGTATACGTTTTTCCTTGATCGTATCAATGTATAAAGGCATAAACACATAATATACATATATATATATACACATACATATGAATATATATGTTTCTTATAACATGATCAGGCTGATTATATTAACTGGATATTAATTTTTTCTAAGCAAATAATGACATACAAATTTGTAAATGTAGACTATTTTCTCATTTCATTGTGTTTAAACATATGCAATCCCATATGTGATTATATAACGTACACTTTGTATGTGATTAGGATGTTTAGGGCAGCATTATTATTCATTTAATTATTTATTTTTGCTGTTATCTTTTTTGCATGTCTCACCATCTCTCGTTTTCCCTACCACTCATGGAATATCCACCCTTACTTCTTACCCATGCAAAAAATCTTGCATCAATCTCCTGTTACATATTCATACAAAACAATTTACATATATAAAATTAGCATATATATAACATTTCTTTGTAGTATGCTGTGGAAAAATTAAATGGCATTCAGTATATTTCTCTGAATATTATTTTTCCTGTCAATATTATCTCATGAAAATGTCTCCAAGCCAACCCACACAGCTCCATTATATGGTAGTTAATACAGGCATAATATTCTAATATGTGGATCTAAGATAGTTTATTCAACCAACATTAATTTCATTCCATTATTTGTCTCATGTAACAGCTTTATAAATATGCCCTTGTATGGCAGACATTCTTAGTAAATAGATACACTAGACAAGACAGATTTCCAGACATTTTTGGGTAAAAGGTATATGCATTTATTATTTTTAAAACATGGCTATATTGGCCTCCTACTATAATAATCACCTCAACTAAAGTTCTAGAAGATGGGGCAGAAATGAGAAGTCACTGCCATGCCCTTCTTAGCTTCCCCAAAAATCCTGATTTTAATACAGTGGTTATTGGTTTATTCTAATTGTATAGGTACCTCTAAACAGGAATAGGGACCTGCATTTAGAAACGGGTTCCTGAAAGTGGAGTTCTGCTGTGTAAATGACATAAAACATTTGGCACTGGCTGACCTGGTGGTGGACGGAATCAAGAAGGATCTTGAGGAGACTCCATTAGTGAAAACTGGACAGCATGGAGGAAACTGTTATTGCAAGCTGGAGAAAAGGGTGACACCTGTCTAAGGTAATGCCATGTCTTAGAGAAACTACCCAAATTCTCAAATGATATGCAAATCTGGCTAAAGAGATCTCCAGGCATATTGTCAAAAGGGCCAGCTGGCAATTTCTGTGTTTGTATTTAAGAATAGAGAAATGAACTAAAGAAGAAACTCTTCATTTAATTTGTTTTTATTTTTATTTTTTTAAAGTTTATTTATTTATTTTGAGAGACAGAGAGTGAGCACATGAGCAGGGGAAGGGCAGAGAGAGAGGGGGAGAGGATCCCAGGCAGGCTCCCCTCTGTCAGCACAGAGCTCAATTTGGGGCTCTGTCTCATAAACCATGGGATCACGATCTGAGCCAAAACCGAGAGTCAGACGCTTAACCAGCTGAGCCACCCATTCATTTTAAAGAAGCTATTCATTTTAAAGCCTAATTTATATAAAACATAAAGAAGTCAGGACTAGATGGTTTCAAACATAGCAGTGTTTCCTGTCCCCTCCGTCTCCTGGAAAATGACCCCCACGGTAGGAAATGGCCTCAAAATAATTATTTATTTAATTTCTTAAATAGTTTATCGTCAAGTTGGTTTCCATATAACACCAAGTGCAGGATTTCACCAGCAAAAAAAAAAAATAATAATAATCTCAAGGTGCTTCTCTGAGATCACTTTGTTGAGATCACATGATCACATGCCCACTGGGGCCTCTAAGATGCGTAAGGGCATGACTGGTAAAACTTCACTCCTCAGGATTAGGACTTCGAAGCGTTGTAAAGTCATATTTGTAGACTCAACTGGACAATAAAGTATTTCCAGGGCATTGTCCTAAAATAGCATTCCTCTCTGGCCAAGCTATGAAGAGGTTTATCTCAGAGGTCTGTATGTGTGTGTGTGTGTGTGTGTTTGTCTGTCTAATCAAGCTGACGCCATTAAGATGCAGAGAAATCAATGAACAATTTAAGAGAATTGTAGTGGCTCAAGCACCACTTACTTGGAATGAAAAAGACAGAGAATGACTCAAAGTGAAAAGAAGTCCCTGGGACCCCAACTTCTATTGACAAGAAGCTCAATGAGAAAGTCACTCAACTGTGCAAACAAGGGCCATTTCCTGGGCAGGAACAAGTCAGAGCAGAGGGACTTGTAGTCAGTTTATCAGGGGCATCTTTAAGGGAAAAAAGGCAGGTGATCCAGTCTAACCTCATGATCAATTGGAACTTGAGGTAAATTGACCAGTAATATTTTTTTAAGAGAAAGAGTCTATCTCTATTAAATGTCCTGAAAAAAAGGCTTACTTATAGTAAATAAATTCAGACTCAAAGAGGCATGACATTTTGAAGATTGTCACATAAGCTATATCTCCTTTCACTATAAAATGGAGCTGCTTTATAACTTAAAAGCTCCTTGCTGCAGGAGATAATAACCCATAAAACTTCATGCTGAGGCTTCATCTATTATTGTGGGACAGACAGTATCTGACAAGAGAAGCAAGTACCTGTGGTGCCAGGTAGGGTGTCTCAGATCCTCTCTGTTTCACCTGGGCCTCTTTTTCTTTTCTTAAAGTTTTTATTTAGGGGCACCTAGGTGGCTCGGTCGGTTGAGTGTCTGACTTCAGTTGATGAGTTTGAGCTCCCCATCGGGCTCTGTGCTGACAGCTCAGAGCCTTAAGCCTGCTTCGAAGTCTGTGTCTCTCTCTCTGCCCCTCCCCTGCTCGCCCTCTCTCTCTCTTAAAATAGACACTAGACAATTTTTAAAAAATTAAAAAGACAAAGTTTTTATTTAAATTCCATTATTAGTTAACATGCAGTATAATATTAGCTTCTGGTGTACCATATAATTATTCAACAATCTCATACATCACCTGGTGCTTGTCATTACAGGTACACTGCTTGTTCCCTATCACCTATTTAACCCATCTCCCACACCACCTCCCCTCTGGTAACCATCTGTTTGTTCTCTATTGTTAAGAATCTGTTTCTTGGTTTGCCTCCCTCTCTCTTTGTCCTCAGCCTCTTGGCCTCTTGAATGCCTGTATTCTGAAAATGATTACTAAAACTTGATACCAGGAATGTTAGGTTCACCAAAAGAAAGTACCAGAAACTAGTGGCTTAAACTCACAGGTGTGGAGGTTACAAAGCCAAGACTGAGCGGTAGAAAAGTTTGGTTGTTTTGGGGGGCTATCCTACATGCCTCTCTTCTAGTTTCTGGTGATTTTCTGAAGTCTTTGACATTCCATGGCTTGTAGATGCATTACCCAGATCCCTTTCTTCATGTTCACATGGCTTTCTCCTGTGTGTACACCTATCTCCAAATGTCTCCTTTTTACAAAGACTGTCATATTGGATTAGGGGCACATCATATTGATGTATGACCACATATTAACTAATTACATCCATAATCACCCCATTTCCAAATAAGATCTCTGTTTTGTATGAATATTCTTTGACAATCTAATATGTATTTTAGCTCATTTCCTAGGAAAATGGAAAAATTTCAGCTCATCTGTAATTGAAAAAAAAAATGACTCAGCGAGCACATCTGAGAGCCTAGAGGGTGGAACTATTAGCCCTAAAGAAGCAGAGCTGTTTGGAAAGTGGTAGCATGTGCCCATCTAGATTTCAGATCTGCTATAGGCTAGCAAATACTGTGTTCCTCCTATTTTCTCCCTTTTGAACATGAGTATCCACTGTGGTTATGTTATCCCTCTCTCACCATTTAATACTGGAAATATGGGGTGGGGGCATGTGACCTTAATTCACAGGTTCTTCGTATCAGGAGGAAGCTATACTTGGTGAATTACACCTTATGAACTACACTTGGGAATTTCATCTGCACCTGGCCTTGTTTTAAATGAAAACATCAGCTTTTATAAAAAAAACTATTTTTTGTGTTTTATTTATTTTTGAGAGAGAGAGAGCGCGCACAAGCAGGAGAGTGTCAGAGAGGGAGATATAGAATCCACAGCAGGCTCTAGGCTCTGAGCTAGCTGTCAGCACAGAGCCCGACGCCAGGCACGAACCCACGAGCTGTGAGATCATAACCTGAGCCGAAGTCAGACGCTTAACTGACTGAGCCACCCAGATGCCCATGAAGAGATCAACTTTGAACTCATACCACAATGAGATGAAACTTTGAGTTCTTGGGGGTAAAAGGTGAGTGTATTTTGCACATGAGAACAATAGGAGTTTGGTGGAGATTGTTTTCCAAAAATGGATATAACAATGTATCCCATCCCACATGCTGATTTACAATGTTACTTTGCTATTTCCTCAACCTGTGAACCTGGGTGGGACCCAAGACTTCCCTTGGAATTCCAAGCATCCTATTTCAGTAGAAAACAATAGAGATGCATTTTGCCAGTTTCAGCCACAGCCCTTAACTGGCTGGCAGGTTCTGCATATAGTATCCTGTGTTCTTAGAATCTCCCACTTGACGCTCAGCTTTGTTATGTTACTGTGAGAAGCACAATCCAGATGGAGAGACTGCGTGCAGGTGCTCCAATTTAACAGCCCAGCTGCCAGCCAGCATCCAATAACCACCATCTTGGATGTAATGCTCTGGAGAGCCTTCAGAGGACTGTAGCCTCCAGCCAACATCTGACTGCAACCATATGAGACATTCCAAGCAAGGACTACTGCAGATTTTGGTCAACCTTCAAAAATGAGAGACACTGTAATAATTGTTATCCTCTGCTCTCTCTTTTGTAGTAACATAGGACTAATGAGCTGTTTTCTCTTCCTCTAAATTCCCTCTTATTTAATATTGAGGGTAGATTCATTTAATAGTTTTTGAGTGTGGTTTTTGAATATTTTAAGAATTTTTGAACATGTGTCTGAGGAATATTCATCTGTAATGTAATTTTGGGGGTCTTTTTGCCAAGGTTTGGAATTAGGATTATGCTCTTTCCCACTCCCCCCTTTTTTTCCCTAAAATATTTGCATAAGATTATTGCTACTTACTTTTTGACTATTGGATAGAATTTAACAGTGAAGTTACATGGGCTTGGAGAATTCTTTGTGCAAAGATTCTGATTCTGAATTCAATTTTTTTGATAGCTATATGACTAAACAAATTTTGCTTTATCTTGTATCAATTTTGGTCAATTTTAATTTAGCATATTTTGTTCACAGTCTTACTTACCCAACGTAAAATCTCTAGGATTTAAAAATCTCTTTAAAATCTCTAGGATCTCTGTGTTAATAAATAAACTCCCTTTAATTCTTGAAGTTGGAGATTTGTGCCATCTTTCTTTTCCTTCTTCCCTCATTTCCATCCCCTTCTCTTCTCTCTCCTTAACCTTTTCTCTTGTTAATCAAATTAGTTAGGAGTTTGTCAGTCTAGTTGATCATTTCAACAAACCAGACTCTGGGTTTGTTAAATTTCGACTGCTGCCTTTTTTTCTATTTTTGTTTCCTATCTTATCTGGTTATTTCCTTTCTCTTACTTACCTTAGCCTCACTTACTGTGGGTTCACCTTTCTCTTCTATTTTCGCTTTCCCTATAAAATATGAACACAGTCCACTGGTTTTAGACCTATCTTCTCATGTAAGGAGATAAAGCTGTTTCCTTCTAAGCACTATTTTAGCTGCATTCCACAGACATTTTTATATTGCGTTTTTGTTTTTCAGTTAGAAATATTTTAATTATTAGTTTTTTTAATTCATGACTTATTTACAATGCGTTTAATTAAAAAAATATTTGGAGTCGGGCTAGCTTATTTTGATAATATTATAATTTAGTTTCACTGTGGTCAAAGAATATATTCTCTATATTTCAATCTTTTTAAATGTATTGGCGTTTTTCCTGGCTCAGTAAAAGGTCTACCTTGACAAACCTATTGCAAGCAATTGAAAAGAATGTGCATTTTGCTATTATGGAACATCACCTTCCACATGTATCAGTTAGATCAAGGAAACTGATAGTGTTTTCCAAATGAATTTTTTGTGGTTGTTGATTGTTTCAACAATTGCTTAGAGAATGATGTTACCATTGCTTCCTCTCATGGTGGGTTGCTTATTCCACCTTTTAAAATTATCAGCTTTGTTTCATATATTTCTGGAGTCTGTTATTAAGCACACACTCATTTGTAATTGATGTGTCCTGCTGATGAATTGCCCCTTTTATCTTTAAGAAGAGTACATTCTGCACAAGATGGGCTGTATTGAGGGCGTAGATGAAGGGAGGTGTGAAAAAATGAGGCCAGGAATGCTCCTATTCCAAACTAGAGTTTTGAAATATTTTAGTATCACACATACCTCTTGGTTTTGCTGAGATAAATCATATCACTAACAGAATTTTTCCACAATGTGTTTTATGTTTCCATTTAATAATATTCATTGAGTATCTGTTATGTATCAGACAACATACATAAGAGCAGCTGGTTACAGCAGCAAACAAAATACTATCCTTGAAGAACTTAAAACATCTCACAATTTATTTATCAATAGCATAACAATGAATAGATGGTATGTGAAAGCATTTATTAATGCCTTATGTATATATTCATACACATGTGTGGTTGTCCCTTTAAAAATAGAGGAATTAGGATCATCAACCCCTTCACAGTTGAAAATCTGCATATAACTGCCTCCCCCAAAACTTAACTACTAGTAGATTCCAGTTGACCAGAAGGCTGCCAATAATATAAATAGTTCATTAACATATATTTTGTTTTTATATGTATTATATGCAGTACTTTACAATAAAGTAAGCTGGAGAAAAGATAATGTTACTTAAAACTCATCAGGAAGAGAAAATACACTTACAATATTGTATTGTGTTTATTGAAAAAAATCCATGTATAATGGGACCTGTAAAGCTCAGCCCAATGCTTTTCAAGGACCAAGTGTGTCTTTATATATACAAATACACATGTACATATATGTATATATATACACACACATACATACATATATATACACAAATTCACATATACATATATACATAAATACATATATATATACAAACATACACGTGCATATATGTAAACACATACATACATATATACACACACATACATGTAGTATGCTGAATATCCCCTCATTAATTGTTTTTTGTTTCCTTCTCCTTGTATACCCTGAGTTCTGATTTACTTACTGTCTAATTATAGTTCTCTAAATATTTTTTCAGATATGTGTTATGAATTATATTTTAAATGTAAATCATATATATTAATAGGTAGTCCAGCCTGGACTACCCAACCTAAAACTACGGTAAACTTAGAGAAGTCAGAGTTCATCTAAGTTAGTTGAATGCCTTCGAGGAGTCAGTATGCCCTAATTCGTGGCTCATCTCCAGACTGTTCAAATCAGCTTCACACCTTCAAGTGTCCGCTCTGGGTCCAGCATACAAGCATATGGAGCCCAGACTCAGAGAGGCCTCCAAGCTAACGTGGAATGCTTAGTGGGGAAGAGAACCAAGACTTGGGAAATAAAGGCTGTTTGGCCAGGGCCACACAACATGACGGGGGTGAAGGCAGTGTAATGCTCCAGCCTCTTGGTGCCCACCACAACCTTCTTCCCTCTCACCCCTAAAACATCATTTGGGGATCAGTTCAGCCTATGACTGTAGACTTGACTTGTGATTCCTGGCATTGTTTTTCACTCCCCACCCTCATTAGAATACATAGGACATATTGGATCTATTTTATTCAACTGGGTCCCAACAATCAATCTCCAATCTGTTGTAATTGACAAATAAGAAACTTGAACTCTTAGCTCTACTAACTGTATTCGATTATATGTTTTATCTAAGCCAGCTTTATCTGCTGTAATGATAAAGTTAGCTTCAAAAAAGTATCTGGACACATCCTAAGGCAGTGTGTAAAGTAGAAAAAGAGATCACCTGATTTTCAGGCTTGTAAAACTGTTAAGATTCTATCCTCTTATTCTGAAGACTTGGGGGAGAGTTTGGATTCAGGACAATTTAAAATTTCATGCAATTAAAATTCCACTCCATTATTAATGTCAGAGGAGGATAGAACATATTTTCTAAGAATATATTATCCACAAACCAATTCCTTTCCACTGCCAAATATATAAAAATAAGAGTGATTTTTAAAATGAAGGTGTATGCAATAAGAAACAGAGCAGCAGGGTGGGCCTTGCCTCCTCTGGGCACCTGATAACCATCAGTCTAATGGCTTCTTGTGAGGCTTTCATGGACCACAGTCTATGAAATGGCATCTAGGGCAGCGGGCAGCCAGAGTGGATAATGAAAATATCAGTCCTTTTCCATTCCTTTCTCACTTATCTAGAGAATTCCTCTGGTCATTCACGGATGCCTCTTAGTCTTTTCAGATTGCAAAATATTATTCATAAGGTCATTAAATGGACATGTGAACAAGTAATGCCCATAGCCAATTCTGTGTCTGTCTATAACCTGAGGTTTAAAAAAATGTTGGAATAATTAGATATCTTAGGGTATAGACATTGCAGTGATCGTTGATAGTCATTCACTTAACAAGTTCCCATTTAATTCTTTCCACAAATGAGGGTATGTGCAAGCTGATTCTGGAGACACACAGAACTCATAGGCTGGCCAATCATTGGAATTACTGTTGGGTTGATATTTAAGACTATTTCCCTGGGCCACATACATCCATAACCTCTTTCTATTATTTAAGTGTTTCAGACTCACATGCTATATTAGTAAGTTATCAATAGTTTTTCCCAATGAAAAGTCAGACCTTTGGGAGATTTTATGGGATGTCTCAAAAATGTGTGGCCAGAATTTTGAGAGATGTGTATGGACCCTTTCTCCAACTCTCCTTGCTTCTTCCTTACACACAGGATGCCTGTCTATGAGTTTAAGGGTTGCCCTGAAGTAAGAAAATATTGCCAAAGGTCTCCCCATATGTTTTCCTTATTTGGGTCTACAGTAGTAGGTATGGGGAGAAGATTCTCCCAATAATGTGTGCAGTGGTTTTTCTAGAAACAATGATAGAGCCACCATCATCAGCCATGTAGTTCTCTTTCCTCTGAGCCCAGCCATCAGCCACACAGCTCCCTGCTCTGAAAAAGATGAAGATGTAGGGTGTGTGCCTTGCTTTGCCATGTTCTGTGGGCAACACTGACTAAAACGGCTGTCAGTTCTACCCTGCCTGCTCAGCATCCCATTGAGGTGTAGGAATTCAACCTCTACCACAGAACACAACAGAACCCCAGCCTCCAATCTTTGCTCTGAGCTTCTAGAACCAAGAAGCTCATTCTGTGAGGTGAGTCCTGATGTCTAAATACTCTTATAAATTGTCCGTAAGAGACCTCATTTGGTGGATGGATCTCTTCTTATCTCTCATGCATTAGTTTATGTCAACAATGCAGAAACAGAAGACCCTATAATCAGAGAACATGTCAGTTGTACATATGTGAGCTCCCAAGTTGGCAAAAAGCTTCTTTCTTTTAAAAAATTTTAAAAATAATTTACTTATGTTTGAGGCAGAGGGAGAGCATGAGTTGCGGGGGGTGGGGGGGAGGCAGGTAGAGAGAGAGAAGGAGACACAGAATCTGAAGCAGGCTCCAGGCTCTGAGCTGTCAGCACAGAGCCCGAGGTGAGGCTCGAACCCACAAACCGTGAGATCATGACCTGAGCCAAAGTCGGATGCTTAACTGACTGAGCCACCCAGACTCCCCTAGATACTATGCCTTTTATTTATATTTAACTTAAAGCTTATAACAACCCTTCAAGGGTGTTTATCATTTCCGTTTTACAGGCAAAGAAACAAGTACCAAGAAAAGTCAAGTCCACTGCATATACCTAGAATGCGGACACATGTCTGTCTTACTCCAACATTCTTTTGATTTTATTGGACACCTTGCTCTTATCTGCAGGCTCAGGAACATGTGTGTTTTTTGTAGAAGGAAAAAAAAGGACACACACCATTTGGTTTACTGTTTGTTTGTTCTTGATTTTGTTTTTGTTTTTTACTTGAGCTACTTGTCTAAAAAGTTTCCTCTGATTATTTCAGATCCTAAATTTGTGTTCTATGGAGCCATCAAGCTGAGTTAGCTAAATTATTCTACATAATCCCAACAAAATCGTCTTTTCTGAGATCGTGCAGGACAGTGAGGACACTGTGAGTGGGAGAGAGAAAAGTGTACCTGGGGAAGAAGTTCAGGAAGCAGACACAGCTTCTCAGTTTTGCCACCACTCAGCCTTTTCTTCCCCTCTCCTTTGCTTATTGAAATAAAGGCATTTGAACCCTTTGTTAAGCCCATAGATTTCCGCTTTATGGGCTGCAGTGCAAGCAATGGGGCTTCAGTCCAGCTTTCGCTGCTCGCGCTGGAGTTGACAGGGCTTTGGGTCCCTCCTCCTGACCTCCAGCAGGGAGGTCTTGGAACCTCCACTCTTCCAGCCCAACTCTCCCCATCTGCAGTCTCTGTCTGTGCCCAGCACAGCTGGGCTCTGGCAGTCAGGCTTACTGCCAGCCATCTCCAACTCGCCAAATCTTCAGAAGGGCAGCTGGGACACCAGAACTTCCCTGGGAATTTCCTGGCCGCCAGTTCAAATACTGTATCCTTGTTTGCTGAGCTAAAACTAGTGAGGATTGGCAAAGATAAATTAGCAACCAATCCGGGAGGTTTTGTCATCCAAACATTTGCCCAACGCTGATTGCAAGTAACATTCAACTTTGTCTCTACCACGCTAACAGATGTGGGCATTATCAGAGAGAGTTGATATGGTATTATTCACAGAGCTGGAGCTGGGAGAGTTTTCTCTCTAAATGATGTTTTAGGGCAACAATAGAAAATATCATCCTACTTGACAATTGCCTTGAGAGAGCATTGAACTTCTTTCTTTCCTCCCTCCCTCCCTTCCTTCCCACCTTCTTTCCTTCTTTCCTCTCTCTATTTTCTTTCTTTCCTCTCTCTATTTTCTTTCTTTCTTTCTTTCTTTCTTTCTTTCTTTCTTTCTTTCTTTCTTTCTTTCTTTCTTTCTTTCTTTCTTTCTTTCTTCCTGTCTGTCTGTCTGTTTGTCTGTCTCTCCATCTCTCCCTTTTCCTTGGTTCATCTCCTAAGACCCGATGGTTCTCTAGCTATGATTTCCTACAACATACCTGGAAACCATCAAGTGAAATAATGATGTTCTGCCATTTCTAGCTGGTGACTTTGGGGAAGGCGTCTCTTTTCCTGGGATGAGATCCATTACCCAGGGCTGACCAACCACAGCTACAAAGCCTGGCTCTGGGGGAAGAGCTGAATAGCAAATCCCTGTGGATCAATGGGTGCCAAGGTCACATACATTTGCAGGTCTTATTATTCTCTCTATTACTGTCTACTTAGGGCAAGAGAAGGAGATGTCTTTTCAATATTTTCTGCCCCATGTTGAGACTGATCAAGGTCTAGGATTAGAGTGGCAATTTAAGTCGGAAATCTAACGGATGCAGTTGTAGAAAATTGAACAGCAAGGATGAAAGAACACACGAGCTTGAAGTCACCTTCTTTGGTACATAATTAATTCGATTTTAGAGGCATTAGAGGCACTTTAAAGGTGCCTTGGAATTCTTATTTCTTTTGATATTTTTTATGTCATATAAGGGGGGAACCTTAGAATTGTCTTGGTATTTGGCATGAAAGAAAGAGAAGTTCAGGATGCTGAATTTTAAAGACTGGAACTCCATAGGAGGAAAAGCCTTCAAAGAGAATAGTGATATATTATCTATGAGGTAAAAGCTTCAGATAAAGTTGGCCATATTATGCAGAACACAAGATTTCCCATTTATTTGTATGAGATAATTTACCTTGACGTGATTTCTTTGTGAAAACAAATAATTTGGGATCTTCTACTTTATTGCTCATTCCTTGAGCAGAAATAATTAAACTGAATAACTTCTACCACTTGCTGAGTAAGCCATTTACATAAATATTTCAACTCCAGATCTGGCAGATCTGTACCACTTCCTAGGATAGATGAAAAACTTGGCTTAGCCATATATTTACTTTACCAACTAGGAAAAGCTATGCAAAGCAATTGCATTTTGGACTCCCAAGTCCAAATAAAATTATCTTATTTTCCAGATGGAAACACATTCTTCTTTTTATTATAGAATATATTTAAATTGACTATAATATACAAAGATTGAAAAGCTGTAATGTGGTAGACAAATTCAGTGCAAAGGATACAGGGACAGATTATCTTCAAAACTATTTGTTCTTTCTGTATGTTATCTTTACATTTGAAGATCCTGATGTTCTTGACCATTATTTTTTTTTCTCTCTGCAGGATTTCTTAGGTGACGCTCTATTGACTTCTGCCATTGAAATTTAGCATAGAAAAATAATTTGTCAATCTGTTACTCTGCTTTTGTTTTGTTTTGTTCGTTTTTACTTTATGCATTCCTTTCTGCCTCTGGTGCCTAGATTTTTTTTTTTTTTTATGGGAATTCAGTATCTTCTTCTGGATAAACAATGGAGCTAAGAATTTTACATCAAAATTTTCTAGAACAAGGTGTACACTTTCATTCCTCACTGTCAAAACTCTTAATTAGAGGAGTGGCATTTCTTTTTAAATTATATTCGTTATTGTTCTTATGTAGGTCATAGATCTCTTTTATCTTATTCCCATTTTTGTGTAATAACTTACATTTGTGAGACCCTGACTGCGTGTCAGGCATTTTACATAAAAGGTAGGTTTATCATTTTTCTCACTTCACAGATGAAAATCTTAAAACACAAAGGCTTAGGTAATTTGTTCCATGATGCTTGGCTGATAAGTAGCGATGTGTGGTTTGATCCCAGGCAGTCTGACACTTAACGACCATGTGGCATTAGGCACTTTATCATTATGCCTCTTGCTATCTTTATTATACCTTGTTTTTCCTATTTTCTTCAACCTGTACCTCTCTCCTTGATGGATGTGTATTGGATTTATTATTATTTTTAATTTTTAAATTAATTTTTAAAATTTTGTTTAAATCCAAATTTGTTACCACATAGTGTAATAATGGTTTCAGGAGTAGAATTTAGTGATTCATCACTTACATACAACACCCAGTGCTCATTCCAACAAGTGCCTTCCTTAATGCCCATCCCCCATTTAACCCATCCCCCCACCCAACATCCTTTTGGCAACCCTCAGTTTATTGAGTTGGGTTTATTTATTTTTTAAGATGTTTTTTAAATGTTTTACTTATTTTTGTGTGAGATAGAGAGAGACAGTGTGATCAGGGGAGGGTCAGAGAGAGAGGGAGACACAGAATCTGAAGACAGGCTCCAGGCTCTGAGCTAGCTGTCAGCACAGAGTCAATGGGGGGAGGCTCGAACCCACAAAGCGTGAGATCATGACCTGAGCCGAAGTCTGACACTTAACTGACTGAGCCACCCAGGCGCCCCAAGTTGGGTTTATTTTTAATTCATTGCTTCTAATGTGGATTTCATCTCTATATTTGTTTTATTCTTCCCTTTAGATTCCTGAACTCTGCCACCCCAAATTGCCTAGCTTTCACTTATTTTACCTATTATTTGATTTTCTTTCCTCTGATAAATGGCCTTCTCCTTGACATCTTTGAAGCAACACAAAACACTTTGCATGAACTCTTATACTTTTTAATTCTCTTCTGATACATGGTTGCTGCCTTGTATTCATTTTCTTTACTCTTTTCATGTTCTCCATGTTTTACATGCAAAAGTTTTATGTGGTAACTTCATAGGTTATTTCTTATTTTAAGAGGCATTTCTATTCGTGTCAACTCTTTTTTAAAGAATGCTATTGTGGGTAAGTTGGAACCATCCTTAACTTTAATAAGGCCATATACTTTAATATTTTTCATAAAACATTGAATTTTGTATGCCTCAGACTATACCTACAGTCTGGCATTTTGCTGCTGTTCTTGATGAAGACCCTTATGTTTCAGGATCTTTATATGAACCCAAACTAGTCTTTTAATGATATATTCTTTCCACCTAGAAAGACTATCATATACATCTTTCCTGTTCTCTCTGTGTATTCCTAGAATAATAAGCCTGCATGTTCACTCTACAGATGGCAATGCCTGCTATGACATAGCTTGGATATGCAGGAAGAAGTTACAGAAAACTTGAAAGCAGTCAGCTATCCTGTGGTGGACTTGAAAAATGGCGTCCGCAATGCATACATAGAAAGGCAATTTTTGGAAGGAGAACTATGTTAGAAGGGGTTTGGAGGGATAGACGTTAATATGCTATAAATTTTAACCCCATATGGTTACAAGTTTGTTAGGTATGAGAAATTCAGTTGAGCTAACAGATGCAAGAAAATATTTGAGCACTCAGCACTTACCAGGTTTAGTAAGGACACAACTGTGGAATGAGAGAGGGGACTGCCATGGTAGGTGTAAAGAGAGAGTCTTGAAAAGTGTATCTCAGGATACCAAAATTATATATATTAATATATATACATATATATTAATAATTATATATAATATAATTTTTTTGGCTTCACCTTCTCACCTCGGTCAAATCCAAAAGGTTCTGTAGTCCCATGTGCCTGGAGCGACTGTTATTCTACTTGAGTGTTTGCATTACCAACAGCAGATTAGTCATTTGCAATAATAGGTGATCGCTTATGAAAAGGAGACAGGTAGCGTCTAGGTTACTGATGAGGAGAAGAGGCAGAGGGGTATACAGTAATCATGGGTTATTAAATATTCACATTGTTAGAGATTCCTGCAGTCCGTGCACATTTAGAAACAATTAAAATAAAATGATTGTCACCTTGGAGTCCCAGTGGCCTGTCATTGCAGCTGGCTATTGTAGCATCAAATGGGGCCTCTAACAGCTGCTTTTCAGGAACTGTAAAAGAAAAAAGGCACACGGTAGACACTCTTTATGACTTTTCAATGACAATTCAGGGTTTTTTTTTATTACTGGGTAATATTTTTCACTCAAATATGTAAATATTTGCAAATGATACCCCATGAATATACCTTCTTTTTACTGTAGAATCATAATAAATGCAATTTTAAAAAAGAATGTTCCATTTGGTATCTTTGCATAAAAAGTACTCCAGGGTAAAGGGCGATAAAAGTCCTTTGTTCCCTGATTTTTTTCTTCCTTGCTGCTGTTAATTCTTAGTTTGTATTGAGAGTCTGTTTTCTTATAGCACATAATTAGCATGTTTAAAACACTTTGCACCTTTTTAAACGTTGGATTAAAGTAGGTAAATAAATATAGGTTGAGGAGCACAGGTGTTTTTCTGATTCAATTAGTGCTTCTTTATTCTCAACTCTTCCTTGACTTACAGTCTCTTTCTTAATTCAAAAGATGAAAATAAACAAGTCATTTGGCTAATAGAGCAGCCCATGGAGGGCTCATTAACTGGGTTCTAATTGGGTTCTTTCCAAAACCTGTCACTCCGGACTGAAGGTGAATCTGACGTCAGTAGCAAATGAGTGCACAGAGGGCTGTGAAGTGGAATAACGAAAGCACTTCAGAGAAATGGAGGAACAAAATGAATTTAGGACAAATGAAATGCACTTTTAATATAGGAAAGAGGTAGGAGGTAAACTAAAGAGAGGCCTTGGGAAGCTAGTGTTTAGAAAGACTGATTTGGGTAAACTCTTCTGAGCTTTTCTTTTCTTTTCCTTATTGGGAAAGCAATTGTCTAAACGAGCAATGCTCCAAGAGGTGCATCACCACCACATAAACACCTAGAATATCTGTGCTTGCCTGTATCCTTACACGTATCGGGCTGAAACTTGAGTGGTTGATTAATCCCCTTCCCCAAGACATGTGGCCTTCCTAGAGGCAAGGTTTGTCTCTCCTATAACTACCTTGCCCAGCATTTAGCCCAAAGGAAGTCCTTGATTGGTGTTTATTGGATCAATCAATCAACCAATTGATCAGTTGGTGGATGTGGGAATGCATCGACATGACCTTTGCCTTGACGTAGTCCATCCTTTACTTTGGCACTCCTTTTATCTGCCCCTTCACTTTACTAAATCTCATTAACATTTCAAGACACAATCCAAAGCTTCTTCCAACGTTCTACCACCCAGATAGACATAATCACTCATTCTCACCTCCTCAAAGCACACAAGTAATGTCCAGTATATATCTCTATTATGTTACTAATTGTGGTGTAATATAATGACATGTTAATGTGTGTATTCCTCAGATGGATCATGGGGTACTTGGAGTATGGACTGAGTATTAAGCATCTTTAGGAGCTTCTCTGTATTTTCCCTAGCACTTAGAACAGAGCTAGGCACATAAGCGGCACTAAATAGGTACTCACTAAATGATCCTTGGTGAGGAAGGACACGAAGTGTTTGAGTCAAGTTGCCACAGAATTTCCTAAATCTCGTGTGGATTCTCTCTTAAGATGGCTTTATTAATTTCTGCTGGGTTAGCTTTCTAGCCCCAGAACCAACAAGAATGAAATCACTTCTGGATAGACTAGCATAGTAAATCGAGAGGACGAAGCCATAAAACTATGATAAAAGATAAAGGTATGATAAGAATGATCAAGGTAAGAAAAATATGTCTCAGGTCAAGAAACATATGGGGCGCCTGGGTGGCTCAGTCGGTTAGTTGTCTGACTTTGGCTCAGGTCATGATCTCCCAGTCGGTCGGTTTGAGCCCCACATCGGACTCTGTGCTGACAGCTCAGAGCCTGGAGCCTGCTTCGGATTCTGTGTCTCCCTCTCTTTCTGCCCCTCTCCAGCTCGCTGTCTGTCTCTGTCTCTCAAAATAAAATAAAGACATAAAAAAATTAAAAAAAAAGAAACAGAAAAGAGGCCCTCCTGGCTGAATGGGTGCTGAATCATCAGACAAGCAGCTCTGGGACAGCAAACAGGGAGACACGGCCCAGCGTTCAGTGGCCCTTCAGGTGTCAAGACACCGAAGTCCCCACTGTGATCAAGACAAGGATGGAAAAGAGGTGGGGGAAATGAATATATGAAAAACAAAATAGCTAATCATAAGATAATTCCATATTAGTTATGTAGAACGCTTATGTTATTAATATATTATATTGGACACGTATAACAATATATGGATAAAATAGACATCACACTTCTTTACTTAGGCTGTATAAAATGACAGTATACATTTTATCTTTTCCAGAAGATGGGAATGAGATCTAGGTCATGATATGACCTTTCAGATGTTAAGACTTAAGAAGAGTCAGTCAAGTAATAAAAATTCAAAGCACAGCTTCCAGACCATTGGAGGAAATAATAAGATGAGCAACAACTCACCTCAACAAAACCAACAGCCTGTTTGAAAGAGAGTATAAAATGCTACATTAAGAATACCAACAGACTGAGCTCCCTTGCTCCGTTTCCTCCTGTTGATCCACCCCACCAGTATCTGACTGTCCAGACCCCATCGATGAAGGAGGGACTCCTGTCCTCTACAGGACAGACAGCTAAATACATGGCAGCTGGCATGGCTCGGAGCTGCGGGAGGCAGACTTGTAGCGCAGTGACAGAAGGCTGAGGGACTTCCTGGTCCCTGCAGGAGGATGGGACTGATTTTTTGAGTAATTTCTCACACTGGCAGGAAGGTAAAACCCATTGGCTTGAGGCTTGGATTGGGTGCAGCTGATCCAGTCTACAATAGGGGGAGCTTTTCGTGTTGAGGGGGGAGCACATTGGGAGCGAGCGGGAGGACTCCAGGCTAGGCTAGGCATTGGGGGCCCTGTGAGGCTCAAAGATATCAAGCAGCACATGGAATTTCATTCAGACCTTACAGGACCATGACCCATTTCTGTCCACAATTACCCAGCTCTAGCGCCTGATCTAGTCAGCGAGCAATGTAACATGGTGTTCCTTTTTCTTCCCCTCTTTTCCCATCAGGGACCTCCATCCCCAATGAGTTATAATTGGTAGTTGTAAATCATAGCGCTTCTCATGTTAACATTACAGTAAGGAAGAATTTACAAAAAATGAATACCTCAAAACAACAAAGAAGGAAGAACAAAGGATTCCCGAAAAGGAAGAGAAAACTAAGATACATAAAACTGGGGAGGAGATATTTGTTACCATTTAGCATAAGTGACCTGGTTACCTAGGAAAAAATTGGAAAACAATCACCACCAAATAAGGACAACTGGAATAATAGAAAGTGATTTGCAGATTTCTACTATGGGCAAAACAGAAGACAACTACTTCTCATCGAATGCTGGGAATAATTTATAATGGATACCGAGTGACATAAAATACTGTTTGCTAGTACAGGTACAGTCATAGAAATATGCATTTTGGGGGGCGCTTGGGTGGCTCAGTCTGTTAAGCGTCCAACTTTAGCTCAGGTCATGACCTCACAGTTTGAGAGTTCGAGCTCCACATCTGTTCGAGCCCCTCTGTCTGCTTTGGATCCTCTGTCCCCCACCCCGTCCCCCACTTGAGCTCTATCTCTCTCAAAATAAGTAAATTAACTTTAAAAATAAGAAATAGATCTTGTTTCAAACAACCTTTTCTGATAGCAATCTTTCTAGAATGGAATTAATACTTCTTAGGAGCATATTATGTGTCAGACGCTGTGCTTTGAACTTTAGGTATATAATTTTACCTAATTCTCACCACGGTGCTGGTGAACTATGTACTATTTTTGAAATTTATAGTTGAATTAATAGAGGCATATAGAGGTTAAGCCAAATTCCCAAGATAAGAGACCTTGACAAGTTGAAAGCAGGGTTCAAATCCAGGCCTACTTGGCTCTTAAAAGCATAGGGTTTTACATTAAATAATAACCAGGGAAGTCATTTCTATTCAGAATTTAAGTAATGGCTTCCAGACATGCCATGCTCATAATAGTTAGTATCTCGGCATGTATAATTAGAGCTTAAAAATTCATAGAAATGAGTTGTTAAATCCTTTTTATTATTTTGCATACAAGGAACCTCAAGTGAGCAAGTTCAAAATATTAGTGTGACCTACATGATGAAAGTTTGAAGTTTGTGCATGCACACACACCAAAATTACAATTATTAAAGTGATATCCCTGAGCTTTTATCACCAATTTGTTAACAGAATGTAAGTAACAGAGACCAGATAGATCTGGTGTATATCACAGGCTAGCCTTTCTCTTCAGAGTTTGGTTGGGGAGTAGAGAAAGGTAAGGCAAAGATTTCCTTTCAAATGCTTAAGTTCTTTCCAACAAGTTACTTCTTGAAATTTTAAATGATATCATCTAAGGCTAAAGCAGTTTAATTGAATAGAATGATGGCAAGGTGGAAATGAATTATACTTTGCTTAATATGATATCCCCCTTGTATTTATCTACTTTCTAAAGCAGCGTTTAGTAAACCGAGTGAATCATCACCAAGCCAGAAGCGTAGTCCCTGCACTGTGGGGAAGGCAACAGAATCTTCAATTTGTAGCAACAGACATGCTTGAACATTACTGAAATAAAACATACAGCAATATTTTGTGCTGTTACAAACCAAAAATTCTCTGCTTCAAGGACACACCCAGAGCTGAACCTTCCAATTTTGTGGATCCCGGGAAAGCACTCTCTGTAAATGACTACTAAATATTATTCTAAAAATGAATGCCATTAGCGATCTGGTCTAGTTAAAAAGCCTCCTGAATATCAATTTCCTTGAAGAACAAGATGAATGTTTAGCTAGCCTCTGAAACCTGGCAACTGATTTGTTGTCTAGCAAAATTCAACAATCAGACTTCCTGTAGGAAATAGAGGTGCCAAGAGCTAAGAGATTTGGGGGAGGGGCGCGGTATGGGAATGGGGATACATTTAGAGCTTTATTTCGTTTGGCTCAAGGAAACTTTGAGTCTATAAGCTTTGTCCTTGCTTACTTTTCCCCTGCACTCTTCTTCCTCTCCTGGGCTTGGCCCTGATTAACTACTCAAGATGGCAGCTCTGTGTGACACAGGCAGGAAGCAGGGTTTGGGGATAATTCTGAGGTATTTTTCAAGAGACAGCATGATAGAGAGGACTTGCATTTTTTTTTTTTGTCTGGGTTGTATGTCTCAGTTACCCATGAAGAAAAAGTGGTAAAAATCAGAAATAAGATGTGTGTCACTGACTGGAACTTTCACTGTGTCTTGTCTCCTGGGGAACTAAGTATGGTGAGAGAATTGTGTGCAGAATGAAGAGAAATGGCATCTAAAATGACCTTTAAGTCAGCTTCCGACCTGGAGAGTGGGAGACACGGGGAAAGCCATTAGACTGCTCTATTATACTATTTTGCATAGAATTTTTAGACTCAGATGTATAATTTTTCATTTTCCATGTTACATTTCAAGGAAATATAACCTCTTGTTCAAACCTGTCAAAAGCACTTTGGATCTGGGCTCTGTGGTATGGCATATGACCTAACAATCATAAGTATACACCAGAGGTGAATTTGACAATATGTCGCCCATGTAACGTCCTCAACCAAGCTATTAGCGAAAAAAGAAAAAAATTGAACAGAACAGGAAAAGGACAGATACCTATGGAATTTAACCTTTCTCTGTTCTTATTCAAAGTTATTGTTTTGTTTCCTGGATCATATCTTCTCTTACGTTTAATGAAAGGGGTGGGGAAGGCAAAAAATGTTACTGTTTTTTGCTATTTACCCATTCTTTTGGACTTGGGATTAATTTACCAAGTGTATTGCAATTATAGATAGGCATATGATATGTTATAATATTAAGAAGTTCCATTTTCTTTCCATGAGTATGTCATTTTTCCACATTTCAGTATTATATTTTTCAGTAATTTTCATAATTTTATAATTTTATTAGAACTGTATCAAACCTATAGGTTAATTTAGGGAAAACAAGCATATTTATAACACTAAGAGTTCCTATGCAAGATCATGGACATCTTTAAACAATTTAATTCTAGAGGAACATGTGCTTTCCTAAGTGTAATATTAGGTACCTTACATTTTGTCATTTTTTAAAAAAATCTGTAATTGCAGATTGTATTTTCTCATTTTTAGTTGAGGTGTCTATATTTGCAATCAACTTTTGCTAATGGACCTTGTGTCCATTAAAGTTGCTAACCTCTGTTGGAAGTTAACAATAATTTAATAATCTTTAGGGGGAACATATTAAATTTTTGTATGTGTATTAGGTAATCAACCTATTTCTGGTCTTCTAATTTTTCTCTTTTTTTTCTAAATATAATTTCTACTGAAGAGTTTTAAATGTCTATTTAGCATCTATTAAGATATTCAAATTCCTTATTTTCCTTTCATCTATTAAATATGTAAGTTACATTAATACATTTTCTAATTGTAGACAAAAAAATTCCTTGCATTCCTGCAATAAATACTTTTTTAGTCATTATGTCATCCCATTTTATACTGCGCTTAGTTCCTTTAAAAAATGTTTACATATTTATTTTAGAGAGAGAGTGAGTGAATGTGAGAGAGAGAGAAGGAAGGAAGGGCTGAGAGAGAATCCCAAGCAGGCTCCACACTGCCAGTGCAGAGCCTGATGCTGGGCTCGAACACATAAAATGTGAGATCATGACTGAAGCTGAAACCAAGAGTCGGCTGCTTAGCCAACTGAGCCATCCAGGAACCCCGTTCCTTTTAATATTGATAACTCCCACTTATCAGCAGTCTTTTTCTGATAATAAGTTTTATTCATAACAGTATTTCCTGGGATATTATTTATTCTCATCAAAATAGGAAAATTACAATACAAAATACTTTGGGCCCCAAGTCCATAACCATCTTCTATACAATAAAACATACAATTCCTGGGGCAACTGGGTGGCTCAGTCAGTTGAGCATCCGACTTTGGCTCAGATCATGATGTCCTGGTTTCTGGGTTTGAGCCCCAAGTCAGGCTCTGTGCTGACAGCTCAAAGCCTGAAGCCTGCTTCAGATTCCCTGTCTCCCTTTTTCCCTGCCTCTCCCCTTGCTCATGCTCTGTCTCTCTCAAAAATAAATAAACATTATTTTTTTTTAAAACAACATACAACTCCTCTCCTTAAATAGAAAAGAACCCTTGGACTATGCTACACAATTCTTTAAAAATTGCTTTTCAATCACCAAAAAATTGATGTGGATATTAAATGGATATTAACAAGCAATTACTTTGTGTCCTAATTTGAGTTCTGCCTCAAAATTAATTCCACTGGAGGGTGAGTAGTCTGGCATACTTATTCAGAGGCTCCAAACAGCTTGTTGGGGGTAAATGTCCTGTTAGATTTACCCCTCAGGGCATTTAACTCCTTTATAACCTTATGTTGCACTTTTCAAGGCTAAAAAACCTTTTGTCGCTCTGGAAATGCCAATTAAAAGAGCCCAGCATATCACATACATACATAATGTATGTTGCTGGCACGTGCCTGGAACTGCCCACTACTTCATGCAGAAATCCAATGTGTGGGTGATGGGGTATGATGCACCTTTCAGATGTTCTGTTGCTTTTTGTTCTTAGTATATAAATCTGGGCAAAAAGAAGGACTAATTAACTAATAAAACAAAATATAGACAGATTCCAGGGAGGAATCCATGTCAGAGAATTGGCTCACAGTGGTGAGGATCTCTGAGAACATCTTAGCCCTAACAGTACATGCGAGGTACATCCTCTACTGACAAATGAGAGACTTGTTTCTTTAAGTAGTATTCACACGCAGCACAGAGCCTAACACAGGGCTTGAACTCACAACCCTGAGATTAAGACCTGAGCTGAGCTTAAGAGTCAGAAGCTTAACCATCTGAGCCATCCAGATACCCTGACAAATGGGAAAAATGTTAATGTTTATTTATTCTTGAGAGAGAAATAGAGGGAGAGAAAGAGAGATAGAGCTTGAGCAAGGGAGGGGCAGAGAGAGAGAGACACACACACAGAATCCAAAGCAGGCTCCAGGCTCCGAGCTGTCAGCACAGAGCCAGACGTGGGGCTCAAACTCACAAACTGTGAGATCATGACCTGAGCCGAAGTCAGACACTTCACCAACTGGCCCACCCAGATGCCCCAAATGGGAGTTTTTTAAAAATATCTACACACCATGCAGTAGTGTTAACAGGTTTGTTTTGAATGTAACTCAGGGTGTCAATACATAGGGTTGTGGTCAAGATGTATTAGGTTTTGGGGACTTTGTATTCTATACTTTTTATGTAGGCACAGACCAAGAAACATTGCATTGAAAAAAGAGTTCTATGAAATTTGGGGATGAAAAATCCACAGGTATTTTTGGAGAGAATTTTATATGGGGATGCCTATAACATAGGATACACCTCTATTTTGCTTGGATTTTTGCATCCACATTTATAAGAGAGAGTGGTCTCTACCTTTCCTATACTCTAGGGCCTGTGTCTGGTTTTCATTTCAAAGTTCTACAAATACAAAAATACCCTGTGGACTTGTTTTCTTATGTACTACTTTTCCATTTTACTCCTTTTCTAAGGTGTTTCCATAAGAGTGAGCTAAGGGGCGCCTGTGTGGCTCAGTTGGTTAAGCGTCAGACTCTTGGTTTCGGCTCAGGCCAAGATCTCACAATTTGTGAGTTTGAGCACCATGTAGGGCTCTGTGCTGACAGTGTGGAGCCTCCTTGGGATTCTCTGTCTCTCACTCGCTCTCTGCCCCTCCCCTGCTCACTCTCTCTGTCAAAAATAAATAATAAACTTTAAAAAATAAAATAACAAAAATTGTCCTTTATTAAAAAAAAGAATTTGCAATTCTGGGACACCTGAGTGGCTCAGTTGGTTTAGTGTTCACTCTTGATCTCAGGGTCATGAGTTCAAGCCCTGAGTCAGGCTCCATGCTGGGCTTGGAAAGCAAGCGAGAGCAAGAGAGAGAGAAGAGAGAGAGAGAGAGAGAGGGAAAGAGAGAAAGAGAAGGAAGGAAGGAAGAGTTTGCTATTCTATTTATTATATCTTTACTTCAGCTTTTTTTTAACCTAGTGTTTATTTATTTATTAATTTTGAGAAAGTGAGTGTGTGGAAAGGGCAGAGAGAGAGAATACAAAGTCCTGATGCGGGCCTCAAATCAGCTAACTGTGGGATCATGACCTGAGCCTAAATCAAGAGTTGGAAGCTTAACCGAATGATCCAGGAGCCCCAACTCGTTTTGTATTCAATGAATATGTGAATTTTCTTACTTCTTTTTTAAAAAGTTTTCTTAATGCTTATTTATTTTTGAGAGAGAGAGACAGAGCATGAGCAGTGGAAGAGCAGAGGGAGAAGGAGACACAGAATCCAAAGTGGACTCTAGGCTCTGAGCTGTCAGCACAGAGCCCAACGTGGGGCTTGAACACAGGAGCTGTGAGATCATAACTCATGCTAAGGTCAGAGACTAAATGGACTGAGCCACCCAGACACCCCAAATTGTCTTACTTTTTTAAAGTAGATGTTCAATTAATCATTTTCTAGTCTTTCTTATTTTCAGGTATAAGGTGTAAGCATTTAAGAATGTGAATTTCCCGGGGTGCCTGGATGGCTGTCACTTAACCATCCATCCCTTGGGTTCGGTTCAAGTCATGACCTTACAGTTCACAGGATCCAGCCCCAGTTGGGCTCTGCACTGCTTGGGATTCTCCTTCTCCCTTTCTCTCTGCCTCCCTACTCGTTCGCTGAATAAACTAACTAACTAACTAACTAAAAAAAATTATTAAAAAAAGAGGTGCCTGGGTGGCTCAGTTGGTTAAGCATCTGACTTTGGCTCAGGTCATGATTTCATAGTCTGATTTCATAGATTTCATAGATTTCGAGCTCTACATCGGGCTCTCTGCTGACAGCTCAGAGCCTGGAGCCTGCTTCAGATTCTGTGTCTCCCTCTTTCTCTCTGCTCCTCCCCCACTCATGCTCTGTCTCTCAAAAATGAATGAATGTAAAAAAAAAATTTTTAAATAAAAAAAGATGTGAATTTCCCAAATACTCGTTTATCCTTAGTTCTTGAATGTTGGCCTATTATAATGTTTTCTTGGTTCAGTTCTAAGTATTTTTACATTTCATGAATAATTCCTTCTACATTATTTGTAATTTGTTTTTAAATTTTCAAAAATATTGATATTTTAACTGCTCTTCAGTTATTTACCTTACCTTCATTGCATTTTATGCAGAGAATGTATTCTGTATGATGGTAAGTCTTTAGCAATTGAGTGGGTGTCTTTGACACTCATGCTACAGTGTAACGCCTTGGCTGCAGTTGATGGGGCCTGGAGCCAGGCAGGCTTCGATTCTAAGTCCAGCTTAACCAACTCTGGTCTTTAAGAAAGTGGTGTCACTTTTTTGAGTCCATATCAATTATCTATGGCATCAACAGAGCTGCATAATAAACAGCCACAGAACCTCAGCTGCATAAGACAATAAACATTTATGTAGCCCATGAGTTTGTGGGCTTCAGCTGAGCTGGTCTCCTATAGAACTCAAACACGTCCTGCACCGCAGGGTGCAATGTCTGGGACACTGGGTTTGAAGGGAAGAAAGCTCTCCTATCCGAAGGGCAGGCCATCGAGAAGGCAGATCATTTCCAAAGCCGCCTTGGCCTGTTGAGTGTTGGGATAAATTTGATATATTTTATATGTTGTATTGAGCCTAGGGACATGAGATGACGGTGAGGGGTTTCTTGAAATCTTGACGTCAGCTGTGGGGGGTCTTGAAACAATCTGAAGGTGTCCATTCTTGCTGACAATGAGGTGCCTTTAGAGATCCAGTATGATCAGGTGCATCAGTTCATGTCAATACACGTTTCTACACGCAGGGGGTGAACACGGAGTAGGGGTGAAATAGGCTAAGTTAACGACCGATAATGTGTGAGGTTAAGGGGTGCATAAAGCATAATTAAGTAGGGAACAAAACCGTGGAGCCAAGTTGATAATATACAACTACCATACAACTCTAGTGCTGCTGACAGGTTCGAAACAAGTCCAGGAACAAAGGATCGAGCCTCAGGGTGGCCTTGACCAACATGGGCGATGCTTGATCATGGGCTTGTGGTCAGCTGTGGGTCATTTTAGCAGCTCTGATGATCTGGGCTGTTTGCTCACATGTCTGGGGTAGTACTTTGTGGTTGTTTTACTGAAAATGTCACTTTCAGTAGGTAAGGAATTCCTTCAGATATTGATTAATATTTTATTTTGGTGATGTATGTTTTTTTCTAAATTCGTATATGCAATATATCTTTCATTAATATTCTCCTGGTATTTTAATAGCTAATTTTTTCTTTGTATTTCTTTGTTTCTGCTTATTTATTTATATATCCATAGCTGTATCTTCTCTCATATTTGCAGTATTCTTTGGCTTTGCCTCCTTGCTAGTGTTTTCTTGACTACTTCTTCCAGATCTGTGATACTTTCTTAGTCTTTTTGAAGGACCAGCTTTTGTTTTTGTTCATGTTTTTGATGTTCACCTAGTTAGTTGTTTATTATGACCTCAGATACACTCTGATGATTTTTGTCTTAATTTTTTTTATTTGAAAACACGACTCAACAATTTACATTCTCCCCTTAAAATATATTCTCATAAGACTATATATTTCCTTCCATGTACATGCTTGGCTAACAACCTCAGATTTTGATATATTGTTGGTTTTCTGTTATTTTATTTAGATTATTCAATCTAAACATTTTACATTTTTAACACATATTTTTGCTATAATTTATTAATGCATTTTAAGCCTTACCTTTTTGTCTCTATGTGTGTATGTGCATGTACATACATAGAAATAGCTGTAGATATATATAATTTGATGTATTATGTGTGGGAATCATATTGACTCTTCATCATATATTAACAGTTATTCTTTACTGAACATATAGTCACTGAAAATGCACCCCTGGTTAAAATTATTTGTATACAGATTTGAGGATAGGCCATAATATTTTCAAACTGATTTAAGTTACATTTGGCCATTCACAGTGACTAGTTTGTTTTTGATGAATATTATAACTCTCAGTCTCTTCCCTACAATCTCCCCTGACAGTAATTCTTAGCCTGCTTTCTACCACACACAGATATACATTCTTACTCATAAAATGTTTCTTGTTACTTGTTCTGTCAGCTCAATGAAGCTCTGTTTCTGTCATGTTTAAAACACACAGAATAAATAACTTTAAATTTAGTGAATAATAGTTGTGAATAAACAAATAAACTTTAAAAAATTTAAAAAGTTGGGGGGGGTCCTGAGTGGCTCAGTCAGTTACATTCTCCATCTCTCTCTCTCCATCTCTCTCTCTCTTTTGCTATCTCTAAAAGTAAATAAACAAACTTAAAAAAATAAAAATAAAATGCACCAGTAGCTCCTTGCATGAAAGGTTCTCCCAAAGCAAACATGGCAAACTTTTAGTATCATAATGTAGTTAACCTTAGTTGGATTCAGGCAACAAAATTCTGAGTCACTGTCTGGACAACCAACCGTTTTAGAATCAAGCCTCAGGCACCACTCTCAAGTGAATAGCCTAATGCATAGATTCAATCCCTGGACCCTGTTCGTGCAACGTTGAGAACTCCTTCTCATTACTTGTTGCTAATCCATGTATCCTGAAGCCACACATTTTACTTGTTGCTAATCCATGTATCCTGAAGCCACACATTTTACCAATAAAAAGACATTTCTGCTTCTTTTATTAAGCCTCCAGTGTTGTTCAGAGCTAAAGATAACTGAAGCTCCAATAGCAGCCGCCTAAAGATTGTTGGCTTCTACTTGGGAGCTTTCAAATACTAACTCATTATCCCTGAACTATGCGATGCTGATTGAGAGAATTAACTCAAAAATTCAGATGAACAAACAAAAGAATAAACTCCCCACTATCAACCCTGAATTATTAAAGATTAAGTTACAAATTAACAAAAGTTTTATGAAAGTAAATGTAATAACAAAATAATTCATAAACCCATCACTCAAAAGTAAACATAGTGGGATGCTGGGTGGCTCAGTCCGTTAAGCGTCAGACTTCAGCTCAGGTCACGATCTCGCAGTTTGTGAGTTCAAGCCCCATGCAGGGCTCTGTGCTGACAGCTCAGAGCCTAGAGCCTGCTTTGGATTCTTGTGTCTCCTTCTCTCTCTGCCCCTCCCCTGCTTGTACTCTGTGTCTCTCTATCTTCCAAAAATAAACATTAAAAAAATGTTTTAAGAAGTAAACATAGCTAACATTTTAACTATGATATTAGGCTGTAATATTCCTGATGTCTGTATCTACACACAGGGCACATAATTATATACAAATATATGTAAATATGTGTACACATATTGTATTGACCTGTTTATATTTCCATTTATTTTTAGCTGTCTATTCATACTTGTATACACGTCTATAATCACAGATCATATATTTTAAAATCTGCTTTTTAATATTAAGGATATAAGTATTGTGTATTTATCTATATATAATCTACAGCACTATTTCATGTTTCTTTATAATCTCACATATTTTTAATGTGTGTTTATTTTTGAGAGAGAGAGAGAGAGCACATGCAAGTGGGAAGAGCAAAGAGAGAGGGGGACAGAGATTCTGAAGTAGGCGCTGCTCTACAGCAGAGAGCCCGATGTGGGGTTCAAACTCTCAAACTTGTGAGATCATGACCTGAGCTGCAGTTGGACGCTTAACTGATTGAGCCACTCAGGTGCCCCAATCTCTTATTTTATGTTTATGCAGTAATTCAACTCATGTAATCTATAATGGACAGATGTACATTTATACTGGTTCCAATTTTACTTTGCTACTTTGAATAACATTGGGATGATAATATGTATACTGTATCTCTTTCCCTTATCAGACAATTTCTTTAGGAAAAATGTCTGAAAGTAGAATGATTAGTTTAATGATATCCTTGTGATGCTGATTTCTCAGATCTGTTTTCAAGTATCCTCTTGAACAACTCTATTCCTGATGCATGATAACTTTTAATGTAAAAGGGAACAAACCTTCCTATCTTATATTGTTGCAGTATTTTTCTTAATTTATCACTTCTATTCAGTTTGGCAATTTCATCCACCAATTTTTTTAAAAATCTACCTGTAAAACCTAATCAGTCATTTTCTTCATGCTTTCTGCCTTTACGGATATGTTTCAGAAACCCTTCTATATACCAAGACTATATCAAAAGGATACCTTATATTGTCTTTTATTTCTTTTATGATTTTTAAAATATAAACTATATTGAGACTATTTTAGCATAAATGTGAAATACATATCTGGCTTGTTCAACCCTTTTCCTATTAAATAGTGCATGTCCCAGGATCATTTTTGAATGATTCATTGATTGGCTGCCAGTTTTAAATGACATTTTAAAATGTTAAATTCTAGGTATAATGTCTTTTAAATAATTTTCTGTGCTATTTCATTGATGTGTCTGCCTTTCATCACATGGCCATAGGCCATGTATATTGTCATGGCTGTTAAATATAATTAACCTCATAAATATATTGCTCTTCAAGTTATTAGACTACATTTGTTCTTACAGACATATTTGAAATCATCTTGTCTATTTTCAAAAATATATATTGAGACTTGATTAAGATTACATTTGCAGATTAATTTCAGAAGAGCTGAAATATTTACAATAGTAAAGCTTCCCATTTCTGACAGGCCATTTATCCTCTGGAAAATGAGTAATCAGGCTATTTTGGAGAAATGCAAAAATTAGAATTTGGTATAAATTATTTCATACATTAATTCATCACAATAGCAAAGAGATTTTCTGTATGCCTTTGCTATTTATCAACTCAGTCATATCTACATATCTATATTAGTACCTACAGGATATTATAATGACATCACCAATTATAACTACAATGTTTTTTGTACTTTGTTTAATTCAAAGAGGGACATTTGATGTTCTCAGTATTCATGAACAAAAGGCTGGCTAAGAAATTGATAAACATTCTCAGGCATATACATCACTGACACAACTATTTAAATGTAATTATCATCATTCATCCAAAAGTCATGGAGTGCCAACTGTATAAGAAACACTGAAACAAGCAATGGGAATGCAAACAGTAGTAGTTCAATATGTTCTTTGGAACCTTACAGTCGATGAGGTAAACAAATTTACAATCCATTATAATTTCCTATGAAACATGTTTTATTGGAAGCATGTCAAAAATGACAGAAGACTGGGGTGCCTGGGTGGCTCAGGAGGTTGAACATCCAACTCTTGGATTTAGCTCAGGTCATGATTTCATGGTCTGTGGGTTCGAGCCCCAAGCTGGGCTCTATGCTGGCAGTCCAGAGCCTGCTTGGGATTCTCTCTCTCCTATCTGCCCCTCCCCCACTGTCTCTCAAAATAACAAATAAAATAAAACTTTAAAAACTAATAAAAATTAAAAATAAATAAAATAGTATTTTACAAAGTTTAAAACAATGATAGAACATATTCCAGGATGAAGGAAGTAGTATGTGAGTTGTATCTTCCTGTACTCCTATACCTACACCATCACCAATCGCATAAATTTTCCTTCCAAAGAAAACTTATATCTTTCAAGTTTCTCCATCTTCTATTGATTGTAGGATAATCTAAGCTAGTATCATCTCTCATTCGGGGTATTGTAAGTGTCGAATTCCACACTCATCCTTTTTTGTTTTTAATTGAGGTAAAGTTCATATAACTTTATTTTATTTTATTTTTTCAATGTTTATTTTGTTTCTATAGAGAGAGAGAGCAAGCAGGGGAAGGGCAGAGAGAAAGGGAGACACGGAATCTGAAGTAGGTTCCAGGCCCACTTGGATGCTTAACCAACTGAGCCACCCAGGCACTCTGACAGTCAACCATTTTGAAGTGTGCAGGCCAGGGGCACCACGGTGACTCAGTTGCTTAAGCATTTGACTTCAGCTTGGGTCCTGATCTCACAGTTCATGAGTTCGAGCACTGGGCTCATTCGAGCATCTGTGCTGACAGCTCGAAGTTTGGAGCCTGCTTCGGATTCTGTATCTCCTTCTCTCTCAGTCCCTCTTCCCTGCTCTCACTCCGTGTGTGTGTCTTTCTCTCAAAAACAAATAAAAAGCATTGTTTAAAAAAAGTGTGCAGTCCAGTGGCATATGGTGCACTCACAGTTTTTGCAACAGTGACCTCAACCTAGTTCAAACACATTTTCATTAGCCTAAATGACACCCAATACTTATTAAGTAGTAACTCGCCACTCCTCCCTCCCCTGAGCCCCTAGTAACTCATCTAATCAATGTGTCTCTGTATTTGCCTATTCTGAATATTTAAAAATCTGTAACTTAATGGGAGTAGTATATTTGTATTAATCTCTTGGTTTTGTTAACTTAATGTGATTAGGATGTAACATTAGGGGAAGCCAAGTGAAGTGGATATAGTAACTCTGTACTATTTTTGAAACTCTTATATAAGTCTATAATTATCTCAAAATAGAGAGTTTTTGAAGGAGCCATAATACTATAGAAAACATTGCACAGAGCTTTGGCCTTGGAATCCAGACTCAATGGGTTGAATCTTACTTCCACCACTGCTGTGGGTTATTCCCTTAGATTGTGAAGTAAATAATAATAAAATACCTAACATCTGAGTAGATTAAATTCTCTGGATTTCGGTTTTTTCATTAAAAGATATGAGGAAACAAAAAACAGTTTTGGAAGATGTCTAACATCCCTCTTATTCCAAATCTGGGAATTCATCCACTTTATAGAGGATCTGGAGTGGTAATAACCTTTGTCATAAGAACAAATTCTAAAGTAAATGGTTTTTCTTACCTCCTCATCAAGAATTTTTTTTTAATTTTTTTTTAATGTTTTATTTATTTCTAGGAGAGAGAGAGACAGCGTGAGCAGGGGAGGGTCAGAGAGAGAGGGAGTCACAGACTGAAACAGGCTCCAGGCTCTGAGCTGGCAGTCAGCACAGAGCCTGATGCTGGGCTCGAACCCACGAACCGCGAGATCATGACCTAAGCGAAAGTCGGACGCTTAACCGACTAAGCCACCCAGGCGCCCCTAGAATTTTCTTATAAAGGTGAGGAAGTTGTAAAATAATTATAATTATGTAAAAGTCTTAGTCCCATATGTGAACATGGCAAGTATGTAATAAATCTAGAATACTTAAATAAATATACATATAAATCTTTTTTTCCAAGATGTATTCAATTATATTAGTACCAACACAGTAAGACCTTTGACTGGTTATACAATATCTAGCTTTCAAGAAAAAATTACAAGAGATAATAAAAGACAAAAAGCACTATTTAAAGAGCAGAAAAAGCATCAGAACCAGATGTGGCAGGATGCTGCAATTATCAGACCAGGAATTTAAAACAACTGTGATAAATACGCGAAGACTGTAAGACGTAAAGTAGGAAGCATGCAGCAACAGATAAGCAATATAAGCAGAGAGATGGTTATTGTAAGAAAGAACTAAAAGAAATGCTAGAATAGAAATGGAATAGAAATGAAGACTGCCATTAATGGATATGGGTGAGAAAATAATCTCAGAGTTTGAGGATATAGCCATGGCAATTCCAAAAACTGAGAGGCAAACAGAAGCAATAAAAAAACAAAAACAAAAACACAAAACCAAAACTAACCAACCAAACAAAAAACACCAGAGAATATTCAAGGACAATGGAACTACTGGTCAACCATAATATTCTTGTAATGGAACTAGCTGAAGGAAAAGAAAAGAGAACAGAAAAAAATATGTAAAACAATAATGACTGAGAATTTTCCCCAAATTAATATGAGACATTAAACATTGAGATATTTGGTCGCCAGTAGATGTGCCTTGCAAGAAATGTTAGGACGGAAAATAATATAGGTTAAGAATTCAGATCTAAATTTAAAAAAAAGAGTATCAAAGCAGGAGTAAGTGACGGAAAAATAAAAACTTTTATTTTTCTTATTCTTAATCAACATAAAAGAAATTTGTTCAAAATAATAATAACACAAATGATGTATTTGAATATGCATCCTTATGTATCTTATACATGTGTGTTACTTTATGGATGCTTATATATAAGTAAAATTGAGGACACAGATTAGAAATACCATAAATGAAAGAGGGGAATCACTAAAGATGCCTGTTTATCAAAAGGATAATAAACAAATATGAATGAGACTATGCCCACAAATTTGATAGCTTCTATGTCAGCGAACAATTTCTTGAAAGACATAATCTGTCAAAACTCACTCAAAAAGAAAAAGACAATCTAAATACATCTATGTCTATCAAAGAAATTTAGTCAATAATTACTCACCTTCCAAAATAGAGAGTTCCAGGCCCAGATGGGTTCACAGGTAACTTCTACCAAACATATAAGGAAGAAATTATATATACTTTCTACAGTCTCTTCAAGAAGATCGAAACAGAAAGAATACTTCCTAATTCATTGCAAGTTTAGCATTACCTTAATACCAAAACCAGACAAGGATACTGCAAGAAAATTACAGAACAATATCTCTCATGAACTTAAATGAAAAATCTCATCAAAATATTAGCAAATTGAACCCAACAATGAGTACAAAGAATTACATAACACAACAAAATGGGACATATCCCAGATATGGAAGGCTGGAATAATGATTTTCAACGTTTGCAACTCAGTTACCATAACCCATTACCCTGACAGGCTAAAAAAGGAAAATTATGTAATCCTATCAGTAGATACAGGAAAAAATATTGAAAAAAAATCCCACATTAATTTATGATAAAACTTCTCCATAGACTAAGAATAAAGTGAAGTTTCTTAACTTGGTAAAGAATATGAAAAGCTCTACAGTTTTATTGTACTTGATGCGAAACTCAAAACCTTCTCACTAAGGTCAGGATCAACAGGGTTTTTTTGTTGGTTTTTAAGTTTATTTGTTTATTTTTGAGAGAGATTGAGACAACGTGAGTGGGGAAGGGGCAGACAGAGTAAGAGGATCCCAAGCAGGCTCCATGCTGTCAGCACAGAGCCGGATATGGGGTTCAAAGTCAGGAAACCATGAGCTAATGACCTGAACCTAAACCAAGAGCCAGATGCCTAACCAACTGAGCCACCCAGGAGTCCCAGGATATATCTAATTTACCCTCTTATAAAGTAAGCCTACTTAGATAAGCAGTAATTTAGATAATTTTTAGAACTACTTTTTATCAAGTCTATTGCTAAGTGCTATAAAAACTATTTCTCAGGCTAGTAAGGTAAGCTAATACATAGAAATTCTATTGGCAATCCTTGGCCATGTGATGCCGTGGCAGCACATGGGACAATTGACTTGTTATACCTGCTGTATGACGCTATAATACTGACCAGGTAAGCCTCCAAAGGGGATGACATTCATATAAGAAGTTGTAAATGAGAAGGAAATAACCAACTGGATTTTAAAGATGGCCGTCTTTTCAGAGGGCACCAGTAAATACCTCAAAAATTAATGACCAGAAGACACATATGAGGTATATATGACCAAGTATAGATGACGCCAGAAGTATACTCTGGAGTCAGGTGGTGAAAGTCAGGCTAAGTGGTCCTTTATTCTGCAGGTAAAAGGGAGAAAGAGAAACTCACATTTGTTGTTTTCTCTCATACATTTATTTTCTTACAGTAATAGTAGTTGGCTTGCTCAAGTGCTTGCTGTGTGGCAGTGTCTATATCAAGCATTATATATATATATATAATTTCATAGGACAAAATCATATTTCAGGGAGTATGTGCCTTATTCACACAGTTAGTCACTGGCAAAGCCAAGGATGGAAATTTATCTTTTTACTTTATTTCTTGCATACCATTCTACTTCCTCCAAAATATTGTTTCATTCATGCTTTATTAATTTATCTAGATTCTGTGGAGGAGTTTACTCCTGAGAGCAAGGACAGAGCACCGCAAGATATTTCCTGGATTCCCCATGGGACTGAGATTCAGGGATCAATGCTGAGCACTTCTTGCAAGTCCCAGTTAAATCTTAAACATGCAGAGAAAGAAGTACTTGGCAAAGCACAAAGTTTTGGCCCTTAGGGACAAAATTATTCTTTTTGTAAATTTTAAGTTGACTAGAGCATAAGTTTTAACCCAGTGTCTTCTGCATGAAAATGTCAGGGTCTACACATTCAGGATGACACTGCTGGGAGATTGCATTCTTCTTGCAGCTTTCTTTATTTTGCAAGGGATGGCCTCCAATCAAGAAAACTGTTTTAATTCAGAAAAAATATCCAAAGAAGTTAGGAAATTATAGCTTTTATAATTCCATAATAAGCTCTAAAGGAAAGACAACAGTGAAACTGTGGCCTCCAGAGGATTCCACAGGGCGGCATTGAATGAGCCAGAATTAGAATGCAGTTATTAGATATTCATTTCTAACTGCTGGATGACACAGTTGCTCTTAGTGCAATGGAATGGTCTCTAAAGAGTTCTAATATACTTACTTTATGCCTCTAAAAAATGTAACTTCTTTTTATCGTACTCTTTCATTATTATAGTGAAAGACTTTTGTTCACTTACAAAAATAATACTTGGTCATAAAAATCAAGCAGTGAAGAACCATGTAGAAGGAAAGTCCACCTTTATCCCTAAACCAGCACATTTATGTTTATAAACGTATTTTTAATTAATGGGTTTATACCAGGCTTATTTTTCTGCAGCTTGCTTTATTAAAGTAATAACAGTGTAGTTATATCTCCAGGTTAGTACTAGATCTCATATTTTTTTATGGCTTATAGAATCCTGTGTTTACGAGAGCACAGTTTATTTAAACTTCACTTACAGATAGACATTGAGTTAGTTCTTAATGATTAGTTATTAAAATTTTAACAAATATGCATATTTCATACATACCCTCATCATATATGTACATTTACAAATACCTACATATGCACTTCTATTTATATACTTACATAATATGTATTATAATAAGTATTATATAATATGCATTAACTTACATTCCCTGCATATATATGCATATATGTGTTTACTTGTGTATGCATATGTGTGCATTTATATTTATGATATTCTCCCTTAGGTCAGATGTAAAGAATGGGAATGAATGGGTCAAAGATTTGGTAAAACTTAAATTTTGATAGATACAGCTAAGCAGTTTGCAAAATAGTGGACACCAACAGTGTCAACAACGTATTAGAATGCTATTTCCCACCCACTTGCTAACACTGATGGTTAATTAAATGCAGTATTGTGAATATAATGGGTAAAATGTGTTATCCTGTGGTTGCCCTTCTTTTGTATAAAGAAAAATAGCTTATTGTTCTGTTTTCCAACTGTATCAATAGAGAATACTAAACTGGTTCTTAGTCTATACAGTAAGTACCTTGTAATTTCTTTTACTTTCTATTTTATAGTCTTGTTGCGAGGAATGATAATGACAATAACAATAGGTTACAGTTTTGCACATTTATTTTAATCTTAGAGTCCACAAGCTCTTGAATCTGTTGTCTTCTCTATATTCCTAAAGTGGCTACGTCTAGGTATCAGGACAGTGATTATTATTATAGTTTTGCAGAGTCTGAAACTCAGAACAGTGAAATGACTTGACCAAGGTCACACAAGATCAAATAAGATGTGTGAAAACACTTTTAAAATTGTAAAGATCCTTATAGAACTTCGGAAACGGGAGTTTGAAGATAAGAAGTCATTTGCATAATCAAATAAAAGAGAAATCATGCTTCTCGGTTGGAGAGCTGAAATCTACCAAAAAATTAAAAGTGAAGTGTTTGGGAGAGCTCCTTCCCTGCATTTAGAAACTAGTTTGAGACAGGTGCACATCAGGACAGAGCTGCCACCTCCTGCCTAGCAAAATCTTTGCTGGAATTCGGTCTTTGCAAGAGCTCAGTATGAATTTTTCATAGACTGCTGGTAGGGACCTGAAGCAAGAATTCTTCAAACAGTCCCGGCAACATCAGGTTACATAAAGAACTGAAAAATAAGGGGGGCAAACATGAGGCAGGGAAGGGAGCACATAGTTTACATCCAACAAGGGCAATTTTCCGTTTGGAAGATTTTTCTTCTCTGAGAGGGACAGTTCATTTTCAGTGTAGGAGGTAGGTGGTACACATGAACTTGACATTTAAAATCGCATGAAAGTTCACACATGCGACAAACCTGCATACTGCATGTACATAAACGTAAATGCACGTGAACACACCAGTGCATTCTTCCACAATGGAAATGTGAATACAGGTAAGGGAAGTGTGTGTGTATTCACGCCGATCAGTATAAAAATCATAATCTGTGCTCGCACTTTACTGAAGCACTCACATAAATGCATAGAATCATACCAACTCATACGTGCATACAAACACAAACAACATGAACATGCACATAGAGCACATGTATGTTTACATGTGTGTCTGAAAGTACATGCTTGTTCAGAGAGTTACAAAGGTTTGGGGGTCAGTAGAACTCTGATACCAAATCCCAGCACAGATATTAACAAAAAGCCAAACCCAAACAAACAAAAAAAAAAAAACCATAACAAAAGTACAGACTAATGCCCCTTAAGAAGGTACCTACAAAGCCAAGTATTTTATTAGCGGATCAAATCCAGCAATAAATCATAAAGATAATATTCACGAAACAGGTGGGTGTCTCCCAGAAATTTACATATATACAAAAATTCATAAATTTGTAACTTTAATTACAAATCATAAACTTTGGTTTTTGTTTGACAACGTTCATTATTTCCGAATGGCTGAAAACATTTTGTTATTTTCTTTTTTTAAATTTTTTTAATATTTATTTTCGAGACAAAGAGAGACAGAGTATGAGCTGGGGAAGGACACAGAGAGAGGGAGACAGAATCCAAAGCAGGCTCCAGGCTCTGAGTTGTCAGTGCAGAACCCGATTCAAGGCTTGAACTCACTAGCCATGAGATTATTACCTGAACCTGACATTTAGCCAACTGAGCCACTCAGACACCCCTGTTATTTTCTTAATAAGCATTTACCAAGCCTAATATACACCAGATATTATGCTAAATTCTATGGATACAAAGACTAATAAGTTAACTCTGAGTAGGTTTTGAGGAGAGCTGGAATATTAATGTATGGTTACAAACCAATATGGAAAGTCCATGATTGCACTGTTTATACACAGTGTGGTGTTTGACAGAGGAGTTCCTCAACTGACCTGTGAAGAAGAAGAGTTCAGGAGAGTAGCCTCAAGATGTGATATATGAGTTGTAGCTCAAAGGCAACAAAGCAATGGTTTAAATTTAAAAAAAAAAAAAAAAAAAAAAGAGGGGTAAGAACAGTTTAGGTGTTGGCCATAGCGTAAGCAAATCCACAAAGGACTCAAAACACCATGAACACAAGAGTAACTTCAAGAACATCAAAGTTGATAAAGCATAGAGGACAAACCAAATTTGGCTTCAGAGACTAGTAGGAGACGTGCAATTCAAGACACTGAATGTCATAGTTTTTATCTGTGGCCATGGCAAGCTCTTCAGAGAAAAGTGATTCAATCAGAACTGCATTTTCCCATTATTCTCTGCTATTTGCGATGGAATGGGATTCGGTTGGGCAGGTTTGAAACAAGGGGCCACTTTATTTTTTTATAGGTTTTTTTTTTTTTTGAGACAGAGAGACAGAGCATGAGCGGGGGAGGGGCAGAGAGAGAGGGAGACACAGAATCCGAAACAGTCTCCAGGCTCTGAGCTGCCAGCACAGAACCCAATGCGGGGTTCGAACCCATAAACTGTGAGATGACCTGAGCCAAAGTCGGATGCTTAACCGACTGAACCACCCAGGCACCCCAAAAGATTATTTAAATTGTCTACTCCAAGAATGATGAAGACATGTCTTAATTCAGTGTTAATGAAGGGGAAAGGATGGATCTGAGCTTTAAAATCTTATTTAAAAATTAGCAAAGGTCAATGATTATTTGAATGGGAACATGAAAGAATAGTGTTCAGTATTATCCTCCGGTTTCTGTTTTTTTTTTTAATGTTATTTTTAGGTTTATTTTTGAGAGAGAACAAGAGAGAGAGAGCATGGGCAGAGGAGAAGGAGAGATAAGGAGAGGGAGAGAGAGCATCCCAAGCAGGCCCTGCACTGTCAGCACAGAGACTGTTGTGGGGCTTGAACTCACAAACTGTAAGATCATGACCTGAGCTGAAATCAAGACCAGGATGACTCACCGACTGAGCCACCCAGGCGTCCCCTCAGGTTTCTAACATGAATAAATGGATCGAGACTCTTCCAACTGAGAACATATGTGAACCCATGGGAGGGGAAACTAGAAAAATATAAGGCAGTACATAACAAAGTATATTATTGAAGTAACTCTTATATACCTAGATATTAATGCTTAAAGCTCAAAGGAGAGGTCTGGGATGATAATATGCAGTAATGTGCAAACACTTTATATCAAGGTTGTATATAATTTTTTATGAAAAATCAGACTAACACAGAACCAGAAGGATTACCATCATTTAGCAGATAAACCAAGGTTCAGAGAGTAGTCTGAGACAGGTAGGGAGAGCCAAGAGTGTGTGTTGTGATGGAATATAAAAGCATTGATGATTTAAGCATGAAGAGAATGGTCCATGTTGTCAAAACGTATAGAGATCTATGAAAAATGAAACTATCAATTAAATATTAATTGGTGTCTTTAGTGAATGTAGTCTAAATAGAGTTGAGAGGAACCAAACTAAAGAACATTTAATCAGAGTGTGAGTTAAGAACATGCAAACATTGGCAGAGAACACATATCTAGGAAAATTGAATGAGAAGGTTATAACTCAAAGTTAGAATCTGATACTTTGAATGAATACTATTGGTAAATTTTAGGGTAACAAGAAATTTGAAGACTGAAGGACAAAATACAGTAAAATGTATTTATTGAGTTTTATTATGTAGCAGGTAGTTTTATGAGCACTTTATATGGGTTAACTCTATTATCTCTATTTTATAGATGACCAGAACATTGAGGCAAAGAATAATAAATAACTTGCTTTAAGTTACTCATCTTGTAAGTGGTTACTCTACCATTTTGTAAGTGGCACAAACTTACCACTTACAAGGATTCAAACATAGGGAACTGGGCTTCAGAATCAATACTTTAACTAAACTATATCAGTCATAGAAGTGTTGAAAACACGGGGGAAAGAATAAAAGCCAGGCTGAGAAGTATTCCATGGTAACCAGGTAGCTGGAAAATGATTGGGTGAAGGGTACAGGTGAGGAGAAGAAATATTCATCAGCTGAGATTCCAGGGAAAGTGGAAGTAGGTGAAGCTCAAGATACACTCATACTAGCAACTCACAGTTCAGAGAGAGCGTGTTTGAGAGCCTCACACTTCTGGAGAAGGAGGAGATTACTCTATTGTACCTTTATCTCTTGGGAAAAAAGAATGATCAATTCTCCCTCCTACCTTCAGCCAAATCTTCTACCCATTCTTTAAATGTAATTCCTTTCCATTCCCTCGGGGGACTTGAGCTCTTACTCTGTCTTTTACTTTTTCAAGATTGGAGCTCCTTCTACGTGTTGCTTTCAGTTACCATCTTTTCACATTCCTGTCCTCCATCTTTACAGTGAAACTACATCAACAATGTGGCACCGTGCTGTCCATCTATCACGTGGTGTCACATTAGCTCTGTTTTCTAAAACCACTGAAAACCGATTTCAATTCCCAGTCCTTCAGCAAAATATGCTGCCAATGTCATGGACTTCCAAGCCAATGAATCTCATGGACAGTTTTCAGTGGATAAACTTCTGAAAAATTTTATGGGTTTTTTTTGTTGTTGTTGTTTGTTTTTTGAGAATCACTTGACATATAAAAACAGCAGACTTCTTTTTCCCTTTTTTTTCTTTTTTGACACATTAATATAACATTTTGTTTTGGTTCTTACTGCTTTACCCACTTTAATCACTAACCACTCTTTCTGAGTAATTGTATTCATTCACAACTTCAATTTACAATAATGAGTTGATGCTTCATTCATTTGAACTTCATTCAAATTCTAACTCTAACTTTTGAATGTTGAGAACAAATTGAGGACTGATGGGTATGGGGGGAGGGGAAGGGGGGTGATGGGCATGGAGGGGGGTACTTGTGGGGATGAGCACTGGGTGTTATATGGAAACCAACTTGACAATAAACTATTTTTAAAAAATTCTAACTCTATCCTCTTCCTCCAGATTCCTTGTTCTATAACTATAGAAATAATTGCTTACTAATTATTGCCACTTGGATGTTCTGCAGGCATCTACATTCAATATGTACAGAATGAAATTATTTTCCCCAACTGAAACCTATTTTCCTATTCATTCATTAGTATTTCTCGCCTTATTTAAGAAATTCATCATCTATCCCTATTACTCAAGCCAGAAAAGCTGGACTCATTCTTAAATTCTATTTTTTATCCTACCTCCAGTCTTTTGCAGAATAGTTCTCTCTTTAACGAAGGTTCTTCGTGTGCTTATGTGGACGAGATATCAACTTTCTCTGATTTTCACTTGAAGTGTTATTTCTCCATGGAAACAGTTATATTTGTCCTCTTTTATCACCCAGTATGTCCCTATTGGAGCACTTTTGCATTTGAAATTACATATTGAATATGTTCTTCTTCAATTGATATACTGTATGTTCTTTGATGATAAGGATCACTTCTGTCTTCTTTAAAATCAGTGTCTAGTACAGACTCTAGTATTTAATGCCTGCTCAATAAGTATTCTCCAAAAGCATGATAAATTGGGGCGCCTGGGTGGCTCAGTCAGTTAAGCATCTGACTTCAGCTCACGTCATGAGCTCCCTGTTCCTGGGTTTGAGCCCCGAGTCAGGCTCTGTGCTCTGTGCTGACAGCAGCCTGGAGCCTGCTTCGGATTCTGTGTTTCCCTCGCTCTCCGCCCCTCTCCTGCTCACCCTCTGTGTCTCTCTTTCTCTCTCTCTCTCAAAAATAAAGATGAAAAAATTTAAAATAAATAAATAATAAAAGCATGATAAATTAATGAGTGGCTGGCTGAAGATGTGAATGTTCTGTAATTAATCTAGAAGTTATTTTTTGTTATTGTTTATGAATTTTAACAGGAAAGACCTATCTTGAAGAGCCTAGTTTTCCATATGTGAAAAATTTTAAAGAAATTATTAGTGTGAGTCCTATACTCAATGCCATTTTATCAGTAAAACACATGACAGGGGCATCTGGGTGGCTTAGTCGGTTAATCGTCTGACTTTCGCTTGGGTCATGATCTCGCGGTTCGTGGGTTCGAGCCCCGCGTCGGGCTCTGTGCTGACTGCCAGCTCAGAGCCTGGAGCCTGTTTCAGTCTGTGACTCCCTCTCTCTCTGACCCTCCCCTGCTCACGCTGTCTCTCTCTCTCCTAGAAATAAATAAAACAGTAAGAAAAAAAAAAGCATACATTTAAAAAGAAAAAAATTAATAAAACACATGACAATCCCCACAGCACTTAGATCAAAGTCTAAAATTTTGCAAGGTTTGTCTTCATCTTACTATTCCAATCTCACCTCACGGATTCTTCCTACATTCACCCTGCTCAAGGGCATTCTGGCTCTATATTTGCTCCTCAAACGTACCCAAATATTTTCCATTTCTGGCCTTTTGAATTTATGTTTAATTTGACTGCATCCTACCCATTTAGAAGATCCATGCTTTGCTTTTCCACACCAATTCTAGAGATAGTTTAAGTATCAAATCTATTCTTTGTCTACTCTCTATTTCCTTTATCACCATTTTATTATTTTCCACATTAAAGTTGCCTTTGGGTTTCATTTTCTCTTCTTATTCTAGTTCCTTAAAGTGAAGATTAGGTTATTGATTTAAGACTTTCATTATTTTTATAGGTAGGTGTTTATAGCTACAAATGTACCTCAGAGCAATATTTCACTGCATTTCATAAGGGTACTTTCTGTTTCTACTTCCATTCATCTTAAAATATTTTCTAATTTTCCTTGTGATTCCTTCTCTGACTCATTGGCTATTTAAGACGATGTTATTAATTACCATGTGTTTGTGAGGTTTCCAAACTTGCTTCTGCTTTGATTTCTAATTTCATTCCATTTTGGATACAGAAGATGCTCTTTGTGTGATTTTTTTTAGTCTTTTAAAATTTACTGAGACATTTTCTTGTGTCATAACATGTGATCTATCCTAGAGCAATTTCTATGTGCACTTAAGAGAGAATCTGTATCCTGTTGTTGTGTATAGTTTCCTATATTTGTCTGCGAGGTATATTTGGTTTATTGTGTTGTCACATCTTCTATTGCTTTGTTTATATTCTGTCTAGTTGTTCCGTCCATTACCGGAAGGGGATACTGGAGTGCACAAGTAGTCTTGTTAGACCATTTATTTCTTCCTTTTTCGTGTGCTTTGTTTTGTGTATATGTCTTTTCAGGTGAATATAGGTTTATAATTGTTTTATTTTCTTGCTAGGTTTGCCATTTATCATTATCTAATGTCTGTCTTAGTCTTCTAACAACTTTTGTCTTAAAATCTGATTTATTATGTTAGTATATAACTACTCCAGCTCTCTTTACATGACTCTTTGTAATCCCTTCACTTTCAAGCTTGTAACCTATTTGTGTGTTTGGGTCTAAAGTGAGCATATAATTAGATCAGTTTTTAAAAATCCATTTCGCCAATCTCTGACTTTTAATGGAAGAGTTTTATCCATTTCCATGTAATGCAATTCTGATAATGGAGGATTAATTTGTGTCATCTTGCTACTTGTTTTCTTGCATATATGTTATATATTTTTTGTTTTTTATTTCCTCTATTCTTTATATTTTGTATTACATAGGTATTTTCTAGTGTACCATTTTGATTCTCTTGTCATTTTTTTTCTAGTATATGTTTCTTATTATATTCCACTGATGGTTGCCCTAGGGATAACAACATCTTAGTTTATAACAATGTAGTTCAAATTAATAGTAACTCATTTTCAGTGATGTACAAATACTTACTCCTGAAAAGCTCCAGTCCCCTACCCCTTATGTTGTTATTTTCACAATTACATCTTTGCACACTGTGTGTCCTTCAACATAGATTGACATTTATTACTTTGTGTCATTGTCTCTTAAATCACATAAGAAAAAGTGGAGCTGCAAATGAAAAATACACATACTGGACTTTAATATTTACCTATGTAGTTATCATACCAGTGTTTTTTGGTTTTTTGTTTGTTTGTTTGATTTTGTTTCTTTGCATGGCTTTGAGTTACTATGCAGTGTCTTTTCTGTTTTTTAAAAAATTTTTAATGTTTTATTTATTTCTGAGAGAGAGAGAGAGAGAGCATGAACAGGGGAGGGTCAGAGAGAGAGGAAGACACAGAATCTTAAACAGGCTCCAGGCTCTGAGCTGTCAGCACAGAGCCCGACACTGGGCTCGAACCCACGAACTGTGAGATCTTGACCTGAGCTGAAGTCGGACGCTTAACCGACTGAGCCACCCAAGCACCCCGCAGTGTCTTTTCAATTCAGCCTTAAGTGTTCCTTTACTATTTTCTATAGAGAAGGTCCAGTAGTGATGAGTCTCTAAGTTTTTGATTATCTAGAAATGTTTTCATTTCTTCTTCATTTTGAAACATAGTTTTGTCACATATAAAATTACTGTTTGTCAGAATTTTTGTTTTCCTTTCAGCACTTTGAATGTGGCATACATCTGCCTTCTGAACTCCATGGTTTCTGAATGAAAATTGGCTCTTCTTATTGAGGATCCTTTGCATGTGACGAGTTCCTTTTCTCTTGCTGTATTCAAGATTCTCTGTCGCTGTTTTCAAGTTTGATTATAATTTCTTGGTGTAGATCTTTTTGAGTTCATCCTTCTGGGAATTTATTGAGCTTCTTGCACATATGGATTCATGCTTTTCATAAAATTTGGGAAGTTTTTGGCCATTATTTCTTCAATGTTCTTTATGCCTCTTTCTCTCTCTACTTTTCTTTTGGGACGTCCATTATGAGTATAGATACAGTTGATGGTGTTTCACAGTTTTCTTAGGTGTTTGTCATTCTCCTCCTCCCGATGTTTCCTTCCTCCTTTTTCACCTTCTCCTTCTCCTCCTTTTCTTTCCACTCCCCAGACTAGATAATCCCAATTGGCTTATCTTCAAATTTATGGAATATCTCTTCTTCCTGCTCAAATCTACTGTGGAATACCTCCGGTGCAATTTTAATTTCAATATTTTACTCATTATCATAATTTCCATTTGATCCTTTTTTAATAATTTCTATCACTTTATTGATAATCACTTTGCCAATTTATTGATGAAATTGCTTGTCAATGTGAAATGGATAGTTAAACTTGGAGCTGAAATTAAAATTCAGCTTTTCAGACCCTTAGTCCATTGGCCCTATAACACCGTCTGCTGCATCCCAAGGAATGATCCCTAAATAAAACACCTTAGCAAGAATTGCAAAAATACCCACCCCTGGAACTTTAACAACCCATAAAATCATTCCCATTTAGAACTGCACTGGCCAATATGTAGCAACTAAGCACATAGGGCTATTGAGATCCATATGGGTCCAGTGACTATCATACTGGATAGCACAGATATTGAACATTTCCATTATCCCTCAAATTTCTATTACCAGAACTAATATAGTTATTTATTTCCAAATTTTCTGTCCACTTTCAAAGTTTTATAGAAATATAAAATGAGAAGGCATTTAGAGGTCAAATCTTTCATTTTAAAGATGTGAAATCTGAATTAATGACTTCCCCAAGGTCACATGCATAACTCAGTGGTGGGGCCAGGATAGAATGCATTCATTCAGCAAGGGTATACTGAGTGTCAATCTGTGAAAGTTCTTTGACTGCATAAACAATTTCATTGTTTCACTGCAAAGATATAATAACTATACTTGGTTAAGCTTTGTTTGGGGTGGCCAGTTAGCTTTCCCTGTAGTCAGGGATATCCTAAAAAGGAAAGGCTGCTAAATGAACATGATGGTCACCTCACTCCAAACTAGTGACGGTGGACTGCCCCAAGGTGGGCATTCAGAGCCACCAGAGTAGCTCCTTTGATTAATGGAGACTTTAAGATCTCCAAATCAATTACGTTATTATGTTACAGTCAGTCGCCTGGGAATTATGATATTCTTATTGACAACATGCACATTACTGTTGCAAACATCAGCTTAAAACACCCAGGAGCAGGTTTTAATGTATAATGTATCATGAATCATGAGGTGATTACTTAATACTATATAAAAATAATAACAATAACAAATATTATTCTACACTATTATCTACAGAGACTTCTGCATTTGTGCATGCAGAGAAATTTACAGAATTGAAAAGATAAGGCAATATTCCCCAGTGGGGTAGGCATCAGTTATACTTCTCTCCCTTCATATTAGTGATTTAGAAGAAGAAAATACTTCCTCAGATTGTGGGGAAGCATGCTTAATTTGTATAAAGTATGTCCTTGGAATCAGATTCTGATTTAAATCTTTGCTTTGGCTTTTCCTATCAGTATAACCTGAAGCAAGCTATTTACTTTTTCTGTGGATTAAATACAATCATATATGTAAAATTTATCAGAACAAGTAAAGTCAGTAGAATGTTTTAAAATCTATGCAAAGGACACACAATATTTTAGATATTCTATCATTTCCTAAAGTGATATTGTGGACATCTTACATTTTCTGGAATTGTTCTCTACACTGTGATTAAGTATTTAAGTATATTTGATATGTGATTTTTATTCACCCCAAAGGGAGGAATGAGATAAAGGCAGAGAGCTCCAAAGAAATGGGAAATACTATGTTATGTTCACTTACTTGTGAAGTTTATCTGAATTCAACAAACCACATGAGGATTTCCTAAATATACTAGAATTTTGAATTCATTCATCCACTTGTTCATATAATTTCTGTCCATCCATCCATCCATCCATCCATTCATCCATCCATCCATCCATCCATCCATCCATTCATCCATCCATCCATCCATCCATCCATCCATCCATCCATCCATTCATCCATCCATCTGGAGTTAAAAATACAGATCACAAATCTTCCCATTGGTTGTCATCTGAATTTATGACAAATGTATCACATATCTCAAAAAAATGGTACATAATACAGTAGAATGTAAAATCTGTTGATATGCACACTTGGAATTAACTCAAGTATGTTCTACAGTGACCAAGGAAAATTATACGTGGATGTTTATGACAAAGAAAGGGTGTCTAACCCTGGTTTCATAAATACGGAACTGTACCCCTAGAATGACCATGTCAGAGTGCAGTTGCTTTTAGAAAGACTGGCTGCAAGGATAAAAGAAATTGGCAAGCATCACAGGTTTTATGAGGAAATGCATTAATTTTCCTTTTATATTAATTTCAAAGGTATTATTAACACTGCAATTCTTTATATTCTTTGAGTTATCTTGGAACAAAATTTTCATAAGGACAATGAAGGACTTATCAAGCATTAATATCCTCATTTTCATTAAGTGGGTTTGTGCCCTTTAGTGCCACTGGTGGTTTTTTGTTGTTGCTTTTGCCTGTTTGGGGTTTTGTTTGTTTGTTTGTTTGTTTTTGTTTAAGTTTATTTATTTATTTTTGAGAGAGAGAGAGAGAAGCAGAGAGAGAGGGTGGCAGAGGGCCCAAAGCAGCTCTCTGTGTTGACAGCAGAGAGACAGATGCGGGGCTCAAACTCACCAACTGCAAGATCACGACCTGAGCCAAAGTTGGAAACTTAACCAACTGAGCCACCCTGGAGCCCAATATTTTTGTTGATTTGAAGAAGTAAATCAAAAGAAAATACCATAAGTCATCAGTCAAATAATGATTCTCTCTAATAGTTTTTACACTGTTCTTTAACCATGAAATTTCTCCCCCCTCCTTTGCATCTCCACATTCAAAGTTTTAAAGACCAGCCCCAAAGCCACATATTTAATAATTTAAAAAATAACTTACCTAAACAAATCAGCTTCCTTCCTTAAAGCTTAAATCTCTGTTTCTGCCTCTCTCTCTCTCTCTCTCTCTCTTTCTTTCTTTCTCTCATCATATTTTCAGCTTTTGTCATTCACTTTAATCTTAGATAGACTGAAATATTCTGGGAAAAATTTTGTACTAATTTTTATCTCTGAATAGCTTTCTAGGACTTGGCAATTGAAAGATGTTCAATAATTATCTACTGACAAATTTTTTAACTGGACGGACTATCTTGCTCTTTTTGATTAGTAGCAGTCAAACCAATTTGTCTGAATGTACATTAGTTGGATTAAGCCCATTAAGTTTTTCCTGCTTTCCATGGACCTTTTTTTGTATCAGATATAGGAAGGCTTCCTTCTCCCAAATGTGTATCAATATCTAAAACATAGATGACATAAGAATGAAATAACCATGGAAGTTCTGTTGCTTGTATACATTAGGACCCAGTTATGAGGAATTCATATATGTATGAATTTTTATTTTCTATATGCAACTTAAATACCAGATTTTACTGAGCAATTGAAATTGAACTTGGATAACTTACCTCTGGCTATTTCTAGGTGTGTGCATGCGTGCATGCGCGTGTGTGTGTGTTATGTGCATGTTAAGAGGGGCAGTAATTACTGTTACTAAGTTGGAAGATGCCAAATATCTAAACAAGAAAACAAAGGATTGTGTATAACACATATATACCACATCTTCTTTATCCATCCATCTATCAAGGGATACTTGGGTTGCTTTCATATCTTGGCTATTATAAATAATGCTTCAGTAAATACAGGGGTGAATATATCTTTTCAAATTAACTTTTTTGGTTTTTTTGGGTAAGTACCCAGTAGTGGAATTATTCGATCATATGGCATTTATTTAATATTTTTAGGAATGCATAACATATAGAGTCATTGAAACTAATATAACATTGTGTATCAACTACATTCAAATTTTTAAAAAAAGCAAAAGAACAAATAAACAAAACACATAAAGGATTGAATCAGTCATTTGATGTGTTACACCAAATAGCCATGATATTTCCAAACAACTAGCATAGTTTGAGCTTTTGGTTGCTCAATTTTTTAATTTTGTAAGAACCATACTGACAAGAACTGAGTTCTATATTCAAAATGAGTTTATATTTAATCACCCATATCACAGATTTTCCTATGTAGCAAAGCTGTATGTTTCACATAACCTTAGTATGATAGTAAAAATTAGAATTTATAATTGTCTGTAAAGAGTTTCTCCATAATACTATGACTTGACAGCCATTTCCTACCACTTTTTAATTCCTTTATTGTCCTTAATGAAGCCCAGTACAAATAAGCCTTCTGCTTAATGCCTATGTGCACAAATAATATGACCTATTTTCCTTTTACAAAATCAGATGAAATATTGCTTTCCATTCTTATGGCTTTATTTAAATGTTATAAATATAAATTTCTTAAGAGAAAACATTAGTTTTATCTAAAGAGCTACAGATCCAAAACCCTTTCTCTGTAATTCTGAAACACAAAAACGCTGATTTCTGAACATTTGTTTATAATTTTGGCCAAAAAAATGTTACAGGAAGTCAGGTGTTTCTTTTTCCTGGTTGCTCCATACTGTTATTCCAATAACCAGTCTCCTAAGTGGTGGGGAATCCTCAGTTGCATTTCATACCCTTAGGGAATATATAGATCAATAAAGCCATATTCACTGGCATCAGTCATATCAGCAGCTTCTCTTTTAGTCTCTTTTGTGTGATTTCTGAGGATCTCATATGCAAGCACTGAAATGCCCCTAGTAAAGTTATTAGTCAGTGTAAACCTGAATGCCTCTTCAATGGTATTCAGGCAGGAAATCATTGAGAATTGGTAATTGATGAGCATTTAGGTAAAACATGTTTGCCAACTGTAGAATTGTTTGGCATTAGTAGGCATTCAGCATGTTGCTTATTCATTTTTTAACAAGTATTTGTTGTATATCTGCCATGTGCCAGATTGTGTGCTAGATGTTTGGCATACAGTGGTGAACATGGGGGTGGCTTCTGCCTTCAGGCTCGCTCCAGTGAGGCAACAGACCACAGAGAGGTAAATGAACCAAAAAACGATTGAATTGTGCATTTTTGATGAAAGGAAAATAGAATTGTGCTGTAGATAAACAGGTAGGGCAAGAAAATAGGTAGTTTGATCCCGATAGGCATATATGCATTCAGACGGATTCCTGAGGAATGAAAATGAACATACTACTCATTTGAAGATCTTTCTAAAAAACCATCCCAGGCATGAAGAATATCATATGGAAAAAAATATCTCAATACTCGTGGCTCCAAAAGAAGCTCAGGGCAGCTCTAATGTAGTAAATTAAGGAGATGATTATTATGAAGTTAGGTTAATGTGTAGATTTGAGTAAAATGCTTGCAAAGAACTTGTAGAATATAATCACGTGATTGAATTTTATTCAAAGTGCAGTTGGAATAATTGTAAGCTTAGGAGTGAAATTATTTAATTTATATGTTAAATACACATGTTCCAAATGCTATGTGAAGTATTGGTGGAAGATAAAAGTGGAATCTGCAAGATCTATCAAGGGGATATAAAAATTATCTGTAATTGAAATGAAGATGGTTTGGATTTGGATTTTTCATTGGAGACAAGAAGCAAATACATTTGTTATGTTATTTGAAGAAGTAGATAAACTTGAGATAGAGTTTGGAGGTTAAAATTCAAGATATGGTGATGGCTTTGACATACATATATCAAAATGATTACCACAAAAGGTTTGGTTAACATCCATCACCACATATAGTTATTTTTTTCTTATGAAAACTTAAAATCCATTCCTTTAGCAACTTTCAAATGTATAATATTGTTTAACAGGAGTCACTGCATTTATTTTTTAATTTATCTTACAGTGGACCAATTAATTATATACTTTAAATTCTTTTCCTACCGTTCTACAATTTCTATATGGTTTACAATTGACAATTTACCATAATCTGCTTCAGTTTTATACTGAATCCATTTCAGTGCCATATATAATAAACATTATTTCTATATATTTCCATTCCTTCCTGGCCAAATTGGAACTGTTATTTTTATAAGTATTGTATCTACGTATATTAAGACCCAAAAAATACAGGGCTATAAATATCACTTTAGATGATCTTATCATAGAAGCTAAGACAAAGAGAACAACTATTGGCCAGTGTCCGCTAAAATCCAACAGACCCCTGAGTTAACATTACCACAAAATGTAAGGCATCCCTTTGAGTTAGACAACATGAGTGTCAATTTCTGTTCTGCCACTTAATAACTTTTGATGCTGTGTGAATTGTTAAACCCTTTTGTATTTAATTTATTTATTTATAATTGGAAATAATAATAATAGTACTGACATCACATGGTAGTCGTGAGGATTAGATAATTTAATACCCATAAAAAATCTTAGAAAAGTAATTGGCATGCAATAATCTCTCCGTTAATGTTAATATGTATTGTCATTTCTCACAAACTGAAATTGTCATCAGTTTCATTTTCCTCAGTCAGTGTCATTACCATTTTTTTTCTTTTGCCTATGCTAAAGACTTGAATAATCACTGAAGCCTCTTCTTCCAATACCCTTCAGATTTAATCATCCATCTTAATAGTTCCTTCTCAAATTGCTTCTGACATTCACTCCTCCTTTCAGTTACCCCGGGATCAATGTGGGTTTATTGGGCTTATACCTGGATTCATTAAAACAGGTTCCCCCTCCCCGCCCATATCCTGTTCTTACTAGAGGACGAATATAATTACACTACACCTTGCTAACCCAATCTTTTTAATTGCTTGCTGATTAAATTGTATGCTTCATGATACCTAAAACTTTTCATGATTTGAGCCCAACCAGTCTTAGAATCTGATTACATGTCACTCTTCTGTATAAAATTTTCGATTTTTCTTTGTTCCCAAACATGGCCATGGCCTATCAATAGAAAAAAATTACCAGTGTACTTTTTCCTTTTTCCCTTCTTTATTATTTTTTCTTTTGTTTTATTTATTTCTTTATTAAAAACAAATGATGTGTTCCTACCAAAGATACACTAAAACACTGAATGGAGATTTTCATGTTTGGGTTTGAAAAATTCCTGGGTGCTTCTATTCATCATCCATTTTGGAGAACCACAATTCTCCCTTGACTTTTTCTCAAATGTGTCTGAAGAATACTTTCTTTGTCAGGTGTTAATACGGATAATGAAGAAAATAACACTGTTGTCAGATAACTTTATGAATTCCTGTTTCAACAATGTAGAATTACAGAACTTCTGCCTTTCTATTTCTTAATGGCAGAATATGTTCTCCAATTTTCTTTGTTTTTAGGATGTCATGTATATACCATATAATTTCAAGTAATTCTCCATTTTATGTAGTTATTTAACTCATTATTTCTAGGACACTGTAACATGAGAGAAAGGGCTATGCCCCAATGATTTTTATGCATTTCCCTTGTCCACGACTTTCCTAGCATATGTTGCCCAATCAGTGTTCACGAAAAACATTTAAAAACTGGAGGTCCAGGGGTGCCTGGGTGGCTCAGTCAGTTAAACGGCCAACTTCGGCTCAGGTCATGGTCTCACGTTTCTGGGTTCTAGCCCCGCGTCATGCTCTGTGCTGACAGCTCAGAGCCTGGAGCCTGTTTCAGATTCTGTGTCTCCCTCTCTCTCTCTGACCCTCCCCTGCTCACGCTGTCTCTCTCTCCCTCAGAAATAAATAAAACATTAAAAAAAAATTTTTTTAAATGGAGGTCAAGGCTCCTCAGGGCTCAAGAACCTAAAAATTATCCTCCGTGGGCAAAGATTCATCCTTCAATATGTCGCCAAATGTCCTGTTGAACTTTTACTTATGATATTACTTCTTATTAAACTCCTTTTTACCTAAAAATAAAACACGGTAAGGAATATTGACAGCATCTCTACTCCAACTCTAATCTTCATCTTCATTCATATGTATAAAGAAAACCTTTGTTACCTGAAATGCATCTTCTGGAGACAACACCTACAATTAAAATAATTAATTCAATCCCCTCTTTTCAGAACCCGTAACTCATTTTAGTGGGTATTTGTATAGCATCTTTAATTTTTGCAATGTTCCCTCTTTTTAAAGGAAAACATATTAATGTCACATTAAATTTAATTCAAATTCACTGTAGAAGAGATGGGATGACTATAAATTACTTAATAAACATAATTTTTAAACATTTTTATTTCTTTCAGGATTAAAGTTTTATATTGAGTATGAAACTTTAGCTATATGAAGAAAAATTAGCTCCAAAATTTATGTTTAAAACACTTTAATTAAAAAGTATTTGGATACCATCTGAACTGGATATCAGAATATAATTTTCTGTGGAGGGCTAAATTTAAGAAATAATCTTAATGTAACAACACTGTGCTCTCTCCTCCACTTTCCAAGTTCCCCCACCCCCATTTCTGCAACATTATCTCGAAATTTCCATTAGTCTGGAGAATCTTATGACTCATCGTAATGTAGTTTAATGACTATGTACTTTGTAGCAAATTAAACCTTATTAAATGAGAATTTGGGGATGAAAATAATACTTCCATTTAAAATTAGCACATCTGATTTTTACATATCCTTAAATCTCATTATTAAAGCTTCATATTTTAGTTCTGTGTATCTCATTTGAATGTAGAACTGCACACATTAAAAATAGAAGGATTGTTTTAGAAACCAAGGAATTGGATATGTAGGCACAAATTTAGTAGGGAATTTAAAAGGCACAAATATTTTTGGCATTTATTGCATGCTGTTGGACTGCATCAATGACTCATTAAAGTTCATTAAAGTAATGCTGGAATGTAATGAACTATTTGAATGTTCCTATTAGAGACAGGATACAAATATACAAATTTTGTTCTTTTGCTTTATTTCTGAGAAATTTTGGACAAGTGAGATTTCTTTCCCTAACATTTATACCAGAAGTCTTAAGTAATAAAAGAAGCATACTTTCTTAAGTAATAAAACCAGCATATTTTCACTTATGCTGGTTACCCTAATGGACAAAAAAATGGAATTTACTATAAACTGTTTAATTCATTTATTGAAGGCACTCAGAATAATATTGTACCATGTTAATCTTTAGACTACTGTTTATTATTTTTGCTGATTGGTAAATAGAAACAGAACTGTAATGAAGAAAACACTAAATATCTTAACAGTTTTGAAAAGAAATTCCAAATCTCTAGTCCGTTTTTCAGATATTTTCAAGTTACTTTGAAAAATGAATACCTGAATGCAAAATAATACAGATTAGTTGTTGAAGATTTGTAAGAAGAGAAAATTGTGATAGGAAAATAAAAATTGCCCATATTGAAATTAAAATCTAATATAAAAGATAGACTCTTATTATTGATTTTTAAATTTTTATGATTTTATGTATTGATTTCTCTTTTTTTGTTAAAATTTTTTAATGTTTATTTATTTTTGAGAGAGAGAGCGACAGAGAACTAGAAAGGGAGGGTCAGAGAGAGAAGGAGACAGAATCCAAAGCAGGCTCCAGGCTCTGAGCTGTCAGCACAGAGCCTGACGTGGGGTTCGAACTCCTCAGATCATGACCTGAGCCAAAGCTGGACGCTTAGCCGACTGAGCCACCCAGGTGCCTCTGTATTTATTATTTCTAACTTTTATTTGGTAAGTTATCTATTAATATCTTGTTGGTTTTCTATTGGGATTTTTTTTGTTTCCTGATTGATAGGTTTAGTTGCCTGAGTATTGATAGGTGTAGTGCAGAAATTATTTCAAAATTTTGTTATTACACGGTTGATTTTGTACTGTATTTTACAGTGATGAATATAAGTCCATGAATCAAATGATTGTACCATAAAATGGAACACATAGGTGGCCATTTTATTCTGAAGTTTTCTTAAAATACATTGCATCCTGATTTCTGGTGCTAACTCCTGAATGAAAAGACTCTTACAACTTCTTCTACTTGGTTTCTTCATCAAAATTTTTACTTTAGGTGAGTGCTCGAGATAAAAAGATTTTGAATGCTTGGGTCCGATTCCCAATTTTGTCACTTGGTTGTAGAAACTTAGATATATAACTTACCCTTTTTTAAATGTTTATTTATTTATTTTGAGAGAGAGAGAGAGAATGAGAAAGAGAAAGAGAGAGAGAGCCCATGAGTGGGGAAGAAACAGAGACAGAGGGGGACAGAATCCCAAGCAGGCTCAGCACTGCCAGTACAGAGACTGATGCAGGCCTTGAACTCACGACCACAACTCACATGGCTCACGTGATCTGAGCCAAAATCAAGAGTTGGACACTTAACCACTCAGGCACCCCTATAACTTAATCTTAATGATTCTCAGTTGACTGTTCTCTAAAGTGAACATAATAATAGCATCCAACATCTGAGTTTATTTTCAGAGTCAAGTGAAATATGAAGGTAAAGTATTAAGTGCCTTGTTCATGGTAAATATTTCGTAACAAATACAGTGATGACATTTCAACATCTTTGACTAGAGATGATTAATATTTTCCTCTCTGAACCTCAGGTGTTCTTGTTGTTTTCATTTTTATGAAATTGAAAAACAAAGTAACTCCAAAATTATAAATAATATGGACCTGAGGGGGATGATTATAAAACAGGGCAAAAATAAGGAAATCTGGGGGAGAAGTTTACTGCAAGAGAATAATAATCAGCTCATCGAGGAATAGAGTCTCACTAAATAGTTCTCTAAATACTTGACAGGCATATGAAGACTGACAAGATACATGGCACATATTAATTGATCATTATTCTCCATCTTAATTTAGAAAACCCATTGAAATGTTCTGCTCATCCTCACATAAACAACAACAAACAGATACAAAAACTTAAGGGAAGGGATGCCTGGTTGGCCCAGTCAGTTAAGCGTCCGACTTTGGCTCAGGTCATGATCTCACGGTTTGTGGGTTCGAGCCCCACGTCGGGCTCTGTGCTGAGAGGCTGGAGCCTGTTTCAGATGCTGTGTCTCCCTCTCTCTTTGCCCTTCCCGTGCTTGTGCTCTCTCTCTCACACACAAAAATAAATAAAAAAGCATTTTAAAAACTGAAAACAAAAAACTTAGGGGAAATGTTTCATTCTTCTGAAGGTATAGGTTTTCTTTTCTTTTATTTTTTTAATTTATTTCAGGCCACTTCCTTATACAAACAATCCTCACTTCACATCCAGAAAACTCAGGATTTTATGTGTAGAAGCTTTATACACTCAGCTCTCATTTTCTCCATGACTAAAATGAATGCCATCAACAGACCAATTAAAAGGATAAAGTTCACCAACGTATAAATTAGAACTGGCTGAATTAATATTTTCTTCAGGATTTCAACAAAGTTCCAGCTTAATAGGCAGACTCCAAGGACAGATTACAATTAAATACCTGGTAGAAATTAGGTTTCTCTATCTCTAATGTATGTTTAAACACACTGATATATTCTTTAAATATTATGGTAGGATAATGTCTACCCCAAGGATGCTGAAACTAATGTGGCATCAAGAAGGAGAAGTTCTCTGCCCACATTCAGGAAAAGGGAAACACCCATCTTCGTGAAGGCTCCCCTAACAATTTAGAGAACACTTCTCAAATGCGCCTATTGAATTCGAATTCTTTGTTTTCAAGCTATGGGAAGCATAAACTTTTGAATTCTTAAACCTGGAGGTTAAATTTTATTACCAAACTTTTTAAGTCTTTCTCTTTTTTTTCTTTTTATTTAAATTATTTTTGTCTAGTTCTTAGGATTTATAAGGCTTTATTTGTATACATAGCACTTTATGTATTGGGGGTCCCCCGTGGCCCCGTGTTACGACTAACTGGTAACCAGTATGCCACCTACCTCACAGATGCTTTGCATATGAGGGGACTTATGGATAAATTCAACAGGGAAACTGCAAGTTTTTTATTGTGATGAAATCCAATTAATAATACTTTCTTTTCCATTTATTTCTTGTGTTTGGGTGTCGTGTATAAGAAATGACATCTTCCTCTAGGAATTTTAGTTTTAGTTTTAACAATGAAGTATTTGATCAGTTTTGGGTTCAATTTTGTTATGGCGTAATGTAGGCATGGACATATGTTATGTGTGTAGACATCAAACTTCATTCCACGGCATGTAGGTACTGAGTTGTCACAGCACAGTTTTTGGAAAGGTTATTTTTCCCAATTGAATTTTTTTGGTACTCTTATTGAAATCTATTGACTACAGATGTATAGGTTTATTTCTATAGTATCAATACTATCCTATTGGCCTATGGATCTATATTACTTTCATTATGTCACCATTATACTGTCTTTATTACTGTACAATTTTATCAAGTTTGGAATGGGGAAATATGAGTTTTCTAGCTCTATTTTCTTTAAAGAATAAAATATATACATATTATCTTATACAATTGATTTTTAATAAGGAGAAAAAGGAAATATGTGTTTTTATTAACATTGCTAAATACACAATTAACATAATCAATATCTTGTTCTTACCTTAATTACTGTTTGGAGTCAAATGTCTCTGCCTAAAGATGACCTTTAGTATTTCTTTTAAAGTTGATCTGCTAGCAAGGTATTACCTCAATGTCCATTGATCAAGTGGTATTTTTATTTTGTCTTCTCTTTTGAAAGTTAGCTTTACTGTACATAGGAATTCTCAGTTAACAGTTTATTTTGTTCTTTTCAGCAGTTTGAGTATGTTATCCTACTGCTTGCTGGTCTGAAGTTTTTAATGTGTATTTATTTATTTTGAGAGACAGAGAGAGAAAGAGAGAGAGAGAATCCCAAGCAGTCTCTGCATTGTCACCAGAGAGCCCGATGAGAGGCTTGATCCATGAACCATGAGATCATGACCTGAGCCCAAACCAAGAGTCAGATACTTAACCAACTGAGCCACCCAGGCACCTCTCTGCTCTGCATTTTTTCTCACAAGAAACTAACTCTTAAATCTTGTTGAGGTGCCCTTATCCATGACAATTCACTGATCTTTTGAGATTTTCTCGAAGTCTTTGTCTTTTAGCATTTTTATTGTGATGTGTCTAATTATGGATCTCTTTGTGTTTATCCCATTTAGAATTTGTTGAGCTTCTTGGATATATAAGCTAACATTTTAAAAATTAAATCTGGTAAATACTCAGCCATAATTTCTTTGAATTTTTCCCCATGCTCTTTTTTTTCTCTCCTGTTATTCTGGTACTCCCATGATGATTATATTGATGAAGTTAATGGTGTACTGCTTTCTCTGATAATTTTAGTTTTCTTCATTCTATCTTTTTCCCTACTTTAGGATTGGATTATCTCTTTCCAACCATTTTCACGTTTAGTGATTCTTCCACCGGTTCCTTCAACTGTTGAGCTCCTACAGGGAAATTTTCATTTGATTTATTTTATTTTAAAATTCCAGAATTTCCATTTGAACCTTGTTTAAAATAATTTCCATCTCTTTATTAATATTCTCCATTTGGGTTGACATTGACATCAAACATTTGTTTACTTCTATATGTATGATTTCATGCAGTTCTTGAAATGATTTGTAATGGTTGCTTTGGACTCTCTGTTACAACTGTCACAGGAAGTTTGGGTTGTCAATTTTTTGTTTGTTTTTCTTTCCTGTGTATAGAGTCATGCTTTTCTGCTTTTTTTCATTCTATGCATTTTGTTGAAACCTGAGAATTAAAAATAGTGTCTGAACACTGTTTCCTCCCTCCCATCTAAGGCTGATTGCTTGCTTATTTCTTTAGTATCTTGGTTGTACTATTTTAGTAGAGTCTATTTCTCCCATCGCAGGAAGACTATGGTATCAAGGCATAGACTTGGGTGTGTGGATAGTCACCCAGGATTTTCTGTTTTTAATGTTTATTTATTTCTTTTTTTTAATGTTTATTTATTTCTTTAGAGACAGAGAGTAGGGGAGGAGAAAAGGGAGAGGGAGAGAAAGAATCCCAAGTAGGTGCTACATTGTCAGTGCAAAATCCAATGTGGGGCTTGATCTCATAAATGGTGAGATCATGGCCAGAGCCAAAATCAAGAGTCAGATGCTTAACTGACTGATCTACCCAGGTCTCCCTCTTTTTCTGCTTTCTATGCCAAGTTCATTTGCTGTTTTCTCTGTCTGGTCCTGCACTGGTAGAATTATTGCTCTCACTGAGTTGGGAAGAAGGGAAGGATTTGAATAGATGTAGGTGACAGTATCACAGATTCCCACTGTTTTTATCCAAGGTTCATTAGTTTTTCTGGAATAAATGCCTTTCAATTCATCATTTGTCTTTGTTCAAAATTTAGAATTCTGAAAACACTGTTTAGAATTATGGTTGTTTCAGATAATTTTACGTGGCTTTAATATTGTTGAGCAGGGGACTTCCCCAAGTCCTTACTATATCACTCCAGAAGCTCTGTCTCCAAAAATATTTTATAGACCAGCATATATTCCAACATAGTCTTTCTGTGTCTTGTTTCCTTTGTTCAACACTGTAAAGAGAAGTTCCATCTGTATTTTTAATATAGAACTGTAGCTTCGCTCTATGTAGGATTTATGAAGATTTTAACATAACCAGACAATATTTTAATATTGCTTTTAGACAGGTGTCATATATGATATCATCTAAAATATGGAGAGGTGTGGAAGTCACCGTGTTTACACTGGCAGTTACTCTTAGCAAATTAAGGAGAAAATATATGTTTTGCCTTTACTTTGCTTTTACTTTATTTAAAAATAAAATGTGGGATGGCTGGGTGGCTCAGTCGGTTAAGCGTCTAACTTCAGCTCAGGTCATGATCTCATGGTTTGTGAGTTTGAGTCCTGCATCAGGCTCTGTGCTGACAGCTCAGAGCCTGGAGCCTGCTTCAGATGCTGTTTCTCCCTCTCTCTCTACGCCTTCCCTACTCACGCTGTCTCCCTCTCTTTCTCTCTCTCAAAAATAAATAAACATTAAAAAATAAAAATAAAGTGCAAATAGGCAAAGTGTTAATCATTGTTAAAATTTGGTGGTGGTATATAGTAATTGTTTTGTTAGCATTTTTTTTGCCAGAGTATGTTTGAATATTTTATAATAATGATATGACTGAAACAACCACAGATAAAATATTTAAAATGCAAATAGCATATTTATTATTCAAAGATACTAACACTTAACCTTCTAAAAATGTGAAATAGTATGTGAGTCAACTACATATCCTTCTAAGAACTGAAGAGATTATAGCCTAAATTTCATTCTTCTCAGTTTCCCATCCAAAGTGCAAGTGTATACATACATATGCATGCACATACATACACACACACACGCGCGCGCGCACACGCACACATCCCCTTGAAAACCTGGTCAGATAACTGATACCCCTTTTCTTGCACTTCACTAAGACAGCTAGACACTTGTGAAACATGAAACATGAATTTGCTCTGACATTTCAGAATAAATATCACAAATAACTTCATAGGATAGAAAAATGACTTTCATTCACCTCATCTCTAGGAAATTTACTATGGAAATTATTTTCTCACAAAATAAAAGGAAAACTAGCTCCTCTTTGTTTCACACATATTCAACGTAGTTGAATAAAAACCATAAAACACACTTTTTTCAGAGATATAATTCAAGATTTATAAATCTATTTTTCGCAACCTTCATTCTTTTTCTTAAAATATTTTCCATATTTCTAGGAACTAAAATTATGATCATCCCATCCATGTTAGGTACCAACAGCCATAAGCTAGGTTGCCTTTCAGGATATTTTCCCAGAGCAGGAGGAAGTGACTTAATTCTAAAGTTGAAGACAGAACCATTCAAACTAGACCACATGAAAGAAAATAAGCCAAATTCCATACAGATCTTTAGGACTAGAACAGACTAAAAAAACGTAGACGAGAGGTCCCAAACTCAGCCAGGCTGGATGTACAACATACAACATAACCCTTATTCCAGTCAGTATTGTGGTTTCTGCTTAGTTCCGTCTCTTCTAGAAAAACTTCCCTAACACTTACTAGATTGGCTTAATGTATCCTTCTGTCCTCAAATCACAAACCAATGTTTGTCATCTAAAGAGCACTTATTAACGCATGTAGTCAACAAGTATTTAATGAACCCCTATGATGTGCCTGTTATTTTCCTAGGAACTGGATAAACAATTCCAGCCCAGCTTTTAAGAAACTGGCAGGTTCCGTGTTCATTCCTTAGAGCCCCAAGTCATCTAAGGAGTCTGACTACATGGCTAGAGAGAGAGAGAGGTACAGCCGCTCTGAGCCACCCTGAACCATTTTAGCTACTTCAACTAAATTGCAAACCAGGAAATAAAAACATTTTGGACACTTTAGCTCTAGTCAGACTTATGCAACCAATATCACATGGATGAGAAGCAACACTTCCTCATTGAGCCTGGTTCAATATACTATCAGGAATAAATAAATGTGAAGCACCTGGGTGTCTGAGTCAGTTAGGCATCCAACTCTTGATTTGGGCTCAGGTCATGATCTCACGGTTTCATGAGTTCATATCCCACATGGGACGTATACTAACAGAGCGGAGCCTGCTTGGGATTCTCTCTCTCTCTCTTCCTCTATCCCACTCATGTTCTCTCTGTCTCTTCAAAATAAATAAATAAACTTAAAAATGAATAAATAAAAGGTTATTATTTAATATCTCTGTTTTGTGGGTTTTCTCTCTCTCTTTTTTTTTTTTTTTTGACAAAAAAGAACTCTGCTCTTATTTCTTGCATTCTTTGTACAAGCAGGAAACAGGGACTGAGAGCTATTATATATGGTGATTAGGTGACAGGAAAAGAGACAGGTACATAAATCCAGGGATTTCTTCCTTGGGTTAGTCAGCTTGGGCTGCCATAACAAAATACCATAGCCTGGGTGACTTAAACAAAAGAAACTTATTTTTCAGTTCTGGAGATCAGGGTGCCACATGGTTGGATGGTAGGAAGGGCCAGCTTCCTGGCTTGTAGACAGCCATCTTCCTATAGTATCTTCACATGGCTGAGGGAGCAAGCTCTAGGGCATCCTTTATTTTAAAGATGCTAATCCTATCATGACGCACCCTGATAAACTCATCTATCCCTAATGATCTTCCAAAGGTCCCTATCTTTAGAGGTTAGGGGTTTGACCTATGAATTCTGAGAGGACATTTTAAGGAAATGGCAGCTTATTCTCCACCAGTCATTTATTGCACACCACCGTTCTTACATGGAAATACCACCGTTTATTCATATAAATATAGACAAATTTCTTTTCAAATAAAACAGTAACAAATAACGTCTCTCTACTCTTAAGTTCCCATTCTTCAGTGTATCCTGGTTTCTTTTTTCCCATTAGCCTGTCTCAGGCTTAAGGTTTTTCATACCATGAAGATCATATATCTTCCTATTCATGGAGACAGAATGATAATGACTCTAATAATTCACACACATTATGAGTGCTATCTTTATCCACTTGAAGATTCACTCTTCTTTTTTCCTCACCCACAATTTTCTGTCAGCTGAAAGTAGTACCCTGGTTCGCTCAGGAAATCTCTTCTACATGATAGTTCTAGTTCTAAGATTGGCACTCTTTCTTCATGTGACCTTAAATAAGGCTCAAAGCCCCATTCATAAACATGGACTTTGTGGTTCTACTTTGTTGTACGTGACCAATGAAACAGCTTTTCAAGTTAAGCTGCAAATAAAATATCAATAATTCTTATCGAATGAAGAGCGGTCTTCCTTAAAAATGACTGATCCATCATCTGAACTTGCTACTTTGAAATTAAGACCTATGGGGTGCCTGGGTGGCTCAGTCGTTTGGGCGTCTGACTTCAGCTCAGGTCATGATCTCACAGTTCGTGGGTTTGAGCCCCGTGTGGGGCTCTATGCTGACAGCTCAGAACCTAGAGCCTGCTTCGGATTCCGTGTCTCCATCTCTCTCTCTGACCCTCCCTGCTCATTCTGTCTCTCCTTCTCTCTCAGAAATAAATAAAACGTTAAAAAAGAAAAAAAAAAGAAATTAAGACCAATGGTAAGGTCACTGTCTCAGTTGAATACAAATTGTTTGGTCAAAGTCATCCCAATGACCTTTTCTCTTCGGCTTTCAGAGTGGGACACATCATCCAATGGTCCCATTTTTACAAAATTTAGGTTTAAAATTTTTTTTTAATTTTTTAAAATTTACTTCTGAGAGAGAGCGAGAGAGACAGTGTGAGTAGGGGAGGGTCAGAGAGAGAGGGAGATACAGAATCTGAAACAGACTCCAGGCTCTGAGCTATCAGCACAGAGCCCAATGCGGGGCTCCAACCCAGGAACGGTGAGATCATGACCTGAGCCGAAGTCGGACGCTTAACCAACTGAGCCATCCAGGCGCCCCCAAAATTTAGGTTTTAGACAAATGCATTTTTTCCATGCCTTGGTCTCTGCTACTTTCATAGCCTCATTCTACATTTTCACATATTTAAAACAAACTTAGGGCTTTTTCTTCAGAATGTATATTCTGACGTTGAATCAGGGATGAACTCTGACATATGCCTTCCCACATTTACTACATTCATATGGTTTCTCTGAAGAATGACTTCTCTGTTACCGAATAAGATCTAAGCCACTATTAAATGCCTTCCCACATTCATTACATTCATAGGGTTTCTCTCCAGTATGACTTCTTTCATGTAGAATAAGGGATTTCCATTGCCTAAAGCCCTTCCCACATGTTTTGCACATATATGGTTTCTCTCCAGTGTGAATTCTTTTATGTTGGGTAAGGTGTGCACTCTGACTGAAGGCCTTCCCACACTGATCACATTCATAGTGTCTATCTTCAATATGAATTCTCTTGTGTTGAGGAAGATAAATTTGGCGACTGAAGGCTTTTCCACATTCCTCACACTGATAGGGTTTTTCTCCAGTATGAATTCTCTGATGTTCAATAAGAAATGACTGACCACCAAAAACTTTACTACATTTATGGCATTTGAAAGGTTTCTCTTCAGAATGAATGTTCTGATGTATTTTAAGGTTGACAGTTCTAGAAAACATCTTCCCACATTCCTTACATTCAAACAGTTTTTTTTTCCCCGTATGAATTTTCTGATGTTAAATAACGCATGAATGCCAATTACGGACCTTCTTACATTTACTGCATCTGTATAGTTTCTCTTTATTATGAATTCTTAGATGTAGAATAAGGGTTAAAAGGTGCCTGAGGATCTTGTCACATATATCACATTTGTAGAGTTTCTTTGATGTGTGAATTCTCTGATGAAGCATAATGGATGAAATCCTTTTAAAGGACTTTCCACATTCTCTGCATTTATAAGGATTCTCTAAATGGTGACTTTTCTGCAGTGGACTCTGACTTCAGGTCTTCTCACTTTCACAGGTTTTCTCTCCAGTGTGAACTCTTTTATGTAGAACAAGGGTTGATATCTTACTGAAGCCGATCCCACATTTATTGCATTTATGTAATTTCTCGTGCCTGTGAATTTTTTTATGAAGTAAAAGGGAAGACTTTCAAATGAAGTCTTTCCGCACTTTCCACACTGGTGGATATTCTCAACAAAGTGAATTTTCTGGCCCACACTGAGAGGTGGGAACTGACTCAAGGTCTTCCCACAGTCAAAGCTTTCCTTTCCATTGTGAACTTTCCCATGTAGAATAAGAGATGTTCTTTGAATGAAGCTTCCTCCACATTTATCATACTCATGCTTTTCTTTCCATTGTGAATTTTCTGATGAAGGATTAGGGATGAAATCTGTCTGAAAGCTTTTCTACAATCACTATATTCATTAGGCTTCTCTCTAGTATGAGATTTCTGGTGAAGTTTAAGAGATAAACTTTGACCAAAAGTTTTCTCACAGTCATTACATTTTAAAGATTTCTTTTCTGAATGCACTTTCTTCAGTTTTATTAGGACTGAACTTTTCTTGCAGCCCTGGAGTTTCCTCACTAGCTCCACCATCCAAGGTGCTTTCCCTTTCTCCAATAAGGTGATCACATTTGGTCTCCGAAAGGAAAGTCTGAGTGAGACCAGATTTTGGTAGTTCCACAACATGACATCTTCATACAGATACTCCTGAATGGGGTCAGCCACTCCCACTCCTCCCGGGAGAAGTAGATGACCAAATCCCCAAATGTCACTGGCACTTTGAACTTGGACTTCCCTCATGTAGCAGGCATCCTTTCCTCCCCCTTGAAGGTCTGCATTTGGCGAAGGGCAGAGTGCTGAGAAGGTGGGGTCAGTCAGCAACGTTATAAAAGGATGTAACCCAGGAATGGCTGATGGAAGAGATGCGTTGGGTGAAGCATATGGGAAGGGCCTAGAGCTTCCACTCTTTCTGCACCTCCAAGTGTTCACTGACCCGAAAGCCTGTTTTGTGGGTTTTCTATATGACAATAGGTATCAGAAACAAACTCAAAGGAGGAAAGAATTCTGCTGGAAGGAATGGATATGGAGAAATGAAGGCAGGATTAATGGATATAGAGAAGATGCAAACAATGTAGTGATTATAGTGGCTGAATAGTAGAAAATTCTGACTTACTGATTTTGCATGATTTAATGAATTATAATTGTATTGGCTGAAATGGAAGACAATTTTTTTTGTTTAAACGAGTTTAGTCACCAAAAATAGACTTTCCAAACAACTTTATTAAGATCAAACTCATGTAGGATAAAATTTGCCTATTTAAATTGTATAATTAAAATTTTTGATATATTCCCCGTGTCCATCATGTAATGTAAATTTAGAACATTTTCATCTCCTCAAAAGAAAGCCTGTATTATTTGCCATCATTTAATAATTGCATATTCCAAGCTTTGTGCAACTATTGATTTACTTTCTTTCTCTCATATTTGTCTATTATGAACATTTCATATAAATGAAATCAGATAATATATGTGTTCTGAGACTTGCTTCTTTCACTTGGTTTAATGTTTTCAAGTTCTACCACCCATGTTGTAACATGTATTAGTACATGTTATTCATTAGTAGATGTATTAGTGCATGTTTATTCATTTTCATTGCCAAATAATGTGCCACTGTTTGAATGTATAATAGTTTCCCATTTTCCAAAGGAGAAACGTTCCAAGATCCCCCGTGGATGGCTGAAGCCACAGATAGTATCATAGCCTATATATACTCATTTCTCTTCTATTCATACATAGCTGTGATTAAGTTTATTTTATAAATTAGGCACAGTAAGAGATTAACAACAATAACTAATAATGACATAGAACAATTTTAACAATATCTTGTGATAAAAGTTACATGAATATACTCTCTCTCTCTCTCTCCCTCTCTCTCTCAGAATATCTTATTGTGCTGTACTCACTCTTCTTAATCTTGTGATGATGTGATGCTGGAGGCCGAGCCGGCTCTGGCAGGTCCAGGAGTCCCTGAAGGATGGACCGTGTCAGCAAGAGAGAGAGTGAGAGAGCCCCGAGATTCTTTCTGATCACCAGACAGGCATCTCTGTCCTGTCGGTTTTGGTGTCTTTATTTATAGGTTAAATGATAACATGACATCAGAAAAAGGAATTTTTACAATGGATAACTCTTTGTGATAAGATGCTTTGGAAAGTGTACAGAGCAGGTTTTACAGAAATATTCTTGCAGAACTATTCCAATTATAGTGAGGTTAAGTAAATCTTATAACTAAAGATTTAGCAGGGTATTCTTAGTAAAAGACAGGATACATATTTGTTCTAAATTAATAACGCTAAGGTTAGGTCATAGGTTAAGTGTATAGATGGGCTAAGAGTCACTGTCTGACTCTCAAATGTATGTTTTTGAGTTGGTTGATAAGTTGTTTGTGGAAACCTATTTGATGCTGAATGCGTGAACACTATGGAGGCCCTAAAACTGTAAGCCTTTTGTTTGTGGGTGATGTTTTATCTACTCTTATCTATCCTCATTCTAGCCACCTGTAAGGGAGGGTGTTTGCAGAAAGTAGGCCTTGGGGAAGGGACTGCCATACATCACCAATTAGGAGAAGGTGTAAGTATTAACTTAAGTTCTGCCTTTATCTGTACCTTAACTCTAAATTAGGCTCTTTGTCTCAGGGCCAGGCTCAGTTGTAATTCTTGTGTTCTTAACTCCCTAAGTCTTGGATCTGCAAGGCCCTTAGGAAGAGCCTTTTGACAATCATCCATAGAGCTTTCATCCAAAATCTCTCTTGCAAAGGCAGGAATATGCTTTTCCTTATGAGGTATCTGTGTTCAGAATATTGGTCTGATATGGAATATTGTGAGGCCTGGTCAATACCAGCACAACATGAGCCAGTAGTAGCAGGAGATACCAGATTTCATTTCTCATGGCGGGAGCTGTGCAAACACTGCCTTTTCCTTGCTGTGACTGCCATCCATAGAGGCCAGTGCGGCTCCTGGCAATGTGAGATGATAAAATGCTTCCATGAGAAGATGAAATCAGATGAATGATGTAGGCGCTGTATCATAGTGTTAGGCTACTAGTGACCTTCTGACAACATGTCTTAAGGAGACTCATCTGCTTCCAGTTCATAGTTGACTGCAAGTAACTGAAACCACAGTTTCTCTTCACTACCTTGTATTTACCTATTTGTCAGTTGATGGACATTTGGATTGACCCCATATTTTGGCTATTATGAATCCTTTTGCTTGGAGCAATTATGGACAAGTCTTTGCATGTACATATATTTCTCAGGCATATATCCAAGAGTGGAGTTTCTGGGTCATATGGTAACTCTACGTGTAAACTTCTGAGAAACTGGCACACTGTTTCACATTACAACCCAAAAATATAGGAAGGTTCCAATTTTTCACAGTGTCAATAGAACTTTTTATTGTCTATCTTTTATTATAGCCATGCTAGTGGGTGTGAAGTGGTATTTAATTGTGGTTTTTATTTCCATGCCCCTAATTTATGATGTTATACATCTTTTTACCATTTGTTTATATTCTTTAGGAAAAAACTGTGTTTTGATCCATTTTCCCCTTTTGAAAGTAAGTTGTTTGTCCTCTTGTTAATGTGTGTGCTAACATATACTTCCATGGAAACATCCAACATAACTTTGAATAAAAAAAATAAATTGAATATTAATGTTTCATTTTGCAGTTAAAATTCTTTCACTTTGGATTAACTTAATGCCATCCCCTATAAGATGCTTCTTTTCTTTCCTCCCTCCTAGATACAGCATAAAATTTTACTGTTATTGCCATTTAATTAGGACATCTCAATGGAATTACATTCACAAATTGTAAAATGCCTATAAACAAATTCAAAGAAAGTCCATCAGATTTTTCATTTACATACTGGATATGATGACACAGACTCTAAAGACTTCAGGCAAACATTGTCTACAAAAGAAACAAAACAGACAACAACATCACATTTTCTTTTTTTTTAACATCACATTTTCTATGACAATTTTACATTGTTCTGTTAGCTAGCTATGTTGTAATCTATTCTTCAAAGCAATTAGAGTATTAGCATTTCAATTATAATTAAGAAATTGAAAACACACTGTAAACTTTCTATTCCCAGAAAACTCACACATTTCAATTAAGGTGCATTATAATTGACAAATACATGACAGGTGCCCATAGTAAGAAGCAATTAACCAATGTGGTGAGTAGGTATGATGTATATTCAATATGAAAAAGTGCTCTGGATCACCAATATTATTGAATGCCATGGCAATGAATGGCAAAACGGCATCTCTTAAACAATAAGATTACACTTATTAACATTACTGTCTGCATTATTCACTACCTTAAAGTTACACATGGCTGATATGTGTAAAATATTTTTGTTCATCAAGCTTTCTTATAGCAGTAATATGAAATCAGTACTATTATTACTACAAACATTTTTCAGAACAAAAAAGAGATAAACATGAAGTTATTTGCCCAATGCACTGCTGTTAAATATTAGAGATAGAATTCAAGTGCAAAGGCAATAGCTTTAGAGCCTTTTTTTTTTATTGCTTTGATTGGTGTGTCATATTACACCCCATAGATTGCACATTTCTCTGAATTGGATTCAAGTTGTTCTGTTAATGCCCTTCTGTATACTCTATTGCCCTGGGCATTGTCTGGATATGAACTTTGTACATGCTTTTAAGAATAACTGAAAACTCCAACCTTGTTTCTTATACCTTCAGTGGTATGCTTTTGTGTTCTAGTTTGTTTTTTTTTTCAGACCCACTTTGATACACCAGATGCTTTTGGAAATATTGGAGATGCTCAAGGATTAGGATGAGTTAGAAAAAATATATATGAATGATAGGAAATCAACACAGCTAAAGATAATTTCAAGACACCCACATCCAAGTGAAGAGAGAAAACACACATGCATATATATGTATATATATATATATATATATATATTCTCTAATTATATTTAAATGAAATAATGAAATTCTAAATTGAGTTCTATGGAAACTGAGAAGATTAAAATTATTTAGATAAGGTTGTTACATGGTGAAAAGAAAACTTTCATGGAGGAGGCATAAATGAACTTGACCTAGAGTAGTGTTCTCAGCAGTGCCTTGTCAGATGATTCTAGCCTATAGCAAAGGTTGAGAAATATAGGCCCAAAGACAGAGTAGAATATTGCTAGGCATATGTGAAGGGGGAAAAAAATCTATAAAACTACAGTAACTTTGAAATTTACAAGCCAAAAAGTCCTATCTTTTTTACCAAATGCCAGCAATATGCCATAAATAACCATAAATACACAAATACTAGACTGTATTAACTAATTTGAATTACATGAAGCAGTAAAGTTTCATGTGCAAAATTCTAAAACAGGTGTTTTGTTTTGTTTTTCTCTTTAGTGCCCCAAACCTCTCTCTCATGATTGACTCCTTGTATATCTGGACCCCTGCCTTATCTATTATGAAAGAGATGACCTTTTCATTAAGCCAGAGCCCAAGTCAGTGGGCTGGATATGTATCAGATGGGGTAAATCAAAAGCAGACAAAGATAATCAGGCAGATTATTAATGGAACACTGTTTTAGAATGGGTGCCGGGGGTTAAATATTAGACAGTTTTTCTAAAATTGTAAGTACACAAGACTCCTGATTGTTGTTTTTTTTTTTCCTCTTTGGAAGTATATCCTCACTAATAATGGCCAAATTTTGAGCTATTAACCGAGATTAATAATCTTTTCATTGGTTCAAATGCTTAAATAACCTTAAAAAGTAGACTCATTTAGGGTAGCAGGTGAGATAGTTTTGTCTGGCAGGGCAGCTATTCAGCTCCTCTAAAATCTTGGCAGGTAGGCAGTAATCTATGTGTAAGACAAACACTGGGGACAGTCTCAATTATTGTAATAACATATTTTCCACCCACCCACACATCCTTTTTCCTTAGAGCAGCGTTCTATTTGGATAAATAGATTCGAAAACCGCTATTTCCAAACAGCCAGTGAATCTGTGTTTATTTCAGACAAAATATTTCACCATAAAACTTTGGTTGACAGGCCTCTGGACAAATGAAATAAGCTTATGAGAGCTGAGGACAGCAAAGGTGCTCCTGGTTTGTGACAACTCCGGACACAGTCCTCCGGACTCAGCTGTGCTGCTCTGCTGTGACGACAGCCTTGACAAGAGACACAATTTGGTGTTCTAGAGACAGAGTTGTGTCCCCAGAAGGTGAAGACTCTGTGGTGGGCATCCTCCCACCGAGCACTGTAGATTGTTCTACAAAGAAAAATATTAAAAATGAAAAATGCCAAATTTCATATATATGATTTTATATTAATTTTCTTGTATTTGAATTCTATGCAGTTGTGTGATGCAACACACACACACACACACACACACACACACACACAGGAGCCATGAAGTCAGGGAGCTGGACCCTGTAGTCCTGGCTTGAGAGCTTAATCTCGAGCACAGTAATGTTGAACATCATATAAAAAAAGCAAATATATTTAAAACCCCCAACTATGTAGACACAATTTGAGTCTCATAAACAGAGATAGCATTTGAAAGTCATATGTCTTGATTAAATGACCTAGAGAGAATATTTCTTAAAAAAGAACAGCAAATCAAGAAACGAATCCCTCTCTGGGTCTTCCACGTTGACTGGGCCAGAGAGACTGGATGGAGGATGTGAAGAAATTCCAACATATTCAAGGGATGCAGCATCGCATGAGCTCAGAAAAGAAAGATTTTCAAGAAGGAATTAATCTTCAATATTAATGCTGCCGAGGGCTTATAATGAGGATAGAGATGTGATCATTAACTTTGGCAACCTGGAAGGCATTAGTGATCTTGACAATAAACAATTCAGTGAAGAAATGAAATAGAAAGCCAATTGCAGGGTTTAAAAAAAAAAAAAAAAAAAAGGAAAGAATGGGAAGGGACACCACCAGGCTCAGTTAAGCATCCAACTCTTGATTTCAGCTCAGGTCACGATCTCACTGTTCTTGAATTCAAGCCCCACGTTGGGCTCTGTGCTGATAGCGCAGAGCCTCCTTGGAATTCTCTCTCTCTCCCTCTCTCTCCTGCTCTGTCTCTCTCTCACACACAAAACAAATAAATAAACTTAAAAAAATAATGGAAGGAAGGGGAGTGGAGACAATTCTTACACACAATGTATGAAATGGAAAGGTATGTGGTTCAGAAGGATTTTTTTTTTCCTTTCTCTGACAGGAGCAGTATCTGTGGCGGTTGGCAGGAGGCTCCCTCTCACTCAGCGCATCAATTCTGAGTGCAATTCTAACATACTGTTAGCCACTCACCTCTTTCAGCCTTCCTGGGTCCCGCTGGATGGTCTTCAAGGTCATTACTATTATAAACTCTTCACTGAGGATATAAGATCCCGTACAAGGATGCAGGTCCACAGGGACTACCCCAAGGAGTATTAAGGGCCACAGCCTCTTCAGGAAAAGCTTTCTGTGGTAACCTGGGGACCAGCCAGCCCGTCCCTGAACTTGGAAATATTTTCAAGTTGCAATGATATAAAGCATAGATAAATTCCATTTCTTCCATCAGTTCAGTGCCGAAGAGAGCCCTATGTGCCAGATAGGGTCCATGGAACCAAAAACAATTTCCAAAGTCAAAATATCGAGTCTTCAGGGGCGCCTGGGTGGCTGAGTCCATTAAACGTCTGACTTCGGCTCAGGTCATGATCTCGAGGTCCATGGGTTCGAGCCCCACATCAGGCTGTGTGACAGCTCGGAGCTGTGTGACAGCTCGGAGCCTGGAGTCTGCTTCAGATTCTGTGTCTCCCTCTCTCTCTGCTCCTCTCCTGCTCATGCTCTACCTCTCAAAAATAAAGATTAAAAAACGAATAAATAAATAAAAATTTAAAACATATTGAATCCTCAGTTCTACACCTTCTCCATGTTAAACACGCTCACTTTTTCGTGGATACTCCTTAACCAGATCATTGCTGCCACATGCAGTATCCACCCCACATTGCTACCATTCCTTCATCTTAATTTCTTATTCCTACTGATCCTCGGCCCACCTTTCACTCCCCCGACAGTCACTATTATGGTGACCTATGCCTCACTCATCCCCTTTCTCCTTGATATTTCCAATCAATCCACCCAAAGACCAAACTCAAGGAGCAGCACTGATAGATTCAAAGTTGAATTTCTGACCCTGTCGAAAAGAAGCACGAGTATGGCCATAGGACATAACTCTCTACGCATCTCCTTGCTATCATCAAACTATAAATCCTGGGAACAAAATGCCAGGGATCATGCAAGTTTCCACACATATGACCTCACATAATCCTCACAAAACCCAGTGAGGAAAATGGTAACATTTTCATTTACAGATGACTCAAACTTTTTGTGCCTTGAGACCAAAGTTAACAAGCTAGCGTGTTGCAGACAAGAATTCAAATTCATGTTGTCTGTCAACATTGTCTGTTTACTTGCTACCACGCCAATACTGCTTTCCAGATCTATGTTGCCAGAATGTTCACTCACAGAGATATCTTCCTTCAAGTGAGCTCTTCACGTGTCTGGGCCTCCACATTTGCTGTTTGTGCCTTCCGCTGCCACACATCTCTCAAGTCTCAGATCAGGCAAATCTCCTCTCTGAAACCTTTTCTGACACCCTCCCCCCAACTGAGGCGATATCACCTAAATGTTCCCAACGCCTGATCTTACCCTTATTGAGATGTAATTTGTAATTTGTCTCTGCCTTCTAGGCAGAGTGCTTAGGGACAGATGGGGGATGGGTAGATACCCAAATAAATAACTAAGGGGATGTACCTTTAAGAATCTAAGACTGGAGGGGCCCCTGGGTGGCTCAGTTGATTAAGCGCCCGACTTCGGTTCAGGTCATGATCTCTTGGTTTGTGGGTTTGACTCCTCCATCGGGCTCTGTGCTCACAGCTCAGAGCCCGGAGCCTGCTTCTGATTCTGTGTCTCCTCCTCTCTCTGCCCCTCCGTCACTTATAGTCTGTCTCCCTCAAAAATAAACATTAAAAAAGTTATTTTTTAAACCTCAGACTGGATCATGCATATCATTCTGGGGCTCTGCACATGTAGGCCCGGACATGCCATGCGAGGGAGCCCTGAGAGAAGGATTTCTAACCCCACGCCTTCTGACCTGGGATTATTTTCACATCACACTGTCACACAGGAGTGGGACCTTCTCATGGTTTCCACCTGCAATCCCTCATCTGTGTCCTGTCATTTCTGCCTGTTTGGTCTCATCCCCACCTCCCCTGTAGCAATCAAGACATCGTCCTGTCTCTTATAGTGAGCACCTTCAATGTTCTCTGATACCCTTTTCCTCAAGACTTTTCTGCCCTCTTATTAATGGCTTTTCCCATGGTGCTTGAAGTTTCCTGGCTCCTTAAATATCTGCCACTTTCCGCTTCTCAAGAAACATCTCGTGCTGTCACTCGCACTAAGTACCAGCTTGTCTGAAACCTTTTTCCTCAGGCCCTGAAATCGAGTGCTTCTCTCATAACCGGCCCTGTAATTGATTTCAGTCCAGATCCGGATTTGGAGCAGCCACGTCTTTCTCTACTAGGGAAGAGCCCTCTTGACATTGATAGCCAGCTATTTTCCTACCTCAATTTACCCCTGACTCAGGGGAACAAGGTACTTTGTAGTTCAATAAGTTAAAATTCCACACCCTTTAGCCTGGCCTTGGTCAAATCGCTCACAGTCTGTGGAATGCAGGTAGTCTCAAGGTTAACCCTTCCCTGCAGAGTTCAGGAGTCACAGTTTGCATTTCAGACGGTTATGGGACATCTGCCCCCTGCCCTTTGCCGTCGCCATCACTCTGGGAAGCATGGTTTCCATTGGCATATTGTACACATTTCTGTTTTAAAAGCATCACATCAGACATAGTCCATCTATATTCAACTGAGACACTAAGAATATTCTTGAGTTGCTTCTAGATTTGGAAATCTTTTCAATATCTCCAAAGCCCCTTTGTATCCAACACTTAACAACTATGTCCCTGTCTTGATTTTAGAATTAAGCTGACTTCTTGGATTCAATAACAGTGTTAAGGATGATAGAAATAGGGTGCATATGAACAAGAAAAAGTTCAAGGGAAAGAGTATGGATTGTCAGATGGGCTACATTCTCTGCTATGGTGCAGAAAGCCCACATAGCAAGGCATGTATTACTATTCATTAAGGATGGCCGCCTCAAACAGGACCTCAGCTCCTGCAGGAAAGTATACTATGTTGCTCTCGTCAATGTTCTCCCTGCATGGAACATTTTCCTCTCTCTTCCATCTTTGACCAACTCATCTTCTTCTTTCACTGTCATTTGATGATAACTCCTTCTTAACTAAGGAAATACGACCCATTAAATGGGAAATCTCTCAGCTCTCATTCACCAAACGCAGACAGAGCTGCACGACATTCATCTTGTCAGTCTGCAGTCTTGGTGCAATAGATCAGTAATTCTCAAGACTGAGCATACCTCTGAATCACCTGGATGGCTTGTGAAGTCACTTATCGCTGGTCCCCACCCTCAGGGTTTCTAACTGTAAAACATTTCCAAGTGGCAATGATGTTGCTAACCTACAAATCAACCACACTTTGAGAACGACTGTGATAGAGGACCTATTTCTCATGGTCTGTGACACAAAGCCCCCACCTGTGCCCTGGGCTCTGACCTTTTCCCATTATTAGTAGTATCAAGACATGTGTCAAATAATGTCATTTTTTCCAACTCCCTAAAACTATACGCATATTAAAGTTTGAAGCAAATTTTTCAGGAACGTATACCCTTCATCACCCTCCCTTTCATGGGTAAATTTCTTGAAAGACTTCCAACATAGAGTCCACATTTCCTCATTTTCCCTCTTATCTCTCAACTCATTCCAATGTGGCTATTTTCTTGGCCCACTCAACTGTAACATACTTTGGTAAAGTGGTCAAAGGCCTCCAGTTTGCTAAATCCAAAAGGCATTTTTTTTTCTTACTTTTCTCATATTGCTTTTTCTATTTTCTGTCTTGAAACACACCTGGTATCTATCACACCAGGCACTCGCGATTTAACCTGTGTGAAAACAGCACTGATGGCCCTGTCTCTTACCTCTCCCTTTGTGATTATCTTTACGGGCTTCTCCTATATTTAGCCATTAGATTTGAGAGTCCTGCAATCTTCCCCTAAGCCTTCAACTTTTCTCCTCCAGAATCTCTTTCCAGACAATTTCACGCTTTCCCACGATTTTAATTACCATCTGGATGCTGATCACTCTCAGATACACCCATGTAAGAGCTCTCATTTGTTATTCCTTATATGTATAGCTATCTACTGCCGATCTCAATATGAATAACCATAAGCACCTCAAACACAACAGGCCTAGACCCCACTGTCTGTTCTCTGCTCCTACACTGTAAAACAGATTTGATCCATTTCCATTGTTCCATATCCCAGAGCATGGCTTCACCATCCAGTTAGTGATGCAAAATACACAATCTAATTGCCATCTTTGATAGCCCACTCTTACTTACAGCATGTATTCAATTCATCATGGAGTCTGGTTAACTTTACATTTTTAAACGTTTCTCAAATCCATAAATTTTTCTACATCAGTAGTGATAATATTTTAGTCTTTACTTCTACAGTTAGTTTTCCTGTGTTTTCTAGGCCGATGGTAATTTTCCTAGTCATGAATTTCCATTTATCTCACTTAAAATTTACAAAAAAATAATAAATCATAGGACTGCATATTTTTTATCAATTCTAGAATACAGTCATTAACTATTTGTATATTTCCTCAGTATATTCTTTCATTCTGGATTCAGCTTAAATGTATATTGGAATCTCTCATTCAATTGCTCTTTTGATTTTAGGACCCAAATACATTGGGGTAGGGAGGTTCCCCCCACATCACCAATCAATGCTTGGGACACTAGCTGGATGTCTTACAATTCAATTCAATTCAACTGAATTCAGACACTATCTTCTCAGAGACAACATCAGGTTCTACAGGTTAAGTGTTCTGTCCTACACGATTGTCCCTCCACACCCTCAGATGCCAATCACAAGCTCAGATTGTCCCCTGTGCTTCTGACCGACTTCCTATATATCAGAGGTTCCCACAACCCTTTCCTTGGGCTTGATTAATCACTAGAGTGGCTCACAGTACTCATAGAAATATAGAAACATTTTACTTACTGGATTGCTGGTTTATTATTAAAGGACAGAAGTCAGGAACAGCCAGATGGAGATGATGCACAGGACAGAGTGCATGGGAAAGGGACAGATCTTCCCTGCTGTAGCCGGGCATGTGACTCTCCCTACATCTCCACATGTTCCCCAACTCAGAAGCTCTCTGAATCTAGTCCTTTTGGTGTGGTGGCTTTATTCTATAGGCTTTGATTGATCAAATCATTGATCATTAGCAATTAATTTAATCTCCAACCTCTCTCCCCATCTCAGAGGTGTGGGAGCATACTGAAAGTTCCAACCCTCTAACCACACGTTTGCCTCCGCTTGCAATCATCCCCACCCTTAGGTATCATCCAAAAGTCACCTGATTCACATAATAAAAATAACTTTATTGATTTCATCATTTAAGTTACTTAGGTGATTCCAATGGTTTTAGGAGCTCTAAGACAGGAATCTTGGATGAAGATCAAATATGAGAAATATCCTATGGTCATCTGAATGAACAAATTTATATTTCTTTTAGGTCACAATATTGCATTTTTTGTAAAAAATTGTAAAAAACAGAAATTGTAAATTTCTGAGGTGTTGATTCTGCTCTCTACTGGCACACAAATTCTTTTCCAGCTATGTCTAAAATGCTCAATTTGTGAATTTAGTGTGTGCATTATTTCAATTATTAAATTTTGAATTTCTAGAAGTTTTATATTTTTATTTTTTTTCTAAGTATGCTTGAACTTTTTGGATAGTTTCCCCTTCTATTATTATCCTTTTATTGCTTATATGATTCATTTAAACATATTGAAATTTTAACATTTTGCATCAGAGGAATCTGCTATGGGTAGGATTTTGAAATGTAATTTATGATTGTATTCATTTATTTTTGTTCACTATCATTCATGAGGGGTTTCTACTTTGTTGATCTACTGAGCAATTTTTTAAATTATGCACTTGTATTTAAAATAACTGTAGTTTTAGAACTGGTTTTAAAATGTTAGTCTCTGGATAGGAATTGCATCAGACTCTGTAATCTCTATGGCATTATCAGCCTGGCACTTCTTTAAACTTCATTTTGAATATTTTGTGTTGGGGGAGAGGGCACATTGCTAATGTGAGTTCAATTAGAAAATCCAACATGGATCTGTAGATAGGAATTCTCAAGGAAGATCTTTCTTTTTCTTTTTGTTTATCTAGGTGGATGATTGAGACAGGAGCACATTTCCTGTGTTTGTATCTGCAGTATTCCGATTTTTTTTGAAAACTATTTTCTTTATTGTATTTCCTGAAAATAAAACAATCTTTGATACCTATTGAGTGTTCACTAAATACTTCAAGAATAAATGTTTAATACTGAGTAGTCACAATTTATGTATAAAAACTGTCTGCAGTGTTTGCAGAAGGAAAGTCCTGAGGCCAAGGGCATACAGACTTCATGAAACATCTCAGAGGCTCAGCTTGGCAGACATCAAAATTAGAGGGTTTTTACCAACTGAAATATTTATGAGTGGCTATCGCAGTATATAAATATGTATCAAAAGTGGGTTATAGATAAAACACATTGGACAAACCTACAGTTTAATAAGAAGAAATTAATACTCTATCTCAATCATCCTGAGGTGGAAAATGCATTAATACTATTAGTAGAGTTTATCTTATTGTGTAGATAAAAATAAAACAGGCAGATGATATCTTTTATGTTTAAAAATTAGTTTTAAAATCTCAAAATCCTTTCCTGATTAAAACACACACACACACACACACACCCAGACAAAAAAAATATTTCCTTAACAAAATGAAGTCCATTTTAAGTCAGTGGTCAAATTCATACTTAACTATAACACTAAAATAAATAGGTTGTATTGAATTTTTAATAATTGGGAAACCCATTTTAAAGCATTGTACATTCATTTCAACTTTTCCGCTCATATCAACTTAATGATGAAAGGCCAATATCTCTATTTCTACCAAGGATTTAACAGAGACTTCCAGAGGTTAAGAAACTTTACCACGGTCACACAGATAATTAATAGTCTGAGTTGACACTCAAATCCTTGCCTCTCTGACTCCAAATTCATCTTCTTAAACTGTATCCTTCACTTAAAATTGTGGAGTGGGGGAAGGGATGATCATCTTTTGCAAAATTTTTGTAGAATCCCAATATAAAACGAAAATGTGTTGCAAAAGGAGTGCTTAAACATGGATAGTCAAAAAAAAATCCACTGTTTTTCTACATATAAAGAAAAGCTAGTTAGAATGGGTAATGAAAAGAATCCCATTCACAAATGTATACATACAGATAAAAGACACATACAGTTTTCATGGGAGAAATAACTCCAAAATCCTATTGAGAGATGAAAGATTGTTAAATGACAGAATCTTGAATGTTATAAGATTTTTTGAACTTACCTTATCAAACAGGAAACCTCAAATTAATATGTTTTAACATTTTTGTCTATTTCTATGTATGTCAGGGTACAATCTGGCAGAGACAACTAGTCCGGGGTTTTGGGTTTTTTTTTTTTTTTTCATTAATTTATTTATCTTGAGAGAGTGAGAGAAAGAGAAGAGTGAGTGGGGAGGGACAGAGGGAGAGGGAGAGAGGACCCCAAGCAAGTTCCACTGAGATCAGGAATCAGAGGTTTAACCCACAGAGTCACCCAGGTGCCCCTTAGCCCTGAGTATCTCTCTATTTATGTTTATTTATTTATTTGTTTGTTTGTTTTTAATAATTTATTGTCAAGTTAGCTGACATACATACAAGTAGTCTTGGCTTCAGGAGTAGATTTCCGTGATCCATCACTTACATACAACATCCAGTGCACATCCCAACAAGGGCCCTCCTCAGTGCCCGTCACACATTTTTTCCCAGCCCCCAACCTCCCACCCCTATCAACCCTCAGCTTGTTCTCTGTATTTAAGAGTCTTTTATGGTTTGCCTCCCTCTCTGTTTGTAACTTATTTTTCCTCCCCTTCCCCTATGGTATTGTGTTAAGTTTCTCAAATTCCACATATGAGTGAAAACATATGATACCTGTCTTTCTCTGGCCGACTTACTTTATCTAACATAATACTCTCCAGTTCCATCTACGTTGCTGCAAATGGCAGGATTTCATTCTTTTTCCTCACTGAGTAGTATTCCATCGTGTGTGTGTGTGTGTGTGTGTGTGTGTGTGTGTGTGTACCACATCTTCTTTATCCATTCATCAGTTGATGGACATTTGGGCTCCTTCCATAACTTGAGTATTTAAAGGGAGGGGACTCATTGCTCAGGGTGGGTTAAAATAGCCTGAGATTAGCAATGGCAGTAGACACTGCTGCTCTCAGATTGGAGAGATAAAAGGAAGGGGTAGTTTTAGCAGACCCCAGGAGTTTGACACAACTGGAAGCCAAGGAAGAGACCTACTGGCTACTTGAGACACAGTGCAAAGCAGAGAAGGACAAAGGCCATATGGTTTCACTCATGTGGAATTTAAGACATAAAACAAATGAGCAAAGGGAGGGTGGGGAAAGAAAGAGAGAAGTCAAGAAACAGAGTGTTAATTATAGAGAACAAACTGCTGGTTACCAAAGGCGAGGTGGGTCAGGGGACGGGTTAAATAAGTGATGACTATTAAGAAGACATTTGTTGTGATGAGCACCAGGTGATATATGGAAGTGTTGAATCATTGCATTGTACACTGGAAACTAATATTACATTGTACATTAACTAACTGGGATAAAAATTAAAAAAGTTAAAAAGTTAAAAAACCAAAACAACTATGTAGTCTGCAGTGTGGCACTCTGTAGCATAAACACTTTTTTGTTTTTGTTTCGTTTTAATTTTTGTGCTTTTTGTGGGTTGTTTTTGTTTGCTTGGGTTTTTTTTTTTTTTTGTTTTTTTGTTTTGTTTTTTTGTTTTTTGTAACTCAAGTGCCTGACTTAGGCTTTGATTTTGGAGACATCCATTTCAAAGACAGCTATCTAAAATAAACACATTGCCAGCTGCAGGCCTAGCTGAAGATCCAGGCCACTGCTGCCTCCCTCGCCTCTGCAGGGTGCTATATGTTTGAGATATTGGTTATTTTGATAACTGCCATTTGGGCCACTTGGTTTTTCTCTTCCCAGGCTTTAAATCCTCCTCTTATGTTTTAAATTCACCAAAGAGTGAGCCCATGGAACCCTAGGCTCCCACTCATGACCCCAATAAAAGTAGTACCCCAGTTTCACGAGCATGCGCTCTCTCTCTCTCTCTCTTTCCTCTTCCTCCTCGAACTCACCGTGTGCCCCCAAGTAATTTCCAAGACTTGTAAGTAATAAATCTCTTTCTTTTTTCCCCAAAGTTTCCTGATGTTCTTGCTGAAGATGTCTTGCAATCCTAAGAAACACAAGGGCTGGTCCAGCCACCACATCGCTTACCAATAGTATGCAGACTCCCTCTTCCTGGACACTGAAATTCAAGTTGAACAGGGAAGGTCAACAAATGGATAGGTTGGCAAACCGCTTCCTTTGTTCTGTTTTTGCTTAATACGAGGATACTCGTATTAAGTTTAATTGTAAACATTCAGCATATGCATCTGAATGTCCTTGGTGCCTTAAAATTATTGGAATTATTCTCTATCATAATTTATTTTTCCAAAACATGTCCTTTTAATGATTGCCTTTCTTCATAATGTCTCCTTTAAAAAACAAAAACAAAAACATCTTAAGTTTTATGATAATTTTAATGTGTAAACCTGAGGTGAATCTGTACAAAAACTATGATTATTTTCTCACTAACACAGAATTCTCAGGTCTAAAAGTAGTAAGTTTGTTAAGTCTTTTTATACATTTTGCCAGATTATCTGTTATAAATGTTTTTAAAAATGTCCCCTTTACATTTTAAACTTTGCCTTCTAACAATTCATAAAGGGCAGGGAAGTATCTTCTCCTTCTATGTTCCCCAATAGACATATCTCAGAACTTTACACATTTTAGGGACGCTGCTTATGAAATATTCTCTCATCTAACGCATTGTACATCTTGCCTTGATCATCAGCAAGACCTCTATCTAGCTGAATGATTTCAAGAATGGCATTTAAACCTCATCATTTGGAAATACAGTTGATAAAAATAATGCCCTCTGGGTTGAATACACCTCTTGCTTTATTATTTGCTTCCTTACTAAAGATATGTGAGTTGGATGGAAACAGTGATGGGCAGTTTTATCTAACTTCCGTATCCAGCAGGGGTCAATGACAGTGTCAGTTGCACTGTATCTCATCGTTACACATTGTTAACAATACTTCACCAATGAACGTGCCTGTTCCTAGTTTGTAGGAGAGGAAGCAAGTTCCAAAAGTTTTGGCCGTCCAAGATTACATATTTAGTTTAGCGTTCATATGAATATTGTATTTATGCTTTAATCCAAACATCATGTTTAATCTTTCCACAACCCTGCAGAGTGTTATCCTCGTCTTACAGACATCAAAACAGGAGTTTGAAAATGTCGAAAAACTTGCCTGAGGTAAGCAAAGCTGAAAAATAGCAGGCTGGATTCCAGTTTGTATCGTCTCTCTTCAAATTCATGCTGCTTCACGTGGTGTAGATAACAGTCACTGATAAGTGTGGATTTGCATATATAATTTGTGATTTTTATATTTGGCCGCTCCACTGTGCAATCATGTTTGGAGGAAAAGAGATAGCAGAAAGCATGGAAAAAGATCATAAAATAAATAACTAGATAATCCAGAGTTTAATATAAGGAGAAATTCTATATTCTGTGTCAAGATGTCACTAACATTACTTTAGTTCTAAATTCTTTCTTCTTAATCCTATTGAATATAGGATTTAAGTTCTACCATAAATGCACATTTAGAGATGCTGGTCTAGGGTGCATTTTCTTCCATTGCCAGCCTCATGCCAGACATTAGGTAAGGTCTCTAGTTTTGTCACACATTGGTTTATAAGCCTTTGTCCCTTTGCTAGAAGAGGAAGATTATTTTTTAATAAAAAATACTATGGATTCAGATAGATACATTTTTAATTGTAGCTCACCTCTCATTTTCCATGGGCATTGGTCAAAATACTTAATCTCACTTAGCCTTAATTTTCCTATTAAAACTGTAATGGAGTTAATTACTACTCTATTCAGCATAATTCACACACATTGAAAACAAGAATACAGAAACAAGAAATAGAATAAATTCAAAGAAAAATTCCTAAACCATACCACAAATTATAAGTCACATCTGTAAATCCTTGTAATGGTTTTCTCAACATGAGGAAATCTTGCAACGAAACAACAAACACACATACAGCAGAATATCATGCAAATAACATTAAAAGTCTCCATCAGGAAGTGTTGGTCCAGTAATCATGTGACTAGAGCAAAGGTGTCCAAGACTCAGCATAACATCCAGAACATGCCTAAAACAATCCAATTGTATGGGCTAGAGATCTGTAATTAAAACAATGGAACCCCCATTTTCCAAGACCTTCTCCTGGCTGCTTGAGGCTGCCCTAATTGAAATGTAATTGAGGATCGTATATCAGCAAAGTTCAGTCAGGAAGAGAGAAACCACCTTCATATCCCAGGGTTTACATTAGCATTGGAGAAGTAGTGTTGCCATTGAATCTAGGTTTCAATTAGGCTCTTCCAGTAACTTTGAACCCAGAATCTCTGGCCAGTCTACCTGTATCAAGCTGAGCCAAATCTTCACCGTTCCTCCCTCTTTTATCAAATACCCATAGAATCCATTCTGATACATATTTCACAGGTTTCTAAATGTATGAGTTGGCAAAATCTTGCAATATTTTTGTATGTGTGATAACTCTTCTCAGACTTTGTGTTTGTACTCATTGAGATTCACTGGGATTTAGTCTAATTTTTTTAATTGTTAGTTTATTTTTAAGAAAGAGAAAGAGCACATACACAGGAGGGACAGAGAGAGAGGGAGACTGATAATCCTATGCTGTCAGCACAGAGCCCAACATGGGACTTGAACCCATGAGCCATGAGATCATCACCTGACTCGAAGTCAGACACTTAACCAACTGAGCCACCGACGCACCATGGGATTGGAGGCTAATAAGAGTTTTGAGGAAATGAGGAGTGTGGAATTGCATCTCGAGGAGAGTCAACTTGACTGTGCAAGGCAATTTCCTCAGGCAAGAGTAGTATTAGGATCTTTAGTCAAAAAGCAAATCTACCCAGATAAGGAAGGAGATGTGTTTGTTTTGTTTTGCTTTGTTGTTTATGTTTGGGTTTGCTTTTTTGTCCTCCCTGGGATTTGGGAATTCACAATCCCCAAACCAATCATTATAGTTCCACTTATTTGTAATTGTACCGTAAGGGACCTGGGGAGGTTATGGATTCCATTTACTTTGTTAATTCGTCCACTTTTGGAAGACTTTGGATTTCATTTCCTGCAGTATTTGCCCTATAGCAATATAGTAGAGCTGTCGCAAAAAAAAAGTCTAATTTTCTTGCCATGCGTAATGCTGAACTTTTAAAGTCCCATACTTGTGGCTTTTGTTCTCTAAAATCTTCAGCATGTTCAAAAGCAGCCTTCCTACCCCATAAAACTTGTATACTTTACTCCTATTCTAAGTTTCTAAAATCTACATGGTATAGTCACATCTCACATTCCATAGGCATTCAATCCCAGGCAATTTCAAGCAGTATGTTAAGAACTGTTTACTGGTGATTATTTTTTTTAAAAAATGTTTGTTTATTTGTTTAATCAATTATTTATTTATTTTTATGTTTTAGTTTTATTTATTTGTTTGTTTATTATTTTCAAGTGAGCTAGCATACAGTTTACTCTTGGGTTCAGGAGTAGATCCTAGTGATTTATCACTTACATCCAACACCCCGTGCTCATCCCAACAAGTGCCCTCATCCATGCCCATCCCCCATTTTCCCCTCTCCCCCACCTCCACCATCCTCCCTCAGATTGTTCTCTGTATTTAAGAGTCTCTTATGGTTTGCCTCCTTCTCTGTTTTTATCTTATTTTTTCCTTTCCTTTCAGAGCTGAGAACTTCCCTACCTGGGGAAGGAAACTGTCCTCCAAGTCCAGAAGGCACAAAGAACTCCCTTCAAAATCAACAAAAACAGGTCAACACTTTGACATATCATAGTGACACTGGAAAAACACAAAGATAAAGAGAGAATTCTTAAGCTAGGGACAAACGGGTATTTATTTATTTTGAGAGAGAGAGTGCAAGGTGGGGAGAGTCAGAGAGAGAGAGAGAGAGGGAGAGAGAGAGAATCTAGGGCAGGCTCTGAGCTGGCATAGCAGAGCCACTCTCAGGGCTCAAATCCACTGACTGTAAGATCATGAACTAAGCCGAAATTAAGAGTCAAATGCTCAATCAACCAACTACCCAGGTGTCCTTTAAATGTAAGGCTTATAAATAGTTCTTTAACCTTATATCATAACATACATCATATCTTATATCATAGGAGAAAAAGTACCTTCCCTTTTTAAAAAATTTTTTAAACATTTTTATTTATTTTTGAGAGACAAAGAGAGACAGGGCAGGGGTGAGGGACGGGCAGGGAGAGAGGGAGACACAGAATCAACACACAGTCCGATGCAGGGTTCAAACCCACAAACCGCGAGAATATGATCTGAGCGGAAGCTGGATGCTTAACTGACTGAACCACCCAGGCACCCCCAAGTTATTTCCCTAAACAGAATTTTCAAATACTCATAAAATATGAATTTAAACTCATGTCTAAATGGGAGGAATAATCACAGACCAGTCTCCCATCCCAACCTCACCCATCCCAATAAATGACATCTACATATCATAGCAAGTAAGTGCTACTGATTATTCAAATGACCGTATGTTTATATTCTGTGCCATCACACTGGAAAAATATTCTTTGTGCAGAAAGGGACTTGATCTGTCTTATTAGTATTTTTATGTGTAGGGAATGAAAGAGTGATTCTATATTATTCATCTAGTATAACAAAGCCTTTTTTTAATATTTCTCCAACCATCCACTTGATATTGAGCAAATGATTTCATTTCTCTAGGTTGGACCCCTCTTCTGTGAAATGGCGATATTAATACCTGAAACATAATAGATACAACTGATAAGGAAGTATTGTGTGAACACGAGAAATAGACATATTGTTCATTGCATCTTCACTTATAATTGGTTTGTTCAGTCTAAGCTTGGAGGTCGGAAGCTGGCTCCTTGGGTCATATTATAATCATTCCCGTCTTGTCTAATATCTGCTGACCCAGTTCTTTACCTACATTTGTTTATGAACTGTTCTTTCCAGACTGCCATCTGTTTTACTTTGACCCCTTTAAAAAATTCAAGCATGCACAATTCAGCAGCAGAGAGAACCATGGACACACTTACCTACGTTTTACATTTATTAAGTATTTACAATGAGTCAGACCTATTTTAGAATGAGATAGACTGATAGAGATATTTGATAGATAGGTATAGATATATTTTAACATTATATATATTTACTCTATTCTCAATGGATTATATACATTTTATATATATCTACATCTATGTAGAAGAATATATAAATAACATACATGATTTATATCATATAATCCTTTGAGAATAGGGTCCCATGGTTAAATGGTTTATAAGTGGAAAAGAGGAAGAACTGGAATTTAAACTCATACAGCTATTAGTCAACTTTCTGTCTGTTTACTTAACTACTAAGTATACTGTCTTATTTTATACTAAACTTGATTTTCCATATTTTATATAATTTATTTTTATACACAAGCCACTTCTCTTCACCTACTGTTATTTTTGGTGATTAATTGTTTTACTCCTTCTTTTATTCTGACCTTGAATTTTCCTGGAATATTGTTCCCCAAGTTCCCCTCTGCACCACAAAATATAAATCACAAGTTAAGAGGCACATTAAAAAAAAAAAAGAGGCACATTTTTACATGAGTTCCTGGTCCATGCCACCTTTTGTCCTTGCTGGTCAGAAGTGCCAGACATCATTCTTAAGTCATTATTAGAATCATCCTCAGAGGATCTTTGGTTTTCTCTGGTCTGGTCCTATGCCCTTACTCTTTGATAAACCCAGCTATTAAAATATCTCTCATAGACCTGCTTGTCTCAGTAATTAGATTCAAGGAGTCAGACTCCTGCTAAACCAAATTCATAATTTATTTAGCCAGATGACACATATTACTCCCTAATGAGAAAATAACTGCCATACTCAGAAGAACCTCACTGTGTAGAAAAGCTATGCAGCATGCCAAACCATGATCCGAAGATCACTGGATGGGTATAGAAGTAGATCAAGAACAACCAAATGGATGATATTAATGGCTAATGACGTGCAAGTAAAATAACCCAATGCATCCATGTCTACAATTAAGACAAACTATCACAGAAACAAAACGTTCTGGGACCTGTCCCATCACAATGGTGCTGGACATCCAATACCAGTGCTTTTCTCTCCTTCATTTTATGTTCTCCGCTGAAAGACCCCCTTTCTATAGATATGTTGTTTGTTTATCTTTCTTAAAACTAAGATATCTGTGGGCCCCCCTTTTGTTTGGGTGTGTTTTACTTTTGCTTTGTGATTAAGATAATGTGTCTCTTTACCTCTTTAAGAGAGCTTTTGCAGCTCTAGGGTGAGCACACTGACTCTACGTTCATGGTCAGCCTTAGCCACCACTTCCAAGCTGTCACTTACATAATACCTCCTACATATTTAAGTTGTATATCTGGATATTTTTCCGAATCTCACAATCTAAAAAGATGCATTTCAACACAATAAAATATTTGCAGCTTTGCTCCATCCTGGATAAGGAGAACTGATTTGCTAGTCATAGCTTTGCCCCCGGTGTGCTGAGGCTTGTGGCTAATCACAGCTATGTCTACAGCTAAGTTTCTCCACAGGGAAAAGGGAGATTCAACCAGATAACTACTCAATTTATTCTCAAATTGGCTTGTGTAATTCAACTCGGTCTCCTGGAGACTCCTTCAGGGCATCAGATTCAACATGACAATTTAATAATAATTAAAATCAGAACAAGTAATATTGTGTCTGTTACACAGGCAGGGTAAGTGTAGAATCTTCATTAAATAGATAACAAAACCAATGCTAACATGCAAGTGATTTTCCGAAGATGGGACTATTCGAAGAAGGACCACCAGAATACAAATTTCTGATCCTAAGGCCCCTGTCTTACTGTTATATTCCAAACAGTTTCTCTAACTATCAAATGCAGTACTTTGAACATACAGATTAGCCCCATCTTACCTGCGCAAATCAATAATCAGATATTTAACTCCATGATTCCTTTTTAAAAAGAGCACAATCTGAATGTTCCAGAAGCAGAACAAAGAAACAAACAAACATTAAAAAGAAAATCTAAATGAAAAATATTTAATACCCCCCACAAAGGCTTGAGAAAATATATGTTTCTGCTGGAAAGAAACTCGGTAAATACACTTCAGACCCAAACTGCTCTTAGAGAAAGGAGGTAGCAATCCAGCATTACCAATGAGAACAGTGTCCAAGGACAAATTAAGGATTTAAAATCAAATAAATCCATAAAAACATAAGAAAACCATTATTCAATTGCTGATGTTGAATAATTCAAGTCGTTTGCATGTCAAAAACATGGAGATGGGTGGCTGGGCGGCTCAGTCAGTTAAGTGTCCAACATCAGTTCAGGTCATGATCTCATGGCTCATGACTTCGAGCTCCACATTAGGCTCTGGGCAGACAGCTCAGAGCCTGGAGCCTGTTTCAGATTCTGTGTCTCCTTTTCTCTCTGCCCCTTTCCTGCTCAGGCTCTGTCTCTGTCTCTCTCAAAAATAAGTAAGCATTTTTAAAAAGTTAAAAATAAATAACTAAATAGCATGGCGATCATTAAAACTACATATATTCTGGGGTTGCCGGACTGGCTCAGTTAGTTTGGTGACCAACTTCAGCTCAGGTTATGATCTTTCTGATTATGGGTTTGAGCCCCACATCGGGCTCTGTGCTGACAGCTCTAAGCCTGGAGCCTGCTTCAGATTCTGTGTCTCCCTCTCTCTATCCCTCCCCTGCTTGCAGTCTGTCTGTCTCTCTCTCTCTCTCAAAAATAAATAAACATTAAAAAAAGTTATTAAAAAATGACATATATTCCACATCTTAGAAACAGACTAATCTTATTTATGTTTGAGGATTAACATTTGAAAAAAAATTAAGGTAAGTCAGATACTGACTGAAGTAAATAATTTTCTTTTTTAAATTTTTTAATGTTTTTATTTATTTTTGAGAGAGAGAGAGAGAGAGAGAGGTGGTATGAGCAGGGGAGGGTTAGAGAGAGAGGGAAATACAGAATCTGAAGCAGTCTCCGGGCTCTGAGCTGTCAGTACAGAGCCTGACACAGGGCTTGAATTCAAGAACAGTGAGATCACTTAACCTACTGAGCCTCCCAGGTGTCCCAATAATTTTCTGTTTAAAAAAAAATATTCCCCAAAGCTTAGAGACTTATTTTGCAGAAAATAAATAAGATTATATTTTGTGCTTCTGATTGGAAATGGTTGCCATAAACAAGCGAAATTCTTGAAAGAAAGTGGAAAGACTTGATAATAATACTACATAAAGTTTATAAAACGTTTTCAAACACTTTGCATGCTTTTTAATTTGTGGTCCCCAGAACAAATCCACTAAGTAGATGAAGAAAGTGCTATTTCTCACTTATATAGAAAAGAAGGTTTTCTGTGTCATTCTGTGCTGTGATTATGCATTTTGCCATGGACTTTTGTAGCCTTCTGATCAGTCCACTTAATTCTTAATTATAATTCCAGATCCAAATTAATGATGGTCCTTTGTCAAGCCTTCTTTAGATTTCCCAGAAAATTTATTACATCTGCATTTATCGTTTATTATCATTTATTCAAACTCAATCTGTTATTAATATATCATGCTATAGTTATTGCATTATTATTTTTATATTCATTGATACATCCCTGCTCCAGAAAGTAATTAAATTAGTTGAAGTGACAAGTAAAATGGAAGGGGGAGTAATGGGGAAAATAACGCTAATATGAATTTAAAGACCTTACTAGAATGGCCTGATGTACTGAAATTGCGTCACAAATTATGCTCACACATGCAATGAGAGGAAATTTTTTAGGTCAATTATGTAATTCATAATATTCAAAAATTCAGGGAAAGTGCTCAGGAAAGGAAGGAAGGAAGAGAGGAACGAAGGAACAAAGAAAGGAAGGAGGGAGGGAGGGAGGGAATTAGGGAAGGAAGGAAAGAACAAAAGAAAGAAAGAAAGAAAGAAAGAAAAAGAAGGAAGGAAAGAAGAAAAGAAGGAAGGAAGGAAGGAAGGAAGGAAGGAAGGAAGGAAGGAAGGAAGGAAGGAAGGAAGGAAGGAAAGGAAGGAAGGANGGAAGGAAGGAAGGAAGGAAGGAAGGAAGGAAGGAAGGAAGGAAGGAAGGAAGGAAGGAAGGAAGGAAAGGAAGGAAGGAAGGAAGGAAAGAGAAAGAAAGAATCCCTCCTAGAAATTGAGACCAAAACTTCTCCCAGGTCTCTGGCCACTGTTTTCACTTTTACCTCTCTCACCCTAGACTAGACTCAGTTCCTCGAGGGCTGGGTGAGTTACATTCACCTGTCAGAGGAGAGACTGGCATTTTTAACAAATTCCCCCTCAGTGCAGTAGAGGTAGCAACCATTCTATAAAAAGCCCACAGCTAACTTTAGCAAGACTGCTGATCTCCTCAGTCTCTCCCTCTCTGCTTCTTTCATCCTAAATTCTCTTGTTCTATATGAGGTTCCTTGACTGTTGCCTTTACATGAATTTTTTTTTCTTTGCTTGGCTCCATTAGATTGACACCTTGATTTTTCTGTATACTGGGCTTCAGATCTAGTTTCATTCATGGACACTCTACCTCTTAGATCTAACACAGTCCGGTCACTTCTCGGCCTCTTGGCTAACATCCAATGTAGATCTAACATGGCCTTAAACCAAGTCCTGCTTAGCTAGATTATGACAAATGACTAAGAGTAAAGTATAACAACTTGCCATACTCCCAGCAACTAGCCAAATGCTTATCATAATAGTAGATATTTAACAAAAGTGTGTTAGCCTTTGCTTTTTCTTAAAAATTAAGTGATTGGGGGCACCTGTTTGGCTCAGTCACTGAGCATCTCACTCTTGATTTTGGCTCAAATCATGATCTCATGGTTTGTGGGATCAAGCTTCATGTTGGGCTCTGTGCTGACAAGCTCAGAGTCTACTTGGGATTCCCTGTCTACCTCTCTCTCTGCCCCTGCCCCACTCACACTCTCTCTGTCTCTCTCTCTCTCAAAATAAAAAATAAATTTTAAATTTTTAAATTTTTAAAAATGTTTAATGTTTATTTTTGAAAGAGAGAGACAGAGCGTGAGTGGGGCAGGGGCAGAGAGAGAGGGAGACACAGAATCCAAAGCAGGCTCCAGGCTCTGAGCTGTCAGCACAGAGCCCGATGTGGGGCTTGAACTCCCAAGCCCATGAGATCAGGACCTGAGATGAAGTCAGACGCTTAACCAATTGAGCTACCCAGGTGCCCCGAAAATAAATAAAAATTTTTAAAAATTATGTGATTTTGTATTTTTTTAATGTGCTGTCCTTTTCTCAATAAATGTTAGGAGTTCCTTATGTATTTATTCAGTAGTTATGTTCAATTACACATATTGTATTTGCTCATGTCTTGTCTTCTTATTTGCTTGAGGGTATCTTTGTTTTTCATTAATATATCAGTTTTGTTTGAACGAAGTCAATTTTATTTACCTTGCCTTATAATTAATGCTTTTGGTAGAGTGCTAAATAAATCCTCCTCTATTCTGAGAATAATGATTCTTGGAATTTAAAATGTGTCAGAATCACGTGGACACGCTGTTACAATGAAAATTACTGGATCCCATCCCCAGAGTTTCTAATTCACTGGGTTGGGCTGGGACCTGAGAATTTGCATTTCTAATAAGGTCCAAGGTTATGCTATTGCTGCTGCTGATACAGGAATCACTTTATGAGAAACACACCCTCAGATCATTAGGGTAAGATTATACAATACAAAGTATATTTACATTTAGACTGCTAATCAATTAGATATCTCTTTATTTATTTTTGGTGTGAGGTACACATCTACTTTTCTTTCCCCTTATGTGTATACCAATAGTTCCAGACCTACTTATTGATTGAGTCTGTGTTTATTCCCTAATATGAAATGCCATGTTTGTGATCGAATGTATATATTTAATATAGATATCACTATTTATATTATAAATAGGGAGGAATCTCTCTAATTTTATTATGAATATTTTATTTTGGATTTTAATCTAAATTTATATGTCATACCATTTTACAATTCTTCTTGTATTCTTTACCCCTCTTCTTATTTTAAAATTATGTCTTACCCATAAAGCAAAATGAATAAATCATCTTCTTATTCTCAAATGTATTGCATAAGAGAGGAACAATCTTTTTCTTGGGTAATTATTAAAACTCTCCTTTAAAAATAACATTTTAAATAAAATGGATTCAAATTACTGTTCAAGGAATCATATGGATAATAAACAAATAAATAAATAAGTAAGGAGAGGAAGCTCTTTCTTACAGAAGAAGAGAGGCTGGAAAATCATGACTAGAACACTACAAAAATAACTGCTTTACGTATAACCCATCAATGGATTCTATAGCTCTTGGGTGAAATTTTGAGGAGCAAAAGCATATTTGCATAGTCTAGAATTATATCAGGTATTTATTAATTATGAACGGGAAAGTAGTAACTTTACAGAGAAGAAAATCAATATGCACAGCCTTAAATAAATGATCAAGGTAAATATCAGTAGGAATAAGATATATTGACATCATGTATTCCTAATATGACAGAGTGAGCAGGGCATATCGCTTTGTTGGTCTAGCCAAAAATGCATAAATCCAACCTTATCATAAGAAACATCAATAAATCTGACTTGTGGAATAGTCTAAAGGACTTGATCAATATTCTTCAAAAATGTCAAGGTCATGAAAAACAAGGAATAATTGAGGTATTCTCACAGATTAGAAGACAGTAAGAAAGCCTAACAAATATGAGCCATGAAAGTACATTAGTAGAAAAACTAGCAAAATCTGAATAAAATCTGGTAATTGATGTCCCAATGTCAATGTCTTAATTTTGACAAGTATGCTATGGCTATGCAACATGTTAACATTTGAGAAAGTGTGATGAAGAATATATAGAAATTTTGCAATACTTTTAATATTTTTCACTAAGTTTAAACCTACTTAAAAACGGAAAAATTTAAAGAACAGCTGTTTTATCCTGGGGCCTTCAGTGAGGAAGAATTCTGGTTACCATTACAATTACTTTTTAAAAATTTCTTCCTTTAATAACACAATCTTAAGGTAATTTCAGCATCACAGAGGAACTGCACAAATAGTACAAAGAGCCCCATATATCCTTTGTCCATTTGCCACATTTATATTTGATCATTATCTCTCAGTAGTCCATATGATTATTTTTCTTCTTCAATCTATCTTGTTCTTATAGAGAGCTCTTAAATCTCCTACTATGTTTATGGGATTATGTAATGAACTCTATCAAGCAACACTTCCATCTCCTTCGCCAGAACTCTCTTCTCTGCAAGAAAGCCTGCAAAACGTGGTTTTCGCCATGAGTGGTAAAGTGCCAGCCTCACTTGTGACTGTGGAAGGAGAAAACAGGCAGTGGTGGAGAAAAGCCTTCTCTTCCATACAGGTTTATCTTAGTCCATTCCCTTCCCCCAACCCCACACCACTCCCATCCTGGTACCAGAGGTAGGAGACTGATATGGATGGAGAGTGAAGCAGGAAGTCTGTGTCGCTATCTTCTTTTTTATTATGTCCAACGAACAAGTCTCGTACCTTTCCAAAAGCCTGATAATTAAAAACGTATTCTGGTATCAAGTGCTCAGTTCAATGGAACCACATGATTAAGTTGCAGAAGGTATTTGCTAATCCCTTTCCTTCAGTTCTAAATGATCAAACTAATAAAAAAGGCTATTTATAATGATGATAATAATATTAAAACAATGACGGTGACTTATGCTTATGTAGTTCCCATTATATGCCAAGCTTTGTTTTAAGTCTAAGGAAAAATTTGGACAACAGAGCAAATATAATACATGTGAAACGTCAAAGCCAAACCACATTTTAAGGAGTAATTCCATGATGCCAGGACCTCAAAAACCTATCAAGAACATAAAAAGAATGAGAGGGTGGAGGAAAAAATACTTGGAATCATGCAAACATGCCTTTGAAGGAGACTGTAGCCAGACTCTGCGTCTCTTCCTTGACCTAGAAGGATGCAGTGGGTGCTGATCCAGCTCCAAACTTTGGGGAGATCGGTACAAAATGAAAATGAAGGGGTCTCATTCAAAATGCAAGAAAAATGTTATTTTCCTTTTTCCTTCACTCTCCTTCTTGGTGCATCATAGGGACTGTAATTCCTATTTAATGCTGTACTCCCTCCCATATAGGGATACCTCAGGATATGTGCAAGTGAACACACAGGGCTCTGTCCGGCCCCTCTCCACCCTCCCCCTCCCCTCTTCCCCCTCCCGGATCCGCATGGGGTGCGTGTGCTCAAGCCTGACCTTCCCAGCGCCCATGCACATGTCCCTACTGGGGTCAAAGAGCCCACGTCAGGGAGGTGGGGAGAAGTGAGACTCTGTGTGAGTACAGTCCCCCAGCCTAGACTAGTGCATAGTTCAGTATCCCATGAAAGCTCACTTACAAAACACAAAGACAAAATCAGCAAGTATTTCAAGACAGCACTCACCCAGAGAGCATTGGTCCCTGCGCGTGCTGGCCGTGTGCAAATGCACTGGCCGCACATCCATGAAGCAGGTCTGGGGGGATGTGTGTGGGAAGAGGTCAAACTCCTTCACATGGAACCCTGTGTGTGTGTGTGTGTGTGTGTGTGTGTGTGTGTGTGTAGAGGGTGTGTCTACTTCCTTCACGTCAAATTTTATGAAGATGCTTTCTTGGGATGACAGAATTTAAGCACATCCCTGCCTTGGGGGGAAACAGAACAGGCACTGAGCCATGACTGAGACTTCCAAAGTGGACGGGGAGGCAGGAGAAGGCGGCACTGGGAAGGGCCAGAGCTTGAGGGACAGAGGTGTTGTGCATTTCTTTTCCACCAGGGTGCCACGCGGAAAAGAAAACAAGTGTGGCGTCATCCAGTCTCAGCCAGGCAGCTTGAGGAGGAATTCAGCATCTGCATTCCAGAGCTGATGGGAATGCCCGGGACGTAATAAGGAGTTTCAAGCAAAAGTCTGGGATGCAGATAAGCGGGAACCTGCAGAGAGATGTTCCGGGGAGACACTGCAAAATTACATACAAGCAACTATAAGAGAAGGTGTCAGTTTCCAACATCTCCTAACACCGGTGAGGCTCCAAACCAGCCTATCCAGGAAGTACATGGCGTGCATCAAAAGCATAGTCTGGAATCAGATTTTCTGGAATCGAATCCTGGCTCTGACATTCTTCAAAAGGCAAGAAAAAGCTCTGGTTTGTGCAGACTATTCAATCTGTAATCTTTTTTACTTCTGTTACTCTTTCAAACAATGGGTGTAATAAATGTTCCAGTGACTAGAACCTGAAAAACAATCACTGATATTATTATCAAAATAGCAGTCAAGTAAGACCTTTTCTAAGCCCAAACCCCTTTCTACTCTACTTCTTTTTTTAAAATTTTATTTTAGAAAAAGAGAGTGTGAGTGGGGGAGAAGAGGAGAGGAGAGGAGAGAGAGAGAGAGAGAGGGAGAGAGAGACTCTTAAACAAGCTCCACACTAAAGACTTGATCTCACATCCCTATGACCTGAGCCAAAAAGAGTCAGACACTCAACCAACTAAGCCACCCAGATGCCCCTCTACTCTATATCTGAAAGCTTTTAAAGCATTCTCGTTAGAGACTCTCAGCATTATTATGAAGATACTAGATCAATTTAAAAGTGTAGCATAGATTCTTCTCTGGTCCTGTCTCTAAATCTGGAAGATGAAATCCCAAGGCTCTCTGTGTGTGTGTGTGTGTGTGTGTGTGTGTGTTAATCAGGTTTAGTAAAGTATAATTTAGATGCAGAAAATGTGTCACCCTTTCTTGGTACCTATTTCTTTTTTTATATTTATTATATTATTATATATATTTATATATTATTTTTATTTTTATTCTCAAGTTAGTTATTATATTCTCAATATAATATAATTATATTATATTAATTTTTCTTCTCAAGTTAGTTAACATACAGTATAGTCTTGTCTTCAGGACTAGAACCCAGTGATATATAACACCCAGTGCTCATCCTGAAGATTGCCCTCTTTAATGTCTATCACCCACGTGATCCACCCCACCACCTCCCCCGCACGTCAAGCCTCAGTTTGTTCCCTGTATTTAAGTCTCTTATGGTTTGCCTCCCTCTCTGTTTTTATCTTACTTTTCCTTCCCTTCCCCTATGTTCATCTGTTAAGTTTCTCAAATTCCACATATTGTGCACTTAGTAAAATCATATGATACCCGTTTTTCTCTGATTGGCTTATTTTGCTTAGCATAATGCCCTCCAGTTTCATCCGCATTGCCGCAAATGGCAAGATTTCATTCTTTTTCATTGCCAAGTAATATCCTATTATATATGTATATAAAATCTTACATAATCATATACATATACATATACCACCTTTTATTTATCTGTTCATCAGTCAATGGACATTTGTGCTCATTCCATACTTTGTTGATATCACTAAAGGTACATATTTCTATGAATTTTGTCAAATATATAATTTTGTTTAACCACCACCAAAATTAGATACACAGATTTTCATCGCCTTTAAAGTCCCTGCCTGCTACTTTTCAGTACCCCAAAGTATGAAGGTACTAAGTGCTTGTATCCATAGCCGGCAAGTACAGATCAGATTTCTGACTCTTTTCTTTCCTTTTCCAGAAAAATGATAAGTAATCATTTTGCATTTGGGTTTCTTTTTTTTAAACTTTTTAATTTTTTCATTTATTTTTTTTGAGAGAGGGGGGGGAGAGAGAGAGAATGAGTGGGGGAGGGGCAGAGAGAGACACACACACAGAATCCAAAGCAGTCTCCAGGCTCTGAGCTGTCAGCAGAGAGCCTGATATGGGGCTCGAACTCATGAACCATGAGATCATGACCTGAGCTGAAGTTGGATGCTCAGTCGACTGAGCCGCCCAGGGGCCCTGCATCTGGATTCCTTCACTTAACACAATACCTTTTGGATGCATTGTGTCTTTGCATACATTTCTCCGCGGCTTGTTCCTTTATATCACTGAGCACCATCCTGTCGGATAGATGGACCCTCACTGGGGTTTGTGACAGTGTGACAACAGGACTCTTTGTTATCTAAACTTGCAAGGAAAATTCATGGCATCTACACCCATGTTTCCTTCCAGGGGCAGAGTAAGATGACCCTTACTGAAAGCAGAGGGACAAAAACCTAGCAAAACAAATGCAAAACACAGTTTCTTTCTGTCCTATGCGTTGTACATTCATCCTAATGCCTTTGCAGTTATTACTGGCTTCCCACATCCCTTCCCACGCTGTAGCTCATGGAAGTTATAAACCGTGCAGGGCAAGGCAGAAATTAGCCCTTGCATTCATACAAATCAAGACTGACGGGTCGGGAAGTGATGGCATTCTGGAAAATGCACAGTTCATAATGAAAGTCACTGGAACCCTAGCTTAGCTCGATCAGGGTCCACTGCATGTTTGGCATTATGCCAAGTATTTTTCTATTTTATAAAGTTTGAGCTCACTACAAATGTTAACCATGGACTTGTCTAACATATTCTAATTTTGCAGATGGGAAAATTGGGCCTTGGGGTGTAAGGTCACATAGCTATGATGGCCTGCATTTAAACCATAATTTGCTTTGGTAAGGACATTGATCCTAAAGTCTTTTTTTCATTCTGCTGTTTTCCTATTAAATGAAAAGCCTGGGACTGTACTCTCAAGCCACTGCTGTTTCCTTAGTGTCCCTTTGCTTATATACCTAAATATAAGGAACAGCCCAAACAGCAGAAGAAAGCAGAAGGGAAAGTGTGTAGTGGCTATATATGTACATATATATATGTATATATATGTATATATATATACACACACACACATATGTTTGTGTGCATGAGTGTGAGTCTATGACCACATGCCTATATGATCATGTAATCATATACATATATATGATTTTTATCCTACACTAATATTTTATTTTTGTCTCAAAATATTTTTTTAAAAAATTAGATGACAAATACTTAGTACATTGATACTTGGATACATATTAATTTTTTGTCAATTCTCAAAGAATTTTTGGCAGGAATTTACAAACTATTGAGACTGGTCTGTTTCACAGCCTCGTCCTCACTGCCTATTACACTGTTAACTCTAACTTTGAAAGACTGATCTTAAAGCTGTTGTAAGCAAATTACCAGTACTCACCGTCCTATGACCTGAACATTGTTGGTGTGATACCCTTAACTTCTCATCTTGTATAATGCCAAAAGCTGCAGCTTGAGGTGGGATTTTTGTATACATCCAATGTGTCCTCACAACACTCATTATTCCTTGATGGAGTCAGCTTTCATTTCTAAGAGAATTTAAAGTCCTATCAGAATTATGATCACTGGTCTGCGGTCCGTGGCAATTGATCATGTTTTATTTTTATTAAGTTACTCCAATTCAATACTTCTTTCCAAATATTTCTGTATTCTATAAAACATACAGATGGAAGGCAGGATGTTCTTTTATTAAACACATTTTTTGTGAATACTTTTGCGACCGTTCTTGGGGGATAAGTCATAAACTAGAAACAACATGCCCTGTGGAATTTATACTGCCCTGTATATATTAGTTTATCTGCCACCAAGAGCTGTGTACATTGGAAAATAAAAATAAAATAAAATAAAATGAATCTACTGACAGCAAGATTCTCTGGTTTTCTTCTTGATAAGAACTGTTAGAATAGTTCAAATTATGCGGCACATTGGTGAGTTTATTCCTCCATCCCAGACACTCCCAGAGACTGAAGGCCCGTTGTTCTCCAAACTGAAATCATTGGCCATTCATGTTCATCATGTTAGGTGCTTTCTAAACTGCAGATGTGTAAAAAATGCATTTTGCCTTCACTTGAGTTGTCATTATTATTTAAAACGCCAGGCAAGATTTAGCAAAAGTTTTTCGCCTACAGAAACAGCTCAAGAAACTTAAAGAGATAGAAAAGTTACACTGGAATATATTTCCTGTCTTTGAAGAAAACAAACCTTCACCCATGTGGGGCCTAAGGCCTGGCGTGTGGCGGCCAAAAAAACCTGACAGTGGAGTTCGCATTCCTGCTCCAGCACACAAGCAGGTGGGGCTTGGAGAACATCCCTAGCGTGAGAGAGGTTTGTTCATCTGCGTGGTGGCCTTGATGAGTTTTTCTCCTGTGCACTTCACAGGGCAGGTTTGAGGCTTACACCTTTTAAAGTGTGAAAAATATTTGAAAACCAAAAAAACTCCGTAAGGACATGTTAACATCACCGAGTGGGGAACATGCTGTCATTATCTCTCTGCTGGTTTTGCTGTGCATTTAAACAAGAATCCTAGGCAGATCACCCCTGTTCAGACTGATTTTTTTTTAACATTGTCCAAAAATGACTAGGAAAGCTGAGCAGATGTCTGCACTGGAGACAGGTGTGTATCCTGTACTGGTTAGCTTTGTGTTTTGTCCAAGTCTTGTGCTCGGAGAGTTCCAGGCTGGTATTCATAAAGCAAGGGCTTGCATTACACTTTGTCTGATGTCTCTTATCTCTGCTGAAGCGTCTTTGACTCATAGCCATGAACAATAGCATCATCCTTTCAAACTGGTTGGTACTCAGCAGTGGAAAGACTTAGTACTAATCTCCTGGACTAAATTTAATTTAATTCTCCACCATTCGTCAATGGTGGAGAATTACGACAGCAACTAATGTCTTCTAGTTGTGCTGATCTGTGACTGGCGCTGTACTCGGGCTCCTTCATCCATCCTACAATTCAGAGGCAAGTCTTCACATTTTGGCTTAAAGAGGATAAAGTTGAGATTCAGGTTGTCGAAATGGCTTGCTGAAGGTCACACACGTAAGGGAGTGGTAGAGACTGGATCGCAGCAGTGAAGATGCGCCCACAGTTCGAAGTCTTTCTCTTTTGCCATGTTCCTTCCTACTGCTCCTTTGCCAACCTCCACTGTAGATTCATATTTTTAAAAGACTTTATCACAACTTGCAGATAACCATTTAAGTTTTCTACTTAAACACTTCATAGAAACTTTGTTTCCAGTTATTCTATCATTCTGGAAGGACAGATATTATATGCAGTCTAATATTAAGAAACTAAGATGCCAGCAGATTAGGGATTGTTGCCCCCAAATTACATAACAGATCATCGCTGATTCACAATTGTAATATAAATTCATCTGACTTGAAATCTCCTGTTGATGCTGAGCCACACTACCCTTCCCAGAACCAGCTTGCTCTGAGTGCTCATGGCACATTCTCCAAAATAGATCACATACTGGGACATAAAGCAGCCCTCAATAAATATAAAAGAATAGAGATCATACCATGCACACTGTCAGATCATAATGCTTTGAAACTTGAAATCAATTACAGGAAGAAGTCTGGAAAACCTCCAAAAACATGGAGGTTAAAGAACACCCTTCTTAAGAATGAATGGGCCAATCAGGCAATTAGAGAGGAAATTAAAAAATATATGGAAACAAATGAAAATGAAAACACAACAATTCAAAATCTATGGGATGCGGCAAAGGCAGTCCTAAGAGGAAAGTACATTGCTCTCCAGGTCTATTTCAAGAGATTAGAAAAAGCGCAAGTCCAAAATCTAACAGCTCACCTAAAGGAACTAGAGGCAGAGCAACAAGAATGCCCTAACCCCGTAGAAGAAGAGAAATAGTAAAACTTAGAGCAGAAATAAACAACATAGAGACCAAAGAAACTATTGAACAGATCAATGAAACCAAGAGTTGGTTTTTTGAAAAAGTAAACGAAATTGACAAACCTCTAGCCAGACTTATCAAAAAGAAAAGAGAGCACCCAAATAGACAAAATTATGAATGAAAATGGACTTATTACAACCAACCCCTCAGAAATACAAGCAATTATCATGGAATACTATGAAAAATTATATGCCAACAAATTGGACAACTTAGAAGAAATGGACAAATTCCTAAATACACACTCACTACTAAAATTCACACGGGAAGAAATAGAAAACCTGAACAGACCCATAACGAGTGAAGAAATCGAATCAGTGATCAAAAATCTTCCAACAAATGAGAGCCCTGGACCCGATGGCTTCCCTGGGAAATTCTACCAGACATTTAAAACAGAATTAATCCCAATTCTTCTCAAGCTATTCCAAACAATAGAAATCGAAGGAAAACTCCTGGACTCATTTTATGAAGCCAGCTTCACTCTGATTCCCAAGCCAGACAGAGATCCAGCAAAAAAAGAGAACTACAGGCCAATATCCTTGATGAATATGGATGCAAAAATTCTCAACAAGATCCTTGCAAATCGAATCCAGCAGCATATCAAAAGAATCATCCACCAAGATCAAGGGGGATTCATTCCTGGGTTACAGGGCTGGTTCAACATTCGCAAATCAATCAGTGTGATACATCACATCAACAAAAGAAAAGATAAAAACCATATGATCCTGTCAATAGATGCAGAAAAAGCATTTGACAAAATACAGCATCCCTTCTTAATAAAGACTCTCGAGAAAATTGGGATAGAAGGAACCTACTCAAACATCATCAAAGCCATCTATGAGAAGCCTTCAACTAACATCATCCTCAACGGGGAAAAACTGAGAGCTTTCCCCCTGAGATCAGGAACACGACAGGGATGTCCACTCTCACCACTGTTGTTTTACATAGTGCTGGAAGTCCTAGCATCAGCCATCAGACAACAAAAGGAAATCAAAGGCATCAGAATTGGCAATGAGGAAGTCAAACTTTCACTCTTCGCAGATGACATGATACTCTACATAGAAAACCCGACAGACTCCACCAGAAGCCTACTAGAACTGATCCAAGAATTCAGCCAAGTTGCAGGGTACAAAATCAACGTACAGAAATCGGTTGCATTTTTATACACCAACAATGAAGCAACAGAAAGAGAAATCAAGAAACTGATCCCTTTCACAATTGCACAAAAAACCATAAAATACCTCGGAATAAACCTAACCAAGGATACAAGAGATCTGTATGATGAAAACTATAGAAAACTTATGAAGGAAATTGAAGAAGACACAAAGAAATGGAACAACATTCCATGCTCATGGATAGGAAGAATAAATATAGTTAAGATGTCATTACTACCTAAAGCACTCTACACATTCAATGCAATTCCAATCAAAATTGCACCAGCATACTTCTCAAAACTAGAACAAACTATCCAAAAATTTGTATGGAACCTCAAAAGACCCCAAATAGCCAAAGTAATCCTGAAAAATAAAACCAAAACGGGAGGTATCACCATCCCAGACTTTAGCCTCTACTACAAAGCTGTCATCATCAAGACAGTATGGTATTGGCACAAAAACAGACACATAGACCAATGGAACAGAACTGAGAACTCAGAAATGGACCCAAAAGTATACAGCCAACTGATCTTTGACAAAGCAGGAAAGAATATCCAATGGAAAAAAGACAGCCTTTTTAACAGATGGTGTTGGGAGAATTGGACAGCAACATGCAGAAGAATGAAACTAGATCATTTTCTCACACCATGCACAAAAATCAACTCAAAATGGATAAAGGACCTGAACGTGGGACAGGAAACTATCAACACTCTAGAGGAGAAAGCAGGAAACAACCTCCTTGACCTCCACCGCAGCAACTTCTTACTTGACACATCCCCAAAAGCAACGGAATCAAGAGCAAAAATAAATGATTGGGACCTCATCAAGATTAAAAGCTTCTGCACAGCCAAGGAAACAATCCAGAAAACTAATAGGCAACCAACGGAATGGGAAAAGAAGTTGCAAATGACATATCAGATAAAGGGTTAATATCCAGAATCTATAAGGAACTCACCAAACTACACGCCCGAAAAACAAACAACCCAGTGAAGAAATGGGCAGAAGATATGAACCACCCATCAGCTGGTCCCCATTGGCTGGTTGCCCTGCATCCAGCTCAAGCCTCCTTAGCAACAGTGGACGGAGGTGAAGAAAGTGCTCTGGGTTTCGACAGTATGGCTCCACTCCTGTTCCCCATCTTTACCATCAGGAAATAAAAGTACCTGTCACATAGGGTTTCTGAGGAGATTAAATGACTTATATACATGCAAATCTTTACAACAGTGTCTGACATACATTAATCATTCAATAAATGATCAATATTGCCTATTGATTCTGCAATTCTTTCTTGAAGAACTAGTACCTGGGGTAATTATATATCTACTCTTGGAGATAGATTTTCTTCTCCTTTTAATTCTGTTCACTAAATCAGACCTGTAATAGTTAATTTTTAATATGAACATTCTTAACATTTGTTCTTTTTATAATTTTATGCATTTCAAAATGTATTATGTTTCCAATTTGAACAGTTACCTTCACTGATACCATTAAATATTAAATTTATTTTATAAACAAATATGATATTCTTAATCATAAAACATTCATTTTGTCAAAAATAACATTAAGTATTAATACTGTCAGTAGTCAATATTTGATATATGTACATCCTACCTAAAGATGAGATTATTTTCATGAAATATTTATAACACTTTTCACCTGTTTGGTGTGAACTACATCAGAGACCTGGAAGTTAGAGTCGTCATCTATTTCTGGAAGGCCTGTGTAGACATAACTGTATGTATTAAGTCACAATCATCCTGCATTCCTTTTTATTCAAGTTTCAAACACTGAGCTCTAAAAAATCACCATTTCTGCACTTATTTGTAAATTTCCCAGATTCATCCAGCAAAATTAATCAGATGATCATCTGTATTCCCGCAATCTGATGTGCTTATAATGATTCTAGTACCCATAAGAGTAGATTACACTGTATATTGTTAAGTCTCAATACAATTTTTTACTTATTTTTGCATTTTAACATTTCTGAACTCAAGGTATGTCTTTTAACCACTGCCATCTTATAGTTGCTGGAAGTAGACATCAGCCATTATGTAGATGCCATGATCTGTGCGGGCACAAACATCAAAACCAACAATCAGAATTGACAAGAAACTTCCTGAATTGAAATGTGGAAATATTTTTAATCCCTTCCCAATGGACTTTGAAGAGAGGATGAGGGAGGTTTTTAGGCAACATTTAAAAAGAAGGAGTAAACATTACAAATCTGGCTGAATAGCTTTTACTTCTTATGGATTATTTTAAAGAATTCAGCAACACCAATCAATTTTCTGTTGAGCATTGAGGGTGGCATTGATTGGATGAACACGGGATTGACAACTCAGTTGAAAAGTGTCTCAAAAGAGTCAAATTTCATATGTGAAGAACTTTTAAGAATAATTTAACCAATTTTGTTTTGAATAAGTCTTAAGTGGCTCTTTCAAGAGGAATAAAATAAGAATTCTACATAATAAGGACAATGTCAGAGTTGCATTAGCATTTTTATTTTTATATTTTATATATATATAAAATATATATATATAAATATTTATATAAAATATTATATATTTTATATATTAGTAGCACGTGACATAATGGTACATGTTATGATCAATTATGTCAGCATCCCTGAAATAAGGTCTTCAAATATCTGCTACTCTTAAGAAAATGAGCTCCTCTAGGTTAAGCACCATGTGCTACTTACCCTTGCATTCTTCTTGCCATGTACATTCAGCACAGGGAGAAAGATATTAATTAAAGAGAAGAATAAATATGTGAAAGATTTGTTTTTGTGTACACAGCTTGTCTCCCTTAACTGAGGCATAGGCTCCTTGATTCATTCTTTGACTTATGCATTGGGAACTTACTGGGTTCCTATTGTGTCAGGCTTTAAAAATACAGAAAAAAGCACACAGTTCCAGCCCTCCTGGAGCTCATGACCTGATGGATAGTCACATAGACAGAAAGATACACAACACTGTACTGAGTGCTGTAAGAAGGGTGTGTTCAAGATTCATGGAAAGCATACAAAATGGCAAGATAAATTCAGCCTTGTATTCTAGGAAGATTTCCTAGAAGAAGAGCTTAAGCTGAGACTTGGATGATCAGAATGAGATGACTGAAGGAGGGTGGCCCTTCTAAGTGCTTGGAGCAACATCCACAAAGCAAAGGGAACAAGAAGCTGCTAAGAGTACAATATGATCAGGCATCAAGTACCCGCGTACAGGAAGCAGTGTGGCGTGTAGCTAGAGAAAAAGCAAGAACTAGTTTTTGGAGACTTTTATGCCATGATAAATCAGATAAATTTACAACTCATAAAAAGATCCCACAAATTATATAACACAAAAAGGTGCACATGGGAAGGTGCTATGGGCTAGTGCATGATATGAATGGCCAGTGCGGTAAATGGAGCTGCTGGGGAGATGTTGTCCTGGGAGGGCTGATGGAACAGACGAGAATCTGGGAGACAAAATGCCTGGGGTCCATCCCACAGATGATAGTTCATTGTGCATCTCCCCAAAGACCAGTCCAATTTATTTGTTTATCCATTTGTCATTTTCAGTAATTTAATATCATTGCTCATCTCCAACATATGGGAGTTCAACCCTTGGAGGAAACAGGTAATTTATTTTTGAGTTTGAGTAGAAGATTAAGAAAGGGGGTTAGCAGAGTTGACATTTGCATGCTGATAAATGTGTCAGTAAATGGAGGAGAAGCTCATTACCAGAATGTGACCCTTGAAAGTATCATATTGATAACGCCAGAGAAAATCACCACTGCATGAACTAGGAGTCAAGCAATCAGGTTAGGTTAGTTAGATCCTAGCACTAAGTCAAAGATCCATCCACATCTATTTTAATCCATCTCTCTCTGTTATTTCCTCTGGTCTTCATAATATTTCTTCTATTGACATGTTGATCTCCCCATTAGAAAAAAATCTGTTTAAATCATGCCTCAGATGTTAATCACTTCTGTATTTCCCCTCAATGTCATCCATGCAGAAAGTGGTAATATAATAATTTTTTAAATTGTTTGGATTTGTCGCATTTTCCTTGTAGTTTAACAATTCTGAATTTCCTAACTATGCACATGTGGATATGATACATTATTATCATGACTGGTGTAGTTATTTTACCTCCTCCTTCCTTCTTGTTAAGATTAAGATTTTTTTTTAAAATACTTTTAAGTATGTGTCAGGATGTAGGTATAAAGTGTATCTCATGATTTTAATGGCTTTTGGTGTGGCAGCATATGCTTATCCCGTTGTTTATATTTTCTTATATGCCAGACAGAAGTTGCTTGCTGGTCAACAGTTTCTTTCTCTTTTTTTTTTTTTTTTTTCATGCAAGGATTCTATATCCCCATTTCTCTAGCAGTTAGGTGTTGTTGCAGCCAACTTAACATAGGTACATACAACTGCCAGGCGAGGTCCATCATCACAATTTCTAGGCTGGGCCCATTAATATCTCCCTTCAGCACTTTGACACAGATGAGCAGAGTGACCTTAAAGGCAGGTGCTGAAGAGATGATCTCGGTGATTCGATATGTCGTGAAGAACAGAGCCGTGGTGTACAAGCCTCCTGATCGCAAAAGCCCACGTTGCTCTGTTCTGTGAGTGAGAGTCAAACTTACATTACCCTAAACCACCAAGATGATGGCCCAGTTTGTGAGAGTAGTGAAAGTGCCTTTGCCCACACAGCTGAAAAGCATGCATGGAATTAAAAAGCCAAGGAGAACCAGAAGAACAGTAACCCAACTTGCCAGGAAGGAAGACTAGCCAATCCCAGGAAAAATCAGGAGTCTAAATCACAGATCCACAGAGTAGAGGCAAGTCTGATGCATAGGACAAGTGGATCCATGCAAGGTCTCCTTTGCATGAGTGGCTGATGGATGGTTCAAGCACAGCAATGTGGAACAGGGTGAAATTATAGAAAAAATTTCCAACTTGAGCCCCGAGAAGAGGGGTTGTTTAAAAGTAACTCAGGAAATCAAGTTCCCAGTTTACCTGGCTGGGGCTTACCATGATATCCAGTTCCAGAGGGGAATTGGAGTAAAAGATGAGATTCCGATGGAGGCTTGATCAGGCCGTGTTGGAAAGAGTGAAAAAGGAAGAAGTCCTTTTTCATGAAGGCCCTCAGAGCACAGTCATCTTCATGCACACTGGCCTTTGAAAGGTGACAGGAGACCTTTCAGACTTTGCCCTTGGCATTCTGGCCATTGAGCCTTTATTTACAAGCCACAGACTGGGAAGAGCAGAGCCCAGAACTGTTGGCTTTCAATTGGTTAACTGTTGCTAAGCTCAGACAGGCAAGCAAGATGGACAGAAACTGACCTTTCAAAGCACAGAGATGGAATTTTATCCATTAAAGTATGAAGTGTCCACAACTTTGATATTACTGGGTCTTGGATTATCTGTGACATACCATTAAATCAGTCCCACAAAGATTGGCTTTTATTGTAAGATGTATTTGAAAATAATCAAAACCCATCATAGAGTAAGGTCATACAATGGGTCATTCTATTAATCGAAGATTGCAAAGTAATTATTTTTATAACCTTGGCAATAACTAGAGAAATGGGAGAGAAATGAGATAAAGTGAAAGTCAGAGCCAAATTAAAGGTTTAGAAATGCAATCATAGAATGTTAAATAAAGCTGAGACAAAATAGAGAAGCAATAAAACTAGATTCCTATGTATTAAAGATGAAGGGGGTAACATAAAATCACTGTAGGGAAGTCAAAAGCTACATCTGCTTATGTACGGGAGGAGGAAAACAGAGGAAATCCTTTCTCAAAATTCCTATTTTCTCTTAAACAACACCGAGCTGAACACTGTAACATGATATATGCACTCCTAAGTAACCTTGTCTTCTGGAAACAATTACAGGAATTATGGGATGAATAGGATTATGGACAAACCACTCAAAACCAACATATATTTAGGGAAAATACAGTACGGTACCTATATAATCAAAAATATAAAATTTGTAAAAAATGGGGGGAATGCTAGGAAACATATTGGATGTTTATCCTTAAAATAAAGGTCGATTCTCTAGATGCCAAGAGGGTGTAAACAAGTTTAAGCTGCTAATTATAGAGAAAACAACAAAACATACATGGATTAGAAAGAACCCTTCAGAAAGCACTTGCAATGCAGGACAGCACATGTATCCAAACTGAGCTGAAATAAAAAGTGAGGTGAGTAAACATTATAAACAATAATCCATTTCTCTATGGCTTGTCTTGGTATACTTTGCATCTAGTTGTTCTCCCTTGGATGGCATAAAAGTATTAATGTAATGGGGAAAATGTGAACAAATCAATTTTACTTCAATATCATATTGACCTCAATCCCCTTTATACTAATTGGATATGAGTCAATTTGCATTACAGCAACATGCAACGGAGCAGAATAGACTTTAAGCCATTAATACATGATTTCCTGTTGCAAGTATCTACATTTTTACATTTCTAGATAGCAGCTCATGTGCACACATTATAATTTGCAAATATTTTAATGCCTTGAAATCTACTACAACATACAAGTAGACGTAAGAGTAGTCTAGGCTCACAGAATAGCATAGGCAATCATGGGACCTGAAAAACCAAGGCACAGTTGACCCTCCAGAGATTGTAAATTACAGTGAGAAATAGAGCAGGGAGCGAATGGAAAGGGTCCAGATGGAAGTCGGTATAGGTGCAGACACTGCAAAACCTTGGGAGAGTTCTGTGAAAGGAAGTAATGTGGTCCCAGTGATTTAAGATACTGGCTCTGAAGGTAGATTAGAAGAAAGAACAGTTAGAAGGCTGTTGTCATTGTAAGAGATAGTCATGGTGATTGTGAACCAGAACAGTCTCACTAAAGATTGCAATTTGGTAACAGACAGAAGAGATATGGTAAGACCTAGAGATGATGATGTAGGTTGCAGGCCTTTGGGATTTCCTGATCTATTCATTATGACATAAAAGTTCTGTGTTTTCAAGGAGAAGTCTGATTGGAGAAAGAAAGAATAAATGGATCAACTGGGCTAAGATATTTAAACCACAACAAACTACTGGAAGGGGCTCTGATTTACAATCCTTGGATGCAGTTTCCTCCATCATTAACACCATAATCCTAGAATGGAAATTAGTAGTATGTAGAAAGCTCTTAAGTTTCTCCAAAACGTTTTGTGAAAAGATTGAGGAACTTTGCCTCGATCATTATCTCATCATAGTTTGCATATAGCATCTCTTCCCTTTTCAGCTATGACACTTCTATAAACAAGAAATGTCTTCCAGTTGTTGAAAGATGCCTTGTACAGTTTACATAGCAAAAGCATTGTTTATGATTTAGTCTGTCCTTTTATCTCCTTTTAAAATAACAAGTTACTTCTCTAGCATGCTTGAAGGTGATCAACCATTTTTTTTTTGGTCATGGATTCATTTATTTTAATGTCTTCTGTTTCATTTTACTAACTCTTCACTTTTTAAAAAATCTTTGGGTCAAAAAAGTTTTCTCAAATTGGCTCCTGAGACCTTTTGACATGACCTTCTTACTCTTTGACAGCTTGCAGAATGACAAGATGTTCTATGTTTATCCTGTGTTTATCCTCAATCACTTCAGAGAGAAATGATATTTTGGAGTCTAAACCAATTCCCATTTAAAAAAGAAATCATTGAGGGGCACCTGGGTGCTCAGTTTAGTGTCTATTTTGGCTTAGGTCATGATCTCAGGGTTTATGGGATCCAGCCCCATGTTGGGCTATGTGCTGACAGCATGGAGTCTGCTTGGGATTCTCTCTCTCTCTCCCTCCCTCTCTCTCTCTCTCTCTCTCTCTCTCTCTCTCTCAATAAAAAAATAAACTTTAAAATTTTTTAAAAAGAAATAAATCACTGAAAATCTCATTTGAGTTGATGCTGTAGCTCTGCTACTCAAAGTTTTCTAAGACAAAATTTATTTTCAAGATCTTTTGCTTGATCAAAATGTAAAGTCATGTGTAGGACAGCACTTCTTGGATGGAAAAGTGAATTACCTTATGGAACTAGGCTTGATTTGTTTTTTTATTATGTAAGTCAAAAATTCACCTTGTTATTGAAAAAATGATGAGTTACAATTTCCACTACCACCTTTTCCCCTGGTACTTTGGGCCCAACATTCTTTATGACAGCTGGGTCAATGGTAAATGTAAGGAAGATAAGGAAATCTCATTTTATTTCTTTCAAAACAAGCATTATTTAAAAGCTAAAAAGTTGTTGGCAGCACATTTCAACTTGCAATGGGTAAATTATCTGGGTAAAGAAGCCTCTGGGGGAAAAAAAAACATATACTTACTGAGTAAAAATGTCATAGATTGGGCTCTATGTAGTTTTTCTTTTTGAGCTTGCTATTAATGTTAAAGCAGATGATAATAAAATACTGATATGCTTATAGCTCAAACTTCACTGAAGAAATCATCAAGTATCTTTTAAGCCCCTGCTAATTATACAAATGTAATGCAGATAGATTTTTGTGAAATAATATTTGTGTTCTGTTATGAAAAGAAATTAGAAATGTGGACATGTGAACAAGTAATTATGCTCCCTTGTTATGGAGAAGAATAATTTATCATGGAACTGATTATTCTTGCAGGTATTTTCAGGGTAATTTCCAAGTAATAAAAATAGTGCAAGAATATACAGAAGTGAAAATTAGCCTCAAATAAAGGCCTCCAGAAAAGCAGCTGGAGGTCTTTCCTAATTCAAGTTCATGGCCAGAGGTTATCAGTACACAAATAGTGGACAGTGACTAGTTAGATTTTTCCAAAGTAAATATTTTCCTGGGCTGGCACAGTCGAGAGGCATGTTTTATGCTTGAGGCATGGATAGAATAGGTTGAAGATCAAGTTGATGGATCTTAACATTGAGACACTGCAGACGGCCACAGGATATTCATGTGAAACTTTAAGATAAGAAAAGCAAAATTGACGGTGTTTAAAATGTAGTTAGCGTGAACTCACAATCTCAATTTCCACGCCCTCTTTTAAAATGGCATAATAGGATTTTTAACACTACCAAATATGTATGTGACTCAGCACCAAGAGAGAAAGCCCACACACAAGTGTCAGACCATCAATAATTAAAACTGTGCTTTCTATTGGGTAGAAATGTTCATTTTTTTTGCAAGCCTTAAACACATATTGAGAGAAATGACTCTATCCCAGTTTTGCTATTTAGGAACCTCACAGTGTTCTCAAAATGACCTTCAGATTAAAATTCTGTAGCTACACTGGTCAAAAGACAAGATTCTCCTCCTTAATTAAACTCACTGTAACATTCTTTTAAAGTAAAATGGGAATAGATGCATTTCACTTTCTCCTCCATTACCAGCTGTAAAGAGTGTGCAATCAGAACAAATCAAGGCATCTTAGATGAGTGGGCAGAGAAAAGCTCGGCTTCTGCTTTTGCAATTTCATGGACTTAATAGTCCCACCAAGGCATAGCTTATCGTGGGCAGGTAACAGACAAGGCAGCAGACAGTCCAGGTGAGATCAACAGCTGTGCAACGTGGAACCAGAATTCCTACATTTGATTTCCATCTCTACGTCTTCTAGGTCAGTATTTCTGGGAATGTTTCTTAACTGTTTGGGGCCTGCTTACTCATCTGTGAAATGTGCATCAAAATATTTCCTATATAGAACTCTGGTAGCTTTTGACATTGGACTTAGCCCGCTGGTGAGTGATACCGTTTGTAACAATATTCCCTTGGATCTTCTTCCGACGCCTTTCTGGAATTCATATGAAGGTTTCATCTCCTTCAATTTATGTTTCCCCATGACCAATAATAGCAATCATAGTGGTTATTATTCTCTGAGCACTTACTCTGTGCCTGGGTGTTCTGAGGGGTTTGTGTGGGTCATCTCACTCTGATGGAAGGTTCTATTATTATCCTCCTTTTACAGACCAAAAAGCTGAGACTCAGAGAATGTAAGGAATATGAATGATTTTCCATAATGTTAAATGGGAAAGCAGGGCTTGGACCCAGAAAGAGGGTCCAAGAGAGAGAAGCCCTGAGAGGGAGTCCTTGATCACCACATTTCAGTGTCTTCCCATACTGGGAGGTGGGGGCAGGGGGGAGGGGCGCTCATTGCATCCTGCGTTCCTCTTTTTTTTAGTGTGTACTTCACTTTGCTGTATTTGTCTATCTGCCTATCCCTGCCTCTAAACCTCAGCTCCTTGAGGGAATGGACCACATCCATGTCCATCTATAGGACGTGGCATGTAGAAGACACCCGATGCATTTGTTTAAAATAAACAGTGCGTGTCTACTAGGTATTTATCCAAGGGATACAGGTGTGCTGTTTCAAAGGGGTACATGGCACCTTTATATACATATATATATACATATATATATATATATGTATATAAAGTCTTGCCATTTGCACCAAGGTGGATGGAACTAGAGTGTATTATGCTAAGAAAATTGGTCAGTCAGAGAAAGACAAATATCATATAACTTCACTCATATATGGAACTTAAGATACCAAACAGATGAACATAGGGAAGGGCAGTAAAAATAATATAAAAAGGGGGAAAGGGACAAAACATAAAAGACTCTTAAATACAGAGAACAAACTGAGGGTTGCTGGAGGGGCTGTAGGTGGGGGGATGAGCTAAACAGACACGAAGGCATTAAGGAGGACACTTGCTGGGATGAACACTGGGTGTTATATGTAGGGGATGAATCACTGGATTCTACTCCTGAAAGCATTTTTGCACTATATGCTAACTAACTTGGATGTAATTTAAAAAATTTTTTTTTAAATCTTAAAATCTTATAGAAAAAATATATAATGATATGGAAATATGCCCATTATGTAGATTTTTAAGTGAATTGTGCAGGTTATAGAATATGCACAGGATCATGCTCTATTTCTTTAAAAAATAAATCTATGCATTAAAAGGCAATAAAATAAAATAAAATAAAATAAAATAAATAAAATAAAATAAAAAACAGTGCATGTGAAAGTTTAGCATGAAATATAATGTGATAAGAGTTGAACAGCAAAACCCAACAGCCTGTCTCCAGAGCGGCGGATGACTGTGGTACACACTGCAGGGAATAATGGAAACACTACCCCAGAAGGAACCACAGGAAAATGTTTTTATAGCAACAACCTTGCATGTGTCTGTAACATCCTCATTAGAGTAAAAGCTTAGGAGGACAGGCATGTTTTCTTATTTATTTATTTAGTGTAGTCCTACTGCCTAACATTAGAGAATGTTTACCAAACGGACCTAAAATTGAGGTATTTCTCTTTTGTCCAGAAGTGGGAGTAACTTACCATGTCCTCTGTTCTACCAAGGAATCCATATGTGCATAGATAGACCTAGAGAGGTTGATATTAAAATTCATGTAAAATCATAAATATGCAAGAACATTCAAGGTAATTTTAAGAAAGAAGAATAAGAAAGTTGGGTTTCCTTCCTCCATGTTATATATTAAAATGATATATTAATTAGATGAGTATGATTTGGTACAGATTTGACCAACAGGTCAATGAAATAAGAGATTGGGGAATTGGGTTCATGCATATATAAAACTTATATATAATGCATATGTAATAAGTAATATATTATGTAAAAATAAGTAATATATCAACAGAGTAGTGAAAGGTAGATTATTGAATACATGTCCTTGGGTGAGTTGGGCATCCATTAGGGAAAAGGGAAATCAAGTGAGACTAGGTGCCAAAAAAATTCTAGATAGATTAAAAAGGAATTTGTATAAGTAGAACAAAGGTAAAGAAAAATAAAACAAGAAAAACCTAGAAAACCATTGAGATAAAGAAATTGGACACTTAACTGAATGAGCCACCCAGGCGCCCCTTTCGTTACTTTTTGTATGCCTCATAGTACGTGGTATTATACCAACATGGGAGAGATCTCAACTCATTATTAATTTTGGTGTCCTCAGAGTAAAGTGGATTGAAATAAAACATATCATTCCAGAATACCTATTTTTAAAGTTATTCAAAATTATCTTTGGCTATAAATTTTGTTGCTCTGTCTGGACTCAATGCAGGTAGAGGCATTGACTTTTGGGGTGTATCGAAGGGGCTAGCTGTCCTTTGCACCTTTTGCTCTGGCCTACAGGATGGGGTGGCATGCTTTTGGACATTAGCAAAATTCAGGAATGGAGCTCATGGTGCTACCAAAAGCCTAAGAGGGAATACCAAGGCATAGCTGCAGAGTTGCTTTGGGCTCCTGGTAATGAAATAGGAACTAGTATCAATTTCATCTGCCATGAAGGACACTGAAACATTGAAGAGCCTAAGTAACGTCATCTTGAGATTAAGGCCTCCATTAAGAGCAACCTCGGGCTGCACGTAGCCCCAGTTCCAGGAAAAGCCTCAGATTGTTCAAGGTTAAAGCCATCCTCAGACCGCCCTCAGATCAGCTAATCAAAAAAACATTCCTGTGGTCTGAGTCAGGGCTGGGAACTGCAGACAGTTCTTTTGTACAAACTAGCCAATCACCCACCGTTTGCCTGAACCCCACGTGGGCCCTTTGAACTCGCCTCATAATTGGTCATTTTCAAAGGATTCTCAAACGTCATGATTGGGTCCTGCCAAAAGTAATGAACACCTCACAGGTACTGAATGGTCAAATCTGTTACCATGGGTGTGTACAGTTGTAATTGGTGCTTATGTGATGATGCTATACGTACAACATGTGCACTGTAACACCCCCATCCCCGACCCCATAAAAACCCTACTCGCTATTATTCTGGGCTTCACCTTGCTGCCACTACACCGGTAGGCGGGTGAGGCCCTGCTCGAGCTTGTAATAAATACCCTTTTGTACTTGCATCGGTGTCGGTTCCTTGGTGGTCTCTGGGGACTTGCGAATCGGGCACAACAACACAATTACATTTCAGCAACAGACCCACAAAGCAGAAGCCATCTGCAGTGCTTCAATTAACTTGAATGATATGAAAAAAATCAACACATGCATTTTTCTGTTAACCATTAATATTTGGCATCATTATAAACAAAACCATTTGGGGGCATGTGGACTGGGTGGCTCAGTCAGTTAAGGGTCGACATCGGCTCGGGTCATGATTTCATGGTTTGTGGGTTCAAACCCCGTGAAGGGCTCTCTGCTGACAGCTCAGAGCCTGGAGCCTGCATAGGAATTTATGTCTCCCTCTCTCTCTGCCCCTCCCTGGTTCATGCTCTCTCTCTCAAAAAATGAATAAAAACATTAAAAATTTTTTTTAGAAAAACCATGGATGTTTCACAGCAAAAAGTTTAAGCAGCAAATAATGAAAGAAAATAAAAATCAAATACACTTTGGAGAGTAAGAAACATCTGTAGCAAATTTTTAAAAAATTTTAATGCTTTATGTCTGAGAGAGAGAGAGAGAGAGACAGCGTGAGCAGTGGAGGGTCAGAGAAAGAGACACAGAATCTGAAGAAAGCTCCAGGCTCCGAGCTAGCTGTCAGCACAGAGCCCGAAGCGGGGCTCAAACCCACAAACCGTGAGATCATGACCTGAGCAGAAGTCGGACACTCAACTGACTGAGCCACCCAGGCGCCCCTGTAGCAATTTTAGGGTAAAGGATATTATTGGATACATTGATCTGGATTATCTGGGATAAAGTTTTATTGTCTAAATTTTGCATGAAATGCTTGCATTTAATAACAGTCATGTTGCCTTAGAGTTCTAGATAATTTTGTAAAATTTTTTAATTTTTTTTTTTTTTTTTTTTTTTACTTTTGAGAGAGACATGACGTGAGCGGCACAGGCAGATAGAGAGGGAGACACAGAATCCAAAGCAGGTTCCAGGCTCCAGCTGTCAGCACAGAGCCTGACGCGGGGCCCAAATTCATGAACCTTGAGATCATGACCTGAGCAGAAGTCAGACGCTTAACTGACAGCCATCCAGGTGCCCGAGGTCTAGATTCATTCTATTTATTTCCCAAGGCTTTCCTTGGATGACAGGAACTAGCTCCCTGCCCTGGCGTAATGAAGGTGCACTGCACCCTCCTCATCTCTTCCCTAATTCATCAATTTCTTTGCTGGATTTCTCCCAATAGCTTATGCACCTATGTAAACATCAATCCCCATTTGATTCCATGCAATAATGCTTTACTTGTTTACATGGAAAAAATAACAAAGTGCCCCTAGATGTCCCCATGTCCTGACCCCTCGTGTTCTCTTCACTCTCGGATCCATGTCCCTGTACAGCTTCTACTCTTATCATGGTTGTCAATTATCTTGCTTTGACTTCATAGTCTAATTTCATAAACTGCTTCCTCTTGGCTTCTGGTTTACACACACCATCTGATTTCCCTTTACTTGGGTGGCCATTGTGCATTAGATTTTTTTTCTTTTCAAATTTCCTGGCTTTGCCCCCCGAGTAACTTCTAAATATGAAGACATTTGAGGACTTGGTGCAGGTCTTCCTACTTTTACTTATCCACAAATTATCAACAAGTGAGCTCGTTTAGTCTATGGCTCTCAAATATTTATCTCCAGCCATACTATTTCCCTGTAACTCCAGACTTACATTCATGTATCTTCATGTAGATCTTTCTGCCTTTCTTAAATCGTTTCCCATTTGATTCAGTGGCTCAAGCCAAACACTAAGTTTTTCTCTTTTTATCCATAGTCAACCAAACCCTGTGAACTTTATCTCCAAAGCATATGCCGAAGTAAACCCCTTCATTCTACGTCCACTACACGATGCTGTCCAAGCAGAGTCTTTCATTAGAACCTCTGCAGCAGCCTCCTAACCTTGTTTCTGTATTCATCCTTTAGAATTCATTCGTGACACTCCTCCCCTTAAATCTCTCCAATAATTTCACATCTTCGTAAAAATCCTAACACTTTTACATTTCCTGGGGCACCTGGGTGGCTCAGTCGGTTAAGCCTCCAACTTCAGGTCATGATCTCACGGTCCATGGGTTCAAGCCCTGCATCAGGCTCCGTGCTGACAGCTCAGAGCCTGGCGGATTCTGTGTCCTATGTCTTCTTCTTCTTCTTTTTCTACTTCTTCTCTCTCTCTCTCTCTCTCTCTCTCTGCCCTTTCTCTACTCATGCTCGGTCTCTCTCTGTCTCAAAAATAAATAAACACTAAGAAGGATTTTTTTTTAATTTCCTAAGAGGTTTGTTTCTTTGCTTCTTGCTCGGTTGTCCCGTGCTCACACAGGCATGAGGTTCCATATAAGGTCAGAACCTTGCCTCTCTTATTGTCCCTATATGTCCATTGACTGAAAGAGGCATCGGGCAGAGTTGTTGATGGAAAACTAGCATGTGAAAGAATAAACTCAAAAGTTATTGTTTTTTGTCTCTCTCGTCCACCAATCTTTTATCCTCCTGAGACCTGTGACTTACATGATTCAGTCTTTTTATTTCCAGTAACCTCTGCAGAGCAGAAGGAAATCAATGTATGAATGAATGCTTGAATAAACGTAAAGCCTCTACCATGGCCTCCATCATTAGATCTCTCAGGAGTTCTGAACAGTGAGATTCAATTACAAAATAACCTAGTTCTGTAGCATATGATCGAAGGCAAAGGATAGCGCAGAACTCAGAGGAAAAGTGGCTCTGCGATTTTGCTAGAGAACTGTGTTTATAGACAGGAAATGTCGACAAAGCAAGTAAGTAATATCTAAGTGAGTGTAGGGAAAAGAATAGAGGTCACAGATGTGAAGAAGCAGGGAATAGTGGAGACGTATTTTGGGCCAAGTGGATTGTGGCACAGATGGCTGGATCATGGCAGAATGTGCTTTCCAGGAATATTTCTCATCCCACGTGCCCTTCTTCCATTGTGGCATTATCATTCCTCCCATCAGATAGTGGGCATATTTCACCTACTCCTGAAACTGGACAGACTCTTGTGACTACCAATAGAGAACGGTAGAATTGAAGCTACTTCACCTCCAAGTTCGGATCACAAGGGTGCCATATACTCCTACTTTGTTCCGTTGGATGGCTTGCCCTGGGGCCCAGGTAATCACGCTGTAAGCAAATCTACACAGCTACATGGAGACTCTGGTATAGACCTTCTAGCCAACTACCTCAGCTAAAGCCAGCATAAATTATTAGAACCTTCAGATAATACAGGCCATCTGACATTGAGACACCAGGGAAGGCCCAGATTCTATGAAGCAGAGAGTCTATCCTGTCTGTGCCCTTTTAAAATTACTGATCCACTGAATCTGTAAGCATAATAAAATGATTGTTGGGGCAGCTGGGTGGCTCAGTCGGTTGCACGTCCAACTTTGGCTAAGGACATGATCTCGCAGTCTGTGAGGTCAGGCACTACATTGGGCTCTGTGTTGAGGGCTCAGAGCCTGGAGCCTGCTTTGGGTTCTGTGTCTCCCTCTCTCTCTCTGCCCTTCCCTCACTCATGATCTGTCTCTCTCTCTCTCAAAAATAAATAAACATTAAAAAATTAAAATAAATACAACTGGAACATAGATAAAGGAGTTAGTAGAAGAACCTGTATTATGTGGATAAAGAGAGGAGAAAAGAATATGAGGACTGTTAGGTCCCTCAGTTCTGGACCATCTCAGACCAGGCAAGAGTAAAAACTCTTATCACACATTAATATCACTACATACAGTCCTTAAGTCATCCCCATTCAGATAGCATAACCACCATGGCAATGGTCACTGGCCAGTATTCAGAGCTACTGAATTAGCAGAGGCCAGGCTTCAACGCAAATGAGGCTCAAATTCAGTGTGAAAATGAGTCACTTGCATCATGACCAAAATCATACATGAAACACAGATAAGGAACTTAATTAAACATACTACTGATTTCAAAGAAATAAAAAAGAACACTTCCAGTTCTAGAAGGTCCCTCTGGGAACGTTTTAAGAGGTAGTAACAATTTTTTTTCTATAAAGCTGACAAATACATTTTTAAGTTAGTTTTCTTTGAAGACATGACCATTTAAATACAATTTTTATCTAATGAGCCCTGGTAATTTTTGCAGTACTATGAACACTAAATCCTTAAGCCAAAACTTAAAAAAACTCTTCCTGACCATTTTTTAAAAATTTATAAAATCGATTCAAGAAGAAGAAGTGGGGCAGGCCAAAGTTATTCCTAATATTCCCCGAAAGGATCCCAAAGCAACATAGCAAGTTAACTGCTCCTTCCCTGTGCTTCCATTGTTCAGAAGAGCGTCGTCTAGTGGCATTAGAGGAAATAATACGAGTTATTTCCCTCTTAGCGTCACTGTTCCTTTCTCCCCTGGTAAATATCAAGGGACCTTCTTTAGCAACTTGTTAAAGGCCAGAAGGTTAGAAAGGATCGCTATTGTAATCCTGTAAAGGTATCTGGCCATTTTCGCAGATTCCCAGCCCAGAGTACATGGGTAAAAAAGCGATATGTAATTAAAAATTGGGGGAAAGTCTTTGATAGTAGAGCACTAGAGCTCAGGAGAGGGATTTGCACTTGGCCAAATTGTTACTGCCTTGGAGTACCGGGGAGGTTCCTTGAACTTACATTGCAAGAGTATGTGGAAATTGGGGAAATTCTCCACAAAAGTATATATTGGATGAAAATATATCAAATGGACAATTAAAAGGGTTTCTTGACACGTCCCTGCTTCTGTCCTTGCACTTGAATATCTATACGGCCTATTCTTCAAATAAGAGTCGGAGTGAGCGTTAAACATAAGTCAGATAGTGACAGCTATTGGCTCAAAACCTTCTATGGCTTCCACGTCCTTCATAAGAAAATTCAATCTGTAGCTTCCAAGCCCTACATATCCTGGCCCCAACCTATTTCCTACTCCATACCCTAAAGCTCTCTGCTTTGCTTTTCTCAGACTCGCCACTTTAATGTTCTCTGCCTCAGGACCTTTGCATTTGCCATTGCTCATGCCTGCAGACCCCTCCCCTCAGTTTGTCTCCCAAGGTTGACTCTGTCTTTTTGCTTAGAGTTCTAAACTATCACTATCCTTCCCAAGGACTTTCAACCACTCTCTATCCATATACTATCCTTTGTTTAGTTCATAGTACTTATTACCACCTGATACTTTCTCATATATTTCATTTTCATTTGCTTATTACCTGTCATGTCCACTAAAATTCAAGTTTCATTCAGGCAGGATCTTTATCAAGTCCACTGTTGAATTTCCATATTCTAGCATGTAGTCAGTGCTCAATACATATTTGCTGAACACTTGAATGATATTAGATGAATTAAAAGCAGTATTTACATTTACCTGAGCATTCACCTGTGTATGCCCACCCAGTATTTCTTATTCTTTTTATAGAATCTGAGATATTTAGGGTGTCAGAGATTGTTCAACTCAAAGTCACATTCAGAGCAGCACGAAGTAAATAGGAGAATCTCAACAATACTAACTTATCATTTAGGTGCTATGTATCACACCAGGTGTTTGATATACATTTTCTCGGTAGCTTTTGTCATCCTAGTCACTCTGTGGATTTCATACCTGTGCCCATGTGATGATATGAACACTTATATTCAGAGACCCAAGAGAGTAGGCCAGAATTTGAACCCAGATCAGTCTGACCCACAGCCAGTGCACTCTCTGTTGCATTGCTTTGCCCATTTTCACTTAACAATTTCACTCAGCAAGAACTAGGCCCTTCTTGGTGCAGGCCTGCTCCAAGACCTCATTATTGGTCTCCAGTAATGGCCAATGGTGTAGGCTTTGAATCATAATCCTATCCAAACTGCCTTTTCTTTCCTTTATTTCATTTGCCAACTTGAACTCTCTCTCTTTTTTTTTCTACTGTGAAGTAATTATAATACAGCCCAATGTATCTAACCAGGGTTCATGCACATGTGAAAGGGGTTTGCTGACATTGAATTAGATTATGCAAACGGGAAGAATTGCTACAGTTTTCAATAACAACTATATAGCAGTGTTCATAGATACCTTTGATCATATTGGTGTCATCCCTAATTCTACCTCCTTCCAACCTCACACTACTACATACAATTAGAATGATCAGACTCAGTGAACACATAGCATGCAGAGCATCTAGAAAGATACACAGTTTGCATCTCTCCCCAGTGGCTCACCAGAACTCTAAGGCCCACTCTGGCTAGGACTGAACAGAATAAAACAAAATGACAACAATAAAGAAGCTATGCTCTATATGTTTGGGAATTCAAAAATCTCCTGTGGGAACACATGAAATTAATGGGGTCCAATTTTAAAATGCACTCTGAGGGATATTTGAAGGTATTTTATATTGTTGGATGTTTTAGGATTTGGGTTATTTAAACACATGTGTAATTCTTGTTTGATGACTGTGTTCTGGTAAAATCGCTGATATGGATAACATCCAGGTAAGAAATGGGAAATGAGAGAGTCCTTATTTCATGTAAGAGGCGGCTTTGGGGAAAATGTAAATGAAGTAATATTCCTACACATTGAGGTGATTTCCAAAGGCACCATTAAAGAGAAGTCTGTGAGCCTCAGTAGGTTTTGAGTCCTAGCAGATTACCAAAGGTCAGTTGCAAGGTTGAATATATGAGATTAAAAAGGTAAATTCTTCTAAGGTGCCTGGGTGGCTCAGTCAGTTAAGTGTCTGACTTCAGCTCAGACCATGATCGCAAAGTTCATGGGTTCAAAGCCCACGTTGGGCTCTGTGCTCACAGCTCAGAGTCTGGAGCCTGCTTTGGATTCTGTGTTTCCCTCTCTCTGCCCCTACCCTGCTCATGCTCTGTCTCTATCTCTCTCAAAATAAATAAACATTAACAAATTTTAATATAAAAAAGATAAATTCTTCTGCTTCTCTGCTGAGTTCTTCCTTCTAGAGTGTTATTAATAGTCTTCAATGACAATAGAATTGACCGTTCAACTCTTTGGATTAAAAAATATATAACAATGTGTGAGTTTGTCATTGATGATTCCTTACCTGTAAAGGATATTAAGAAATTTTCCTTCTATCGTTCCATCTCTCCCAAGAATGGCTATCGTTTGGGCCAAGAACTAACCTGAGTCTCAGTGTTAGGAACTTGAGCTTGCAGAAGAGTGATTAGAAGTTCAAAACCTCCATGTGTCTCAAAACATTGTCCATTTTTATTCCATCTTTTGGATATGTCACACTCTTCTTTCTTTTTTATTTTCCACCTGTGATACTAATGAGTTAAAATGGAGCTGGGCTCTATTTAAAAAGTGGAAATTAAAGGAGACCTCCAGGGGCACCTGGGTGGCTCAGTTGGTTAAGCGACATACTTCAGCTCAGGTCATGATCTCACGGTTCATGGGTTCCAGCCCCACATCAAGTTCTGTGCTGACAGCTCAGAGCCTGGAGCCTGTTTCAGATTCTGTGTGTCTCTCTCTCTGCCCCTCCCTCACTTGTGCTCTGTCTCTCTCTGTCTCAAAATTAAATAAAACTAAGAACAAGTAATAAGTAAAAATAAAGGAGGCCTCCAAAAAAAAAACAGAGTGAGGGGTTCCGGTTAAGTGACTTTAAGGGTCCAGGGCATCAACAGGCAATAGTGTATCCCATTATTTATTTTTATATTCTTTAAACTAAGAGACTTATGAAATCAAGCACAGGGAACAGCACAGCCATAGTAAACTGCTAATCGAGGGTTTGGGTGCTTGGCTCAGTCATTCTTAAGAAGATGGCTAAATAAATATATAAATGTTATCAGTAATGAATACAAAACATTTTATCACTTGTAAAATGCTTCCGCATTTGTTTCTATAGCTGATGTTAGCAAATTCTAAGAATCATAGTTTTTATTTTACAGTTGAGAAGACTGTGTTGAGGAAGGTTAAGAGACATACCCAAGGTTGATAAACTGAGCACAGATCACAAATTCTTCTCTTCTATTCCTTTTATGCTGGAGGAAAGTCTGATGAGGCAAAGAGACAAAACTGCCAAATATAAAAGTTATATTTGCAATGGAAAAGTGATAGAAATTCTGCTTTCTGGCAAATTGGAAACAACACATATGAAGAAGACAACCTTGTATTTTAAAACAACAGCTTATTAAAAATTCCTAAAATAGAAGTGAGAATCCTTATGGACCCTGTGTTATAATACAGGTTGATTGTGCTTTATTCATGAGGTTTCCTAGGTTAAGCTAATCATTTTATGTATTGCAATATTCAAAGGTCTCAAATTGCCCACAAATCATTTAATACATCTGACCCTAATGGCTGTAGGCACTGCCAAAATTCATTTGCAAATTTGCATTATCATCTAGAATATAATGTTACATAAAGCTCATCCAAGTGTTGATGTTTTTCTTTTTTTTCCTTTCTACCCTTCCCTATGAATATCAAGCAGATGATCTGATTTGAGTATCAAGAAAGGTATTACACTTTGAAGTGTGAGTTAAGACTACCCTAAAGGATTTACAGTTACTGTGGCTTCCAAGCTTAGAAGGTAGTAAAAACAAACAAACAAACTGTCAGAGGCAGGCTCTGGCCAGGTCCAGGGGTCCCTGAAGGATTGACGGTGTCAGCGAGGGAGGGATGAGAGAGCCATGAGATTCTTTCTGGTCACCAGGCAGGCATCTCTGCTCTGATGGGGCTTAACTTTATTTTATAATTAAGTGTTTGGGGGCTGGCACAGAAGTGGCATTTGCCTTAGACAATGATTTCTGATGACAAATTTCTGTGATATGTAAGAATTTCCCGGAACATAGATTTGTAGAAGACTCCTGCATAATCTTTATCAATAGTGATTGAGGTAGGTGATTTAGATGCTTATCCTATGGGGAAGGAAGGTATCTTTAGCGTATAAGACAATGTTTTTAGCATGAAAAGGGTGAAGTTACTTCTTTGTGGGCAGGGATCAATAGCTTGTTTGTTTAAGGTGGAAGTATCAAGAAAAACAGGTCTTTCAGGAAACACAATGTTTGCTCCCATAATCACAAAAGAAGTTCCTCAATAGGTTCCTTCACAGGGAGCAATTGGCATATTCAAGGCCAGAATAAGTCACTCACAAGATGCTCCAAGCAGAAACAATTGGGTGGGGGTGGATATCTGTCCTTAACTCTAAATTAGGCTCTTTGTCACAGGGCCAGGCTCAATTGTAACTCTTGTGTTCTTAGCCCCCTTTATTATCTAAGTCTTGGATCTGCAAGGCCCATAGGAAGAGCCTTTTGACAATCATCCACAGAATTTTCATCTGAAATCTCTTTTGAAAAGGCAGGAATATGCTTTTCCTTGAGTAATCTGTGTGTGGAATTTTCGGTCTGATCTGGAATATTGTGAGGCCTGGTCAATACCAGCAGGCTCATCTCCAACATGAACCAGTAGTAGCAGGAGATACCAGTTTTCGTTTCTCATGGCAGCTGCTGTGCAAACGCTGCCATTTCCTCACTGTGACTGTCACCCAGCAAGGCCAGTGCAGCTCCCAGCAACAAACAGAAAACAGTGTCTTTTAAGAAGAGGGGCTGGAGAGAGAGCTAAAGAGGGTTCCTGACTTCAGATTCTCCTGAATAGCCAATACACTTAGCTGTGCAGAGTTTATTACCTAGAAATTTAGAACTCAATCAAGGAAAAAAAAATCTCCCCTCCAAAGTTTAGTTGTGACTCTGTTTCTGTATCTTCCTCAGCCTGTTGTCCAAAGAGGAAGTATCCAGAGCCCTCGGCTTTGCTAAAGTTATGGAGAAGAGAGTTAGAAATGTCCAGAATTAAAGAGGCGAGAATGTATGAAGACAGAAGACTGGAGATGAGAAAACAATTGAGAGAAAAAGTAACAGGAATTTACAAAAGGTTCTTAAGTGGTTGACTGAAATTTCAGCAGGCTTGTCAATGCATTTAGATGCTGGAGAAAGAATGATTACAAAGGGAACATTAAAAAGAACAGTTTCTAGAATTCACCCAGAGGAAGAGATTGTTTTAGTTCTCCCCAGACGACAGAGACTGGGTACTTGGGCCCCCATAGAAGCCCAAGGAGAGTCAACTTCAGTAGCGAGGATAAACTTCTGAGTAATAAGAAGTAAGACTGCTATAGACTTGCCCTAAAAAGCTTTAGAAAGAAGCCTCAGAAGACTATTAGAACATAAGCCAACACTCTTTAAGGTAATGCAACCAGGTAGAGGACACAAAAAAGATATCTTTTTAATGTTGTTGTTTTTTTTTAATTTCTAGGAGAGAGACAGAGAGAGAGACAGCATGAACAAGGGAGGGTCAGAGAGAGAGGGAGTCACAGACTGAAACAGGTTCCAGGCTCTGAGCTGGCAGTCAGCACAGGGCCCGATGTGGGGGTCGAACCCACGTACCGTGAGATCATGACCTAAGTGAAAGTCAGATGCTTAACCAACTAAGCCACCCAGGTGCCCCAAAAGATATCTTTTTAAAAATCTAGGTCTAGGGAACCTGGGTGGCTAAGTCAGTTAAACACTGGACTCAATTTCATTCCAGGTCATGACCTCAGAGTTCATAGGATCAAGCCCCACATCAGGCTCTGTGCTGACAGTGCAGAGCCTGCTTGGGATTCTCTCTCTCTCTGCTCCTCCCCTGTGTGCTCACTTTCTCTCTTTCTCAAAATAAATAAGCATTTAAAAACTAATAAAAATAAAATTAAAAATAAACATATAGTATTTAAGAAAGAATGTGACCCACATGCATTTGAAAAATCCATCCACTGAAACAAATAAAAGTAACAGATACAATTGAGTTAATAGGTGTTTAGATTTATATATTTTTTAAAAATTGTATAAAAGTTTTTAATATTTATACATTTTATATTAAAATTATGTTCTATCTTTTTTATACATATTATATTATAAATATTTGGAGGATATAATGAAAACCTTAACGGTATTGAAAAAATAGAATATATAAAGAGAATAAATAAAACTTTTTAGACATGAAAAAAATATAGGATCTAATATGAAAAAATATCCTGGATGGGCTTAATCAGTGACCAAAAAAGAAAACTAATCAACTTGAAGACAAAGCAATAAAAGTTAATAAACTGACACTCAATGAGAAAAGATAATAAACAGAAAATGAATAGTTCCACTAACCCAGGAGATAATATCAAGTGGTTTGATATATTAACACCTTGTGTCACAAAAAGAAAAAAGAGGGGTGCCTGGGTAATTTATTTTGTTACGCGTCCAACTCTTAATTTTGGCTCAGGTCATAATCTCACAGTCATGATACTGAGCCCCATGTCAAGCTCTGCAGTAACAGTGTTCAGCCTGGTTGGGATTCTCTATCTCTCTCTCTCTCTCTAACCCTCCCTTACTCCCTCCCTCTCTCCTTGTCTCTCCCCTTCTCAAAGTAAATAAATATACTTAAAAAATTTTTAAAAAGATGCACAGAGAAATATCTTTCAAGGAAAAATGGCCACAGTTTTAAAATGATTAGGCTACAAATGTGCACATGCATGATGTTAAATTAAACATACACAGAATAAACTCCAAAAAGTTGTAAAACAAGAAATATCATGTAAAAAATGTCTAAAATACGAGTGATAAAGAAAAATATCTTAGAAGAGGGTCTGAGTGAACGAAGATATGTTATTTAGAGAGGAAAAAGAATATAATTTTTTTGCAAGATTGTCAGAAACTCTACAAGTCTGAAGACAAAGACATATTTAAGGCGCTGGGAGGAAAAGACCGCCAAGCCAGAATTTTGTACACAGGAAAAACATGCATTAAAGTGAAGGAAAACAAAGACTTTTTTTAAGACGTTAATTCATTCTTGACAGACTTGCAGTATAAAAACGTTACAGGTAACTAACTCTTCGGGCAGAAGAAAATGGGTACCAGGTAGGAAAGACCTACATCAAAGAAGAAATAGCACTGGAAGTGGTAAATATGTGGGAAAGACCAACTATTTTTTTCCACGTTAAATTTAGTCCGTTATCTCTGAAGTCATGCCTAAGTTTGAAATTTATAAGAAAACCTTCTGAAATCCCTGATTTGTGTACCTAATTACCTCCAGAAAGGAAAAACAAAAACCTGCTAATCATGTCAAAAGACCTTGCTATGCTCTATACTTGTTATATTATCTCTGGAAAATCTTTTAAATTTTATGACCATTTTCATCATAGGCAAAAAGGGATGATATTAGCTTTGCTATGTGTCTCCCAGAATAGACATGAGGATAAAGAAATATAGTCAAGGGAAGGGATCTTTTAAAGTATTCAAACAATAGGGGCACCTGGGTGGCTCAGTCACTTTCGGCTCAGGTCATGATCTCACAGTTCCTGGGGCTGAGCCCGGCATCAGCCTCTGTGCTAACAGTGTGAAGCCTGCTTGGGCCTCTTCCTCCCTCTCTCTCTGCCCCTCCCAAACTCATGCTTTCCCCCTCTCTCAAAATAAATAAATAAACTTAAAATAAAATAAAACATTTAACCAATATAAAATGCTCAAATTGCCATCCCTCTACACATGTTAAATTAGGAGGTATTTTTATCTACCGAGATTTCAAATATGCAAACAATCAATACCATCTGTGCTATCATTACTGTGACTATCACTAGGGTGCATAGTCTGGCAGGACATATAGGGATTAAGCAGAACCTTCACTAATAAATGTCTCAGTAAGTGGCAGATAGGCACACATGGTGGCTTATTAGGCAGTGGAAATAATAATGAATTGGGGTTCAGGCAAACACAGTGCTAGTAAGATTTTGCCAAAAATTAATGATATAATGCCAGGAAGTGATTTTACCAATGAGGTTAACAGTCAGTAAAATTTCTTAGCAAAGAACTCTCTGGTTCTAAAGGTCAGCGGGTTTAATTATTTTAAAACATTAATAGGATAATTTAAAGTTATTGGAATTGCTTATTGGTTGCCAAGCCCTTTCAGAGAGGAGCGTATATTTTATTTTCATACATGTAGACAAACATTTTTAAAAGCAAGCAATATGCATAAGTGGTTGAAATGAATAAATGATGTAGGACAGTATAAAATGCTAAGCAAATATATATAGATATAGATATGCAACAAGATTATATACATATTATATATATTTAAATTCTAGACTTCCTTCTTCTGTATAATTTTGTGTAAATGGATTGATTCTCTTCTCATAACACTTGTTTCCTTGTTAATGACAATGACCTCATAGATTTATCAAGACACTTAAGTGATCAAGATGATTGTAAAGTATAAGTTCTAGGGAAGATGCTTATTATTATTATGAATACATCTTGATCTAAACCATAATTTTATAATATTAGATGCGTGTGCTGTCCCTTTATGAATTCGTTCTCAGTTCTATCTTCCACTCCGCCAAAACTTCTCTGGGTTTCTTTACCTATTGCCTTGTCAGGATCCTAAAGAAGAGAAAAGGAGAAGCTGGGGACGTTCCCAGCCCTTCCCTTCCTCTGCCCTGCTTTCTCTCACTCTCTTGGCTTCTGCAAAGTGGCTGCATCTCCCCTCCGTGTGAGTCATGGTCCAGTAAGCTCACAGGTGGAGGCTGAGCCATATCTGGTAGAGCAGCAGAAATGTCTTGCACAAAGGAATCAAAAGCCAGAAGAGATGATTTACTTGTTCCAAAAGGCAGAAAACTGAATCAGGCCTTTAATTATAAGTACACTGTTATTTCTTTTTACATATTACCACTAAGTGAGATTTTATATCCTATGTATAAGTGAAATCATATGGTATTTGTCTTTCTCTGTCTGATTACTTCACTTAGCATAATGCCCTCTAGATCCATCCATGTTGTCACAAATGGCAAAATCTCATTCTTTTTTATGGGTAAGTATAAGTATATAAGTATATATATCCACTGTGTGTGTGTGTGTGTGTGTGCGCGTATCATATATCTATCCATCTTAGTGCTGTCAATAATGCAATAATGCTGCAATAAACATGGGGTTAATATATCTTTTCAAAGTACTGTTTTTTATTTCTTTGAGTAAATTCCCAGTAGTGGAATTACTGGATCATATGGTATTTCTATTTAAATGAAATAAATGAACAAACAAAAAACAAATAGATTCTTAAGTACAGAGAACAAACTGGAAGTTGCCAGAGAAGAGGTGGGTGGGAGATGAGCAAAATAGGTGAAGAGGACTGAGAGGTTCAAACTTCCAATCATAAAATAAAAACGGTATGGGGTGCCTGGGTGGCCCCATTGGTTAAGTGCCTGCCTTTTGATTTTGGCTCAGGTCATGATCTCACGGTTGTGAGATTAAGCCCTATGTTGGGATCCGTGCTGATTGTGGGGCCTGCTTGGGATTTTCTCTGTCTGTCTCTGTCACTCCCCCACACCTTAAAAACAAATAAATAAAACTAAAAAATAAAATAGGTCACAAAGAGAAGAAGTACAGAATAGGAATTATAGCCAGTAACATTGTAACAGCATTGAATGGTGATAAATAGGGACTACACTCTTCCTGGTGAGCACTGAGTTATGTATAGAATTGTCAAATCACTATGTTGTGCTGAAATTAATGTAGCATTGTATATCAACTATACATCAATAATAAATTTTTAAATGAGATTGGCCTTCAATGGAAAATAAAAATATAATCTCATCTTTAATATTGTCCCTACCATTAAAATCTAAGCTTGATTCAATTAACTATATTAATAAATAAATAAATAAAACTTCCCCCCAAAACTTGCATTTTCAAGTATGTTGTATTTTTAAAAATTTACACAGAAAAAATAATTCTAGTCTAAGTAATCTCCAACAAGCATTTTGTTTAAATTCTGGGTTTGTAATCAGTCTTAATTTCATCAAAATCTTTAATATAATTACCGTCGGTTTCAATATCGGAAGCAGATTATGATGAAGCTTCATATTGTTAAAATGTTTGGTTGTCACATTTTCTTCTGTGATTGGTAATTACATGGTTTTTAAAAATGTCCTTACACCTAAAGGAACATTCTGGGAAATTGAAAAGTACCAGCATGGTTCTTCTAAGTACAGTTCTTTAAATTTTAAAGAGTTATACCACATGCAGTTAAGTTACTTTAAAATCCAAGGTCACATTAGAACTTTGTTAAAATATGAGATGCAATATGAAACTTAAAATAACCTCTATAAATGAAACAGAATATAAAGGTCAGCCTCCAATCCCAGTCTCCCCAATTAATAGCTGGATGACGTCTACTAAGTCCTTAACTTCTTTCTCTCTTCCCTCATTCCTTCTTCTATTCTTCCTATGGTCAGTCCTGTTTTCCTGACTGCATTGTGTAATTACTTAGTGGAAAAAATGGTCCCTGAGCCAGTGGTAGTAGGCTCCTTCCTACAAGGGCACAGAAGCTGTTCCACTCATTTTCTCCCCCATCTGAAACCTTAAATGCAACTTAGCTGGATTCTCTTTGTTTTATCTTAACGTAGGAAATCTTTGGCTTGACTTTGAGACATTAATGTAGGCAATGTGAAACAATCCACACAATTTATTACACACTTCAACAGATTTTGAAATTGAGGATTTCAAGGAAGTTAAACATATATTGGTATTGTGAGTCTGTCCTACGCTAATGTGCATGTCCAAGGAGACATTGGGGGAAAACGGTGCCACCTTTCCCCAAATTACTTGACCTTGGTAAACTTTATTTTGTAACCTGGGTTGGGAACAGTCCATTACACTACACAGGCCACACTGACTCATTAGTAATGTAGACACTTAGAACATCAGCACAAACAAAGGCCTCAGAGCATATTCTGAACAATGATCTTATTCCACAGATAATAAAAATAAGACATAGAGAAGGGAAGAAATGTTTTAATTAGTTGGTTAACTCATGGATTAATTAGTTAACTTCTTCATTTATTCTCCATATAGTTATTGAGCACTGGTGATGTGCCAAGTAGACTGTTAATCTTTATGGGGAAAAATGATGAATGATAAAGGCATAAAGGTCTAAGTCCAGGAAACAATTTGTCCAGAGAAGACTTTGGAATGGATGGGACCCTTGAGTTTGATCTGAAAGGACAGGAAAAGTTTGCCAAGTAAAGAAAAAATATCTTGGACACAGGAAGAAGACAGAGAAACAAGAAACCAGACTGAATATTTTGAGAACGGCAAATTCCATGGACATTGAACCAAAGAATTTAAACTATCCCTTAAGCACCAGGTTGCCATTGAGGTGATTTAAGGAAGGGGATGTTGCAGAAATAATTATGGAAAGAATATTCTGATAGCCAAGGAGAATATACATTTAAAGAGAGAACAACCGAGGTGCCTGGGTGGCTCAGTTAGTTAAGCATCTGACTCTTGGGTTCGGCTCAGGTCTTGATCTCATGGTTTGTGAATTCAAGCCCCACATTGAGCTCTACACTGTCAGTGCACTCTCAACTTGGGACTCTCTCTCTTCCTCTCTCTTTGTCCCTCCCCTGCTCACTCTCTCAGTCTTTCTCAAAATGGATAAACTTAAAAAGTTTTTAAAAATAAAAATTAAAAGGGAACAACTGTAAAAGACTGTATTGGTATAGAGATTAAATACATTTTAGGTTTTAACAAATAAAGACAGATGTTGATACACACCCAAGGTAGGGATAAGCACGTGGGAGCACACTCACCAAACTTTGAAATCCCTGGGAAATTCCTTAGAAAGTCAGTGTTAAACATTCAAAACAGAACCTATTTAAGTGACATTTGTTTCTGGTTCAAGTGTCCAAGAATAGCTGTTAAATTACTTTTCAGTTTTTGTTTGTTACTTGGGAATATGGCATAACTGAATAGTTTGTTATCTAGATAGAAAGAGGGTACCTGCATTAAGCATCATGAAAGCTAAGAAGCAATATTTGGATAAGGGCTATGTCCCCATTTTCTAATGTTTGCTCAAAACCTCAAAAAATATCATGAACTAGGGCTGTCTTGGTGGGCGTCCCGAAGCAGGTGAGATGGAACAGAAACTGAAGAAGTCTGTAGAATCTAGCAGGACAGAATTGGCAATCTGTGTGAAATGCTGTGAGATTTTGTTTCTCCTTATAAAGCAAATAATATTTACCTTTCTTATAATACCTACCTCACAGCATTGCTCCACAGTTTAAAATTAAATCTGATAATTTATATACAACGTGTTTCTAACACATCTGCCTAAACAGATGCTATTTTTTGGACAACTCTAATGTGACAAGCAGAATGGAAAGGGAGCAGTTTGGGAAAGAAAAATGGTGACAGTACAGTTAAGCAGTTTTCTTCCTAAATTCCCTCCTTCCTCTTGTCTTTTTCTCCTTTTCTCTTGTATGCTGTCTCTTTACTCTCTCCTTTTTCTTCTGTCCCTATTCGTTATGCACACGGTGTGCCAGGCCCCAAATTACACTGGATTCCACTTTCCAGAAAACCACGGAATACACACTAGAGGAGAAAACCAGTTGAGCTCCTGTAAGCAGTATATTAGAATAAGTGTGTTGACGGAGGAAGTGGATGTTGGGGGGAGGGGGAGATTAATTTTCTTAGGGGAGAAGAAGACAAAAATTATCGAACACGTTTCCCAGAAGGGGCCAAGATGGAAGAGCAGCATGGAAGTTCTGTTTCTCTCATTCCTGAAATGCAGCTAGGTTAGCACCAAACTGTTTGCACAGCTGGAAATTTATCTGAGGATCAAGACAACAATATGCATAACTTAAGCCACAGAACTCAGCAGGTACATGGTGCAGAGAGGTGAATTGGAGGCGAGAGAAGTATGGAGGGTAGGAAGCTCTTTTTGCAAAGGACAGATAAAGGGGAGAGAGTGCAGGCAAAGCAATCCTGCTGAGAGTATCTGGAGAGAAGGAGAAAGAGTGGAAACACCCACAAGAGACTGAACAAGAAAGGGAGAAAGGGGGAAGGAGAGGGCTCAATACCATTAGGACTCTATAAACAGGGGAGAGCAGAGTTGGAAATTTCTTTCACAGCTGAGTACCTAGTGGGAAGATTGAATCTCCGAGAGCAGTCAGCGGGGTCTGAGGGGTCCACAGGCCACATGGGGAGGAGAGGTTCCCCTGCTACCCTGTTAGGAAGGCATTTGGTAGAGGCTGTACTGCTTCCCCACAGGCCAAGTTCCCAGCAGAACCTGGGGAATAGATGATTGTTGGTATTGGAACAAAAACGCAAGGGTGCGGTGAAACCTGGCACTGGTTGTATGCTGTGTTTTGCCATAATCTCTGAACCTCTGATGCTGTGTGATGGCACAAACTTTTTCTGGGGCAAGCAGGCATCCACCTACTGCCCGGCAAGACCCTCCCTATATGCTGTTTACAAGAGACCCATTTTAGACCTAGAGCCACCTTCACATTTAAAGTAAGAGGGTTAAGAACTATCTATTGTGCTAATGACTATCAAAAGAAAGCCACGGTAGCCATACTTAAATCACACAATCTAGATTTTGAAATAAAGACTATAACAAGAGATGAAGAAGGGCGTTATATCAAAATTAAGGGGCCTGTACACCAAGAAGATCTAACAATTGCAAACATTTATGCCTCCAACCTGGAAAACCTAAATATATAAATCAGTTAGTCACAAACATAAAGAAAGTCATTGATAATAATACTACAATAGTAGGGAACTTCAACACCCCACTTACAGAAATGGGCACATCATCTAAACAGAAAGTCACCAAGGAAACAATGGCTTTGAATGACACACTGGACTGGATGGACTTAGCAGATATATTCAGAGCATTTTGTCCTCAAGCAGCAGAACACACATTCTTCTCCAGTGCACATGGAACCGTTCTCCAGAATAGATCACATACTGGGACCTAAATCAGCCCTCAACAAGAACAAAAAGATTGAGATCGTATTCAGCATATTTTCAGACCACAATGCTAGGAAAATCGAAATCGACCACAATAAAAAATTTGGAAAGACAATGAATACTTGGAGATAGATTAAGGAGCATCGTACTAAAGAATGAGTGGGTTAACCAAGAAGTTAAAGAGGAAATTAAAAAGTACATGGAATCCAACGTAAATGATAACACCACAACCGAAAACCTCTAGGACGCAGCAAAGGTGGTCATAAGAGGAAGTATATAGCAATCCGGGCCTTCAGAAAGAAGGAAGAAAGGTCTCAGAAACACAACATAACCTTACACCTTAATTAGATGGAAAAAAATAAACCACCAGCAAATAAAACCCAAGCCCAGCAGAAGATGGGAAATAATAAAAATTAGAGCAGAAATCAATGCTATCAAAATGAAAAAAAGTAGAACAGATCAATGAAACCAGGAGCTGGTTCTTTGAAAGAATTAACGAAATTGATAAACCCCTAGCCAGTTTGATCAAAAAGATAAAGGAAAGGATCCAAAACAGACACTCAGATCAATGGAACACAATAGAGAACTCCAAAATGGACCCACAAATGTATGGTCAACTAATTTTCAACAAAGCAGGAAAGAATATCCAATGGAATGAAGAGTGTCTTAGCAAATGGTGTTGGGAAAACTGGACAGCAGCGTGCAGAAGAATGAACATAGGACCACTTTCTTACACCACACACAAAAATAAACTCAAAATGGATGAAAGACCTAAACATAAGACAGGGAGCCATCAAAATCCTCCAGGAGAAAGCAGGCAAAAACCTCTTTGACCTCGGCCCCAGCAACTTCTTCCTCAACACATCTCTGGAGCCAAGAGAAACAAAAGCAAAAATGAACCACTGGGATCTCATCAAGATAAAAAGCTTCTTTACAGTGGTGAAGGAAACAATCCACAAAACTAAAAGGCAACCAGCAGAATGTTTGCAAGTGACATATCAGACAAAGGGTTAGTATCCAAAATCTATAAAGAATTTATCAAACTCAATGCCCCAAAACCAAATAGTCCAGTGAAGAAATGGACAAAAGGTACAAATAGACACTTTTCCAAAGAAGCCATTCAGATGGCTAACAGACACATGAAACGACGCTCAACATCACTCATCATCAGAGAAATACAAATCAAAACCACAGTGAGATACACTTCACATCTGTCAGAATGGCTCAAATGAACAACTCAGGCAATGAGAGATGTTGGGGAAGATGTGGGGAAGAAAGAGGAACTCTTTTGCACTATTGGGTGGGAATGCAAAGCGGTGCAGCCATTCTGGAAAGCAGTATGGAGGGTCCTCAAAAAATTAAAAATGGAACTACCTTATGACCCAGAAATTTCACTACTAAGTATTATCCAAAGGTACTGGTGTGCTGTTTCAAAGGCGTACATGCACCCCAATGTTTATAAGGAGCACTATTGACAAATAGCACAAGTATGGAAAGAACCCAAATGTCCTTCGACATGGATGGTGAAGTGGTATATAGATATACAATGGAGTATTACTTGGCAATCAAAAAATAAAATCTTACCATTTGCAGCTACATGGATGAAACTAGAGAGTATCATGGTAAGCAAAATTGGTCAGAGAAAGACAAATATCACATGACTTCACTCATATGTGGAATTTAAGATACAAAAGAGATGAACATAAGGGAAGGGAAGCAAAAATAATATCAAAACAGGGAGGGGGACAAAACATAAGAGACTCTTAAAGTCAAAGAACAAGCTGAAGGATGCTGGAGGGTTTGGGGTGGGGGAATGAGCTAAACAGACAAGGGGCATTAACACTTGTCGAGATGAGCACTGGGTGTTATATGTAGCGGGTGAATCACTGGATTCTACTCTTGAAATCATGATTGCACTATATGCTAACTAACTTGGGTGTAAATTTAAAATAAATAAATAAATATATTTTAAAGGTATTATAAATATACCGAATACTGAAAATACACTGTATAAAAAACACCACATGTCCCTACAGGGACATCTACCATTTCTCCATCTGCAACAGCACCGCTCACAGCCAAGCAGGTGTCTGTGATTCTGTGGCCCTCTTAGTCGGCTTGACATCTTGAGAAAGGAAGAGCAAGCAGGAGGGAGAGAACCTTCTATTAGAGGATGCCGTGGAACCCATGTGGGTTTCCCACAGAGTTATAAAGCTATCCTTGCTGTTGAGACTTTAGAATTTGCTTAATCCTCTCTTCTTACTGTTGACCTTGTGGTCCAAATCTCCCAGGTTTAACAATCTAGCTATCAGGGACTTCATCCTCTGATTTAACATATAAGACATAGACAGAAAGGTAACTTTAGTGTGATCTGGCCCACTCATTGATAGAGTCATTAAGTGCTCTACAAGAGGTAAAGAGATAAAGGATCACATCTGCCACCTACTTCTCTGCTGGTCTAAGTCCCTTTCAGCCAAGCTGTCTTGTTAGAGAAACTGCCATACACAACCCTCCCCCTCATTTGAACATCCACTTTTCATACAGGCTTGTATGAAGATTTCAAAATATATTTTCTGTTTATATCTCATGTATAAACTGGGAACTCTGGTTGTTAATTAAGTCTTATAGAGCATATTTTTAGTAGAAATTATTTTTAAATGTGTTATTGGTACAAACTCATCACAGTTCTATCGGTGCCTTCTGATTCAATCACTGGCAATCACTGCATCTTGAATGAAGGCAGGTTTTGTGTGGTAACACCTCTAAAATTAGCAGGGAGAGAAAACTAGCAATATTCAGGAGGAATTTTCTCTTCACATGAGACTTAACAGTTTTAGAGGTGCATGTTTCCTCTTGAACAGAAACCAGAGACTGTGTTTCTTTATAATTCATATCACATTATGAATGATTTAACTGATCTTAAAAGATACCAGAATATTCATATGCTTTTTGGGGAAAGGGGGACTTATTCTCATTGTCTTATTTTGGGTGTAGAGAGGAGGGGTGTAAGGATTCATTTCTAATGATAACATAAGAATGTACACACAGCTCAAACAGCCCAATGAACATCTTACTATTTCAATTCCTAACCTTCAAAGCCATTATCAATTTCTAGTTTTCTTTCTACATAAGAATAATATAATTTAAATTATAGCCATTGTTGGCAGAATGTAAATTTCTGCAGCCACTATTGAAACCAGATTTAAAAAATTAAATAAAGAACTACCATTGTTGCAGGATTCTCGCTCAGAGAGTCATGACACCGAGACTTTTCTTTCCAGGAAGCAACTTTATTTTGCCGGCACTGCTCAGTTGGGTTCGTACCCAAAAGAACTGAGCGGCCCACCTCATATGACATAGGTTTTTTATACATTTTCTATTTCTTTATCTCCCATATATGGTAACACACATAAACATGCTGTCTGATTAAGTTGTTTCAGTTTACAAGAACATGGGGGATGTAGACAGCTGGACTCATATCTAGGTGACCTTGAAGTCTTCTCTCCTCTCTTCTTCATTTTTTTTCTTTCTCCTTAGGGAGGGGTTCCTACCACACCATAGGATGCAGCAATTATACTTCTAAGTATTTATCCAAAGGTAAGGAGATCATTATCTCGAAGAGATATCCACATCCCCATGTTTACTGCAGCATTATTTATAATAGCCAAGATATGGAAACAATCTAAGTGTCCATCAAGGGATAAATGGATAGAGAAAATGTGGCGCATATACACGATGTAATATTCAGCCATAAGAAAGAAGAAAATGCTTGTAGCTGTGACAACATGGATGGACCTCAAGGGCATTAAGCTAAGTCAATAGGTCAGACAGAGTAAGACAAATGATCTCAGTTATATGTGGAATCTAACAAAACAAAACAAAGTAACACTCCATGGATATATAGAATCAGCAGGAATTGCCACCAGTGGGTTTAGAGAGGGGCCGAATGAAATGGGTGGAGTGGGTGGGAGGTGCAGACTTCCAGTTGCAAGGTTGTGGATTGGATGCGGTGTGCATCATGAGACTATCCTAGGTGGTATTGTTAGTGTATATGTGACATTGCCAGGAGAATAGGTCTTCAAAGTTCTCATCACAATAAAAGAACTTTTTTGGTCAATAGTGATGGCTGGTGACTGAACTTAATTGTGGTGATCATTTCACTGTGGGTACGTGCGTAGAATCATTTTGTTGTACACCTGAAACTACTACAATGTATAATTATAGGTCAATTAAATGTAAAGGGACTAGGGCCAGCACAGGAGAGTGTGCCCTGGGCGGGCATCCCCTTGCCACAAATCAATGAAGCAGATGCCACCCCCACCCCCAGCAAAGATGAGGTCTCCTGGCATTATTTTCCTAAGGAACCTAGATCAAGCTAAGTGCCTGCTTCCATTTCCAAGCCCACTCATCTACTGACATTTGCCTAGAGTCCCCACCCTCTCCCATCTTCTCGAGGTGCATGAGGGACCCCAGTTACTGTCTGCATGATGCTGATGAGAAAGTCTTACACATGTCCCACGTGTCCCATGACGTCATTGTCTCAACCCCTTACCTTCTGCAAATGACGGCCACACAGAGCCCATTTCCCCATCTGGATACCCAAAGGAAAGCCTTCCCAGCCACTTCACCCTCCTCTCAGAGACAGTGAATGGAGTAATGAGGAAACCTTTACAAAGCCCCTCACACCCACCTGCTTGCAAAAGGAGGGAAGGCTGCTATACATATATTATTAAGGAGACTCACCTGAGCCAAAGGCACTCTGGAAATTTCATCATTGTATGTGGTACATGGCTATCTTCTGAATATTCTGCCTACTTTGTTTTTAATTTCCTTTTCTTAGGTGTGTCTTTCTCCCTCATAAACCTTTGTATCAAAAAAATAAATAAAAATAAGAAAAGAATGAATGAAAGTAGATCTCTTAAAACACAAAACAAATACAGATGTGTATTTGGTGTCTTTGAATCCTTTGCAGAGTGTTGTTAAAGCTGACTAGAAAACAGTCACAGCAGAACAAAGATAAAAGTGCCACTTATAAACACTTTAAATACATGATGATATATAAATAGGCATAAGCAGGCAAGTATCTTAGCTAAATTATACTCATTTGCAAGTATATATTTATGCAAGTCCTAAAATTCCATGGCCAGAGACAAAGGGACAGTGAGCATGGCCATGACCCCCTTGAGCCATCTGAACCTTTTGGGAGCCACCAGCCCTTTAGTGTGAGTGAAAAATTTCTCTTAGGATTCTGACACTTATGAGAGAGCGCAAGAGTCGCAAACTGTAGGGAAGCAGAGAGCACAGGATGGAGAAGACAGTACAGAAGGTGCAGAAGGGAGGGTAGAAAAATAGAAGATGAAAAGGGAAGAAGAAAGTGTTTTCCAGAAGCAGATGATAAAATGTCACAAGAACGTGGATGGGCTTCCCCTGGGTGAAAGGAACAGGAAACTTAACCACTCTTGAGTCTCAGTGATCACATCTGCAGCGAGCCAGCTGGCTTTACCTTTTAAACCTACCATTATGTGCAGACGCAGTAAACAAGTCCAAGTTCCCAGCACTGCTGTGCCCTTTCAGGCTGTGCATGGCCACCTTTGATTTCAACCAAAACTCACATTTGCACTTGCACGTTTCATGCTTGGAAATCCAGGTAGGTAAAGTGGGGTTAGTCTCAGACTGCTGTGTGGGCTCTCTGCTGTGTGGGCTCTGTGCTCTTGATTCTGTATCCCATTAAGCCACTTAATCAGAAGTCAGGAGCTGGGAAGGGATTCATTGCCTTCTCCCACCCTTCCCAATAAAAAGGTCTTTACTTACCTGTGCCAGGACCTCCCCCCTTTTACAACCAGTCCATTCCTCCAGATATGTTCAATAATTTAACACAGTTAAATGTTTTCTTTGTAAATCATTATGGTAATCATTATAAACAAGGGAAAAATTCCAGCATTAAACTTTCATCTCAATATGTTCAAGAGCCCTCCCAACCTTTCAGAGCAATTAAACCCCAAAAGGGATTGATTTGCTTGGCCAGTCATGACTGTAACATAATTAAAGGTATTTATTTAAAAGCTAAAATGACTGATTGGTAGGGGTTGATAATTAATTAATTATATGACAAATATTGTCTTCTTCGCTCCTTAAATCTTAGTATCACTCTGAGTTGTTCTAACTATATAATCAATGGTGTCCCTTGCAGAAACTCTCTTTAACTCGTCGATCTCCGGAGCTCTGATGTCCTGCGTGGCCTCTTGGTCCCACGCATGTGCTCTGAGGGAGCCCTCCAGCCTATATGCTGTGAACATAATTAATAAGTGAACATAATTCGGCTAAGAGATGGATTCGTCATCTTCTGAAGATATGAACTAATGAATTTAGATGACATCCCATATTTCTTTGACTACGGAAGCCTAACCATGCTCTTGAAATTGCACATGTTTCCCGATCTCTACCCAGGACTCCATGGTTCCTTTCTTCTCCTACTTGATTTCGGCACTCTCTCCCCCAACTCCTTGTCCTTGTCACCTTTCATGATGACCTCAGTTACAGCCTACCATTTTCACTAGGTCAGGACATTTTCTCTGCTCTTAAGTTCAGGAAACTGAGTACAACCTAAATATACCAAATACAAAAACCTTAAATAGGGCTATCAGTAAAAATCCCTAGCAAGATTTATTTCAAAGAAGAAATTATCTAATGTCATGTGCTTACGCCTTCATGGCTGTTACTCTGACTCCCCAAATGCCTCCCCATGGCATCTGTCCTAATCCTGAGGTTAGAGTTTTGTCTGAATCTTAATTTTATTGACCTAGGAACTGAAATGTAAATCTCCCAAGCTCCTTTCATCTTTTTGCCCAATAGAGTGACAGGCCAAGGAGAAATCTGATAGCCAGCTGGACGGTCCTCAACTCTTGGGGTGAAAATAGACATTAAAGCCTTCCCATGGCATTGCTATCACTTCCACGTGTATGATTTCATTACCTTTTTAATTTTTTTTTCTGTTTTATTTATTTTAGAGAGAGAGAGAGAATGAGAGCATGAGTAGGGGAAGGGGATAAAGGGAGAGAGAGAAAGAGAACTCCAAGCAGGCTCCACGCTAAGCGCAGAGCCCAAGGCTGGACTCATCCCACCACCCTGAGATCATGACTTGAGCTAAAATCAAGAGCTGGTTGCTCACCTGACTGAGCCACCCAGGTGCCCCACAATCTCATTATCTTTTAACGTCCTAAGTTGGCCCACCACCTGGCCACTCAGAACACCCTTCCTTCCGTAATGCATGCCAACTTCCCAGTCTTCAGACTATGCTTTTATAACATAGTTCCATATTGTACATTTAAAAAAAATTGTTAATGGGCCCAGTCTGTCAGAGAAATGAAATGTTCAATTTCTTTCCCTATTAACACTGTACTAGAAAGGGTGCCAGCAAGATGGCAGCTGACCATTTCCAGACGACTTTACAATGTCTTCCATTACAAAACCTTTGGTCTGGATGAATTCAAATAGGAGTTTAATGTCATTACAAGAAAAGCAATCTCTAATTTCACTATGGTTCTCATTTTTTTAAAAAGTTGGTGATTTTATCCATGAACCCTTTAGAAAGACTCTCCAAATTTCATGAGAAAAACGAGAAGAGAACGCTAAAATGTTTAGTTTTATTAATAGTGTCGATTTCAGCTGGCAAGGGTGTGGTTTTTGGGGGCTTCCCCAGAACTGCAAGTAAAAGAGTCTAGGAAACACAGGTACAGAATATAGTCTGAAAGTTGAGAGAATCTTTGGAGTCCCAAATGTATAGCATTATAGGAAAAATAACATGTTACTTCAAAGGACACTTTTATTTTCATGAAATAAGAAGCATATGAGAACTTCAGCCATAGTGTGTATGATAAATCTATGAAGGCCATTACGTAGACTTGAGTGGCCTTCTGCTTGCCTAGATCTTATTGAATTTATATTTTTAGTAACCTCATCACATAGTATTGTAGAGAATAAATTCTGAAATATGAAATTCACAAGAGGGTACCAAAAGGAACTTCTATATTATGATTAAACATTTGAGGAAAGCATTTTGGTTTGTAAGCATCCCATCGATTTTTATCTAAGCATACAATTAAATGCTATAAATCAAGAAATATTCTGAAAACTGAAGAACTAAATTAGAAGGTAAATGTACACTACTTTATGTACAATACTTAGAAAAGAATTCGAACGGGAAATTAAAAAAAGAGCTTATGTTTTGATGTATTCAATGCAAATAAAGCATACAGATGCTATTTTAACAAAAAATAAAGAAAATTGTCATTTATTCTAAATAAGGCAGATACAGTAACCATAGAATGTCCTCTACTTATATATATAATAAAAATCCATGAATCAGATTACTTAAAATACAGAACATATAAGTCCTCAAGGGCACTGGAGTAGTTCAATACTGTATGGGATTAACTTTTTAAGAATGTGTTGTATAGTCCCTGAGGGTCCCATACCTCACTAAATTCAAATTTCTAATGTTCTTATTTCAATTTTGTCAGATGTAATAATAGACCCTAAGCTGGGAATATGCTATTTAGAGCAATATATAAATATAAAAGCATACCAATGTGCTGTAAATTATAGATGTATTATATAGGCAGAAACTGTTTTAACCTTTAATATAAAACATAATTTAAAGGCAATATTTATATATGATAATGCAAAGAGGAGGAAATCACTTTTTGGAAAGGAACACAAGTTGTTTCCTAAACAAAGGTCAAATATGACTCTCCTTCTCTGGCTAGGCAATCAATACATATCTTAGCCCTGTGCTTGTGGAAAAGCAATTCTGTGTCTAGGTCACTGAAGGTATTTTTCTCTCATTCCCTCATCTTAGTTGGCAGATTCTCAAGAAAGAGGAGTTAATGAATGGAGTGGATTTCCCACTTTTTCATTATCAGCAAATCCCCTTACTATACTTTCATCTCACTCTGCTTCCTATGTGCATATGTATATACATTTTTGAGTAAGGTTTCCTGCCTAGCAACATCTATAAGACATAATAACATGTTATTATGGAATGAGTTTGACCTTTGGAGGGTGTTAGAACTGAACTTGGATTCTAACTGGGCCCTTTGATGTCTTAGTAATTTGTAGCAAGATAGTGAACCTACTAGGTTTTCAGCTCTCTCTACTACTCCTGTGTACCTCTGTGGTGTGGCCAAGGGTAGTCTTAGAATTAGATACAAGATGGCCGCTATTATTAGCTGAAAACTTTTCTTATCTGTTTTTCCTCTTTTAAATTCATTCTTTTATGCAAAACTGAAATTCCAATAGCTTTACTTCTAGTGTTAACAAATGATTTTCTTTTTCCATTCCATACACAGCAGAGATACCTCTTACTTGTCTCTGGTGGTCTTACTCTAATAAGTTTCCTATTCCAGTTATTGATAAATATTGTTGCAAGTATTCCAAATCATATTTCTATAAGTGTTCTTAGTGGTGCATGAACCCCTATCACTACATAATGTTCACTCACAGGGCAGAGCAGAAGGTACATAGTCCTTCCACTGCTACTTCCTAACAACTTGGTAAACTCCAACTGGGTATTCCTGTTCTGGGATTCTTAGAGCAAATGCCATTGTCCTTTTTTTTTTTTTAATCTGAAAGCAGTGTCTAACATATTCTTTGACTCTGGATGAGTTTCTACTCATTCTACTTTCTGAGCCTCTCAGTGCTCATTAGTGTTCAACTCTGTCTCAATATTTTTCTTTTTCTTGTCTTCAGAGCGAGAATGGCGATGGTCACAGTCTTTTTACACTTATATTCTATGGAAAATACTTAGCTCAGGAAACCAGGACAGGAGGCTCCAATGAACACACTGAAAACGTCTTTGGTCTAGAACATCTGATTTATGAGCATTTTCTTATTGCTTTGTTTAGTAATAATAATGTTTGTTCAATGAAGAATAATTGGAGATTTTAATAAAGTTCTAAGGAAGGTGCTAACTATATCCCACTTTCCAAAGTGTAATTTATTAATGTGTTTAAATTTATTATTTAATGCTTTTCTAATGTGTATGCGCATAATTTTTAGAAAAGGAAAGGTTATTAGGGGTGCCTGGGTAGCTCAGTATGTTAAGTGTCTGACTTTGGTTCAGGTTAGGATCTCATGGTTCATGGATTTAAGCCCCACATCCAGCTCTATGCTGACAGCTCAGAACCTGGAGCCTGCTTCAGATTCTCTCTCTCTCTCTCTCTCTCTCAGCTCCTCCCCTACTCATGCTCTGTCTCCCTCTCTCTCAAAAATGAATAAACATTAAAAAAATCTTTAGAAAATGAAAAGTTGCTAGAATTAGTCATTACTATTTTTATTGAAGTATTATCATGACCTACTTACCACATCAAAACATAGGTCTTTGACAGTGGATAATAGTCAAATGTAGTGATGGTATTTTATTATATAAATGTGCATAAGAAACTGTGTAATTTAATAAACATTTTCAGAGGCAGATAGTTTTTTCCCCTAAAATAAGAAACAAGGTGATGAATAACTGGTTCTCGAAATAAGAAAAATATACCATTAATAGTAGAACCAAAAATGACAAAACACAATATTGAGAATCTATTTGTGGAAAAAATAAAATAACTCTGATGCAAAAAAAATCAAAGAAAATCTAAATAAATGAAGAGATACTCGATGCTTGTAGATTTGAAGGCTTAGTATTGTTTGGACTTCATTTTTTTTGCAACTTGATCTATTTATTGAATGCAACCCCAATTAAAATCAAACTTATTGTGGGGTTACCTGAGTGACTCAGTCAATTAAGCATCCAACTCTTGTTTTCAACGCAGGTCATTATCTCACGGGATCTGCTCTGACAGTGAGGAACCTGCTTGGGATTCTCACTCTTCCTCTCCCAGCTCCTCCCCCACTCTCAAGCACACATCCTCTTTCAAAATAAACATTGTTTTTAAATCCAACTTACTTTGTAGCTATCAATAAAACAAATCTAAAGTTTAGATAGAAAGGCAAAAGAGCTAGAATATCCAGCACAATATTGAAGAAGAAAAATGCACTGTGTAGGAGTCACATGACCCTGTTTCAAGACTTACTCTAAAACTATGGTAATCTTATTTTCTCAAGCCATTCTCCAACCAAAGGAACCAGGAACCAGGGTTCTGTGGAGAAACAACTAGGGCAGGAAATATAAAAGATGGTTCCAGAGAATCTTGCAGTGTCTCCAAACTATAAACATTAGCAAAATTAGAAAATCTGGGAAACTGTTACAACCAGAAGAGCCTAAAGGTGATGACTAAAAATAATATGGCATTCTTTTTTTTTTTTTTTTAATGTTTATGTATCTGAGAAAGAGAGAGAGAGAGAGCTGGAGTGGGGCAGAGAGAGAGAGATGGGACACAGAATCCAAAGCAGGCTCCAGGAACCAAGCTGTCAACACAGAACCTGACGAGGGGCTGGAACTCGTGAACCATGAGATCATGACCTGAGCCAAAGTTGGACGCTTAACCTACTGAGCCGCTCTGGCGTCCCTATAATGTGGCATTCTAATGGGGTTCTGTAAGATAAGAACTTTAGGGAAAAACTAAGGACATCAGAATGAAGAATTGATTTTAGTTATTAATAATGTATCCACATTTGTTCCTAAATTGAGACAAATACACTATACTATTGTAACGTGTTGATAATAAGGGAAAATAGGTCTGACGGATACTGGAACTTTGTCTTTGATATCTTTATCCTCTTATAAAGACACCAACCCCACCATGAAGACTCCCCCCTTAACGACCTCATCTAAACCAAATTACCTCCCAAAGACCCCACTTCTAAATAACATCACATTGTTCCACAAGACTTCCACTCATAGATTTTATAAAGACAATTCAGCCCACAGCAGGGAATGGCAAGAGAGATGCTAGTTTGGTAGAGGATCAGGAAATTCCTTCGTTAGGCAGCGATATCTGAGTGAAGTGTGGCTATCTTGGGAGAGATCATTCAATCCCATCTAACCTTCCTTTCTGTCTTCTATTCATTCCCTTGGCCTTTCCACCCTATTTCTGCTGATGAGCATTTGTGCTTTATCTCTCCCTGACTGAAATTCTCTTCTTTTAGCTGACTCATTCTCACCTGCAGTTCTCAACTCAGATATTACTTCTGCAGAAAGACTCTACTGGAAATGTACCTAATGTAGACCCTGAGATTTACTATATACCTTATCATCCTGTTTGTTGCCCTCATAGAATCTATTAGAATTTGTAACTATGTTGCTCATCTGTTTAGTTGTTAATGTCTATCTCTGGGGTTAGAAAACAATTCATAAGAGCACAAAGAAATGGTCTGCCTCATTTACAAAGGTATTCCCAGCTCTTCTGAAAGTGTGTGTTGTGTGATAGAGGGTACTCCATAAATGTCTCTTGAGCAAAGGAATATTATTTCTCTTAATATTGTACCATAAGAAGGAAGCTATGTGGGTGGCTCAATTGATTAGGTGAATGGCTCTTGATTTGGGCTCAAGTCATGATCCCAGGGTCAAGGGATGGAGCTAGGCATCAGATTCCATGATGAGAGAGGAGGCTGCTTAAGATTCTTTCTCTCCCTCTTGTGTCCTCTCCTCCACTCAAGCCCTCTTTAAGTGTATATATATATTCTATATATAATGTATATATGTGTATATATAATATATGTGTGTATATGTATGTATGTATATGTGTATATGTATGTATGTAAATATGTATATGTATGTGTATATGTATATATGTGTATGTATATATGTATATGTATGTGTACTTATATATTCTACATATATATGTAGAATACTTCTATATTTTTTTAATAAAAAGTCATCCTCTATAAGATTTTCTATGCTGCCTAATATTACTCTCAATTCAAGTAATTTGAAGTATCATTTAACTAGTGATATGTATCCTTATTTGCTTAACATTACTTTTTGGTCCTTACATATTTAAAAAACATTATTTTCTTGTATTTTTCTAAAAAAAAAACTAAATGATTTTCTAACAGCATAATTCATCATCAGACTTCCTTGTACCAGATGAACACAAAGTTCTACCACACATATTCTGCTTTCAAGAAAAAAAAGGAAATCCTCAGGTGACAAGAAAGTGTAGAATGTATGTCTGTGTGTTGGATGTGTACGTGTATGTTTACAAGGAAATATATATGTATATCTTCTATAAATATCCATCTCTGTCTCTATCTCTATGTACCTTACAATATAAATAATATTGGAAGTAGAGTGTGACATTTCATGTTTTTGCTTATCTGTAGAGCCTTATAGTTTCTTTCAATGTAGAATAAAGTAAAAATTGGTTACCTCACAAAGGTATAAAACATATGACCCTTCAACAAGACATGGTTAATATTAGATCTAGTTATGTTTTACTATATACACCTGTGACCATAATATTATTTAACATAGTTTACTGGAAATTTAGAGTAAGTAGAAACTCTTGCTTTCATGTTACCTAAACTGCATGGTTTTTTTTTAAAAGATGTAAGACTTGGAAGAGAGGAAAGGACTTGCCCAAGACTACAAAATAGGTGGTAATAAAATTAGTGCTAAACTTACACTACCGGTACTGTCACAAATTTAAAAGCCATATGCTTATGAAAAGTGAAAAAAAAAAATAGAAAGCTGTAATGGAATCAGTAAGGTTCAAATATTACTTTAAGAAAGAAGTCAATCATGAAAATAACAACAGAAATAACAAAAAACACAGCAACAAATATCATTTATTAAGAGCTTTTTAGATGACAAAGCACACTAACCATATCATACTGTGTAATTCTGAGATTTATAGTTTCATCATATTATTTTATGTAAAATAAAAATGAGTCTGAGAGTTAAGTAAAAATGCCCAAGACAGTATTGCCATAGATAATAATATTTAAGTACAAGTAACGTGATTCTAGTACTATTAAAGTCTTGCACATGATATTTTTTTATTAAATGTTTTTATTGAAGTATGTAATATACACATAAATCATAAATACACACAAATTCAATGAACTCATAAAACAACCAGAAATAAAAAAGAAAGTTAACAGCATCCCAAGAGCTGTCTTCAGCCCTCTTCTAAACTACCTTCTCTTTTCTCAAAAGGTAACTACTATCTTGGAACCAAACAACATAGCTTAGTCTTGACTTTTTAAATTTTGTATGTTGATTTGCACAGTACTGATTTCTTTCTGAGCGACTTCTTTTACTCTTTCCATTTTTATGTGCGTCAGTAGTTTTTTTTTTTCTTATTCTTTCCATTGCTGTGTCATATCCATCATGTAGCTATCCCATGGTTTATTTATTCATTCCATTTACTATTGGTGGATATTAACATTGGGGCTATTATCATTCATAATGCTATGAACATTCTGTAATATGCCTTTGGACCACATATACGTGCATTTGGGGAGACGTATATGCTTATGAGTAGAATTGATAGATAGGTCACATATAAGTGGATATTCAATATGATAGATAATACCAAACAGATTTCAAAATGTACAGATTTATATTACCAACAGTATTGTTTTATTCTGCATTCTCACAAACACATGATACTGTGAGGTTACTTAATTTTAGAAAAGTTGGTGGATAACTAGTGTTATCTTGTGGTTTTAATTTGTATTTCCTTGTTATGTGATGCAATTGAACATCTTTTCACTTACTTATTAGCAACTTGCATACTCTTTCTTTCTGTGACATGCTTGCACTAGGGTTGGGATCTTTTCTTTTTATCAGTTTTTGAAGATTCTATATATATTCTGAACCTGAATTTTTGTATGCTAGAAATATCACAAAATTAAGAAGTTCACTGGTCTTTAACTTTTCTTTTACTCCTCTTAAGTCGTGTTTTGAACAGACATCTATAATTTTAACAGTGATTATGGTAAGTGCTTTTTGAGTCATTTTACTTTTAAAGTATACTTTATTTTTTTAGAATAGTTTTGTGTTCACATCAAAATGGAGTGGAAAGTACAGAGGGTCGCCATATACCTTCTGCTCTCTCTCTCTTTCACACACACACACACACACACACACACACACACACACACCCCTCTGCAACCATCAACATCCTGCATTGAAATGGTACATTTATTATAATCAATGAACTTACATTGACACATCATTATCACCCAAAGTCCTAATTCCAACTGTATTTTGGAAAAGGCCAAATTATAGAGACAGTGAAAAAGACCAGTGGTTGCTAGGAGATAGATGGGGAGGAAAAGGAAATGATGGATAGATGAGACACAATGTATTTTTAGGGTAGTACTTTTTGAGTCTTTGGAAAAATATCTACTCAGTCTCTCTGCCTGTTTTTTTATTTGGATGTTGTTTTTCTCGCTATCAAGTTGCATGCATTTTTTACCTATTTTGGATATCAACCCTTTATTAGAGACGTGTGCATTGGTACAAACATAATAGAAAACAGTATGAAGGTTCTTCGTGAAATTACAAATAGAACTCCCATATGATCCACGAAATCCCATACCCAAAGGAAGTGAAATCAGAATCTCAACAATACTTATGCATTCCATGTTCATTGCAGCATTACTCACAATAGCCAAGATATGGGCACAGCCTGTTCCATCAACAAATGAATGGGTAAAGAAGATGTGTATATGCTGTTTGCAACAGGAATGGATCTTGAAGGGGATTATGTTAAGTGAAATAAGTCATACAGAGAAATATAAATGCTACAGGGCTTCCCTTACATGCAGAATCTTAAAAACCTGTCTAGAAACAGAGTAAAATGGTGGTTATCAGGGCAGCGAGATAGGGGAAATGGGAAGATATTGGTCAAAGGTACAAACTTCCAGGTAGAAGATGAATACATTTCGGGGATCTAGTATACAGCATAGCGATTATAATTAACAATAATGTATACATACTTTAAAGTCATTAAGAGAGTATATCGTAAACAAAACAAAACAAAAAATGAAATGGCACTTATGTGAGGTGGTTAACATGTTAGCTGACACTAGAGTGGTAAAGACTTCATAACATATATGTGCATCAAATCAACATATCGTGTACTTCAAACATGCAGCATGCTATATGTTGAATATAAAAAACATATAAATCAATAAATCTAGAAAAACTCCCCTCCCAAAAGAAATCCTCCTTATACTAGCAAGTACCTCCAGTATAAAAATGCACAGAAATGTGACTGTAGACATCCATCTGACATCAGCAAGTTGGGTTTCATAACAATAATTTTGTATATTTCTGAGATAGTTATATAGGTTTTCTCAAATACTACTTCAAGAAAATAAAGTACATTGGCCCGTCATTTTTAAATATAAAAGCAACCCCATATTCAAAGAATAAATCCAAATTGGCAACCATGTGTGTTTTTTCATATGACAGAATTCAATTTGCTAATGTTTTCAGTAGAATCTTTCTTTCTATGCTTGTATCAGAGATTGGCCTATAATTTTTTAAAGCATTTCTCTTAATTTTGATATTTATTTTGTGTTTATAAATTTAAGATCCATACAATACTAAATAAATATAATACTAAATAATACTATAAATATTTACAGTATCTAATTCATTTATTTCCACTCTTTGATATAATTCTTCTCGCATTTATATGCAGAAACTGATTATGTGTGGGTGTCCCTTCACATCAGTTAATTTTGCCACTGGATTACTGTGCTTAATTTATGTGCATTGAATCTGTTATAGTTTTTATTTTAGTAAAAAGTCCACTGGAAGAATATGCTATCTATCATCTATCTATCCATCTATCCATCTATATCTACCTATCTATCTATCATCTATCTATCCATCTATCCATCTACCTATCTATCATCTCTGTATCTTTATAACTATTTTTAAAGCTAAATTTGTCTTCAACCATATAAAATGTTTTTGCAGATTCTAAAATATATATAGTCATATATCTTTCATACTATATACTAAAAATATTTCCTTTTAGCTTTCATCAAGCATAGATGATAAATGTAAGACCCCCCTCATTTGTCTACAAAAAAATAAAATGGAATATGGCTGAGGCTAATAGTTAAAACCAGGCATCTGAACCAGCTTCCTTAGGGCAGTAGACAGTGTGTCAATCTCATAAAATTGAGCATTTGACTTAAAACAGTGTCTTTCAAAATGTTTTTTTCCCTGAAAAATACCTAATATTTTGGTTACCCTGTTTAATGGCAAATAGCAAGATCCGAATATTTGAACATTTCATGATTTCTTAATTGATGTTTTCTTTCTAATTTATTAATTTAGTTTGAGTGCACGAGAGAGAACACAAGCAAGAGAGGGCAGAGAAACAGAGAGAGAGAGAGAGTCCCTGAGGAGGGTCTTGACCCCAGGAACTGCAGGATCATGACCTGAGCAGAAACCAAGAGTCAAATGCTCAACCAGCTAAGTGGTCCCTTGAGTGATGTTGTTTTAAATAATCTTTATACAACACAGAGTTCACAATTTATGGGAACATGTTTTCCCAGTTCTGATAGCTTCTTGATGGGTCATGTGACAAAAAGTTTTATGTACACCAATATGCATGTCTGCGAGAAAGAGAAATAAGGGCCACCAGGGCGGCTCAGTCAGGTAAGCCTCAGCTCTTGACACTGGCTCAGGTCAGGGTCTCACCGTTCATGAGATCAACCCCTGAGTCTGCCTCCACTCTGAAAGCTTGAAGCCTGCTTGCGATTCTTTCTCTCCCTCTCTCTCTGCCTCTCCCCTGCTTGCATACTTGCTCTCTCTGGATCTCTCAAAATAAATAAATAAACTTAAAAAAAAAAAAGAAAGAGAAATAATAGTTTAAAAATCCTGATTTGGAAAATAAGTATATTCCCCAAATTTTGTTCCTAAGAAGACACCCTTTAAATATTCATTGAACAAAGAGATATTTAAACAAGTGATAAATTATACAGTAAGATCGTTTTGGAAAAAGAAAATATGTCCTAGACATAGCAACAGAATAAAGTAAATTTAGAAATAAATAATTTTACAATAAATTGGTTGAATATTAAGTATGGAAATAAGTGAAATGTTTTCATGTTAATTTAAAGATTGTGCTAATTTAAACTAAGAATGCGAATCATCCATAATATGGTCTCATGTATGTAACCACATCTGTCTGCTTATTTATCTCTATGTAGTATTTATAGAGACATTTTTGCAGCAACATTTATAGACTATTAGAAATGCTTCATTCTGGGGCACCTGGGTGGCTCAGTCCGTTAAGCGTCCAACTTCAGCTCAGGTCATGATTTCACAGTCTGTGGTTCGAGCCCCACATCGGGCTCTCTGCTGACAGCTCAGAGCCTGGAGCCTGCTTTAGATTCTGTGTCTCCCTCTCTCTCTGACCCTCCCCTGCTCACACTGTCTCTCTCTCTCTCTCTCTCAGAAACAAATAAAACATTAATTTTTTTAAAAAAAAAAGTTTCATTCTCCAAGGATAAATGTTTAGCGAGTCTTTAATTTTAACTTTAATTCTTAATGTTTTTAGTTGCTTGATCTTTTAAAGGTCATGAATATGCATTTTTTTAAATAAAAGAAACAACAATCACATTACTTAAAATATTTTTTTTCAGTTCAAGGTCTACCTTGAACTGGTGAATTCTTCTGTTCCAAGCTCTAGCCAAGTTCCCTATCCTACCCAAAGCTCTCAGGACATGTATTTAAGTGATGTATGCATGACGTACATACACACGGTGATATTTTGTATTTTATCTTCTGTATGCTCTCTCCCCTATTACATGGTGAGACTCTCAATAAATAAATAGGGTGATCTTTCAAAATGCAAAGCCTTAGAGGTTTTCACAGTCCCTAATATTTTGATTCAATACATCTACTGAAATGACAAAATACTTTTAAAAGGTAACCCATAGGGCACCTGAGTGGACCAGTCTGTGAAGCTTCTGACTCAGGCTCAGGTCATGATCTGACAGCTGACAAGCTTGGAGACCGAAGCCTGCTTCAGATTCTGTGTCTCATTCTCTCTCTGCCCCTCCCCTTCTTGTGCTTTGTCTCTCTCTCTTTCTCAAAAATAAATAAAAACCTAACCTAACCTAACCTAACCTAACCTAACCTAACCTAACCTAACATAAAAAGGGAAGCCCACAATCTCAAACATGGGTAGAGATGAAAATCGGCTGGACAGCTATTAAATATCCCAGTGCTCAGGCCACACCTTAGGCTGATTAAACACAAATTCTGGAGGAAAGAACAAGACATCAGTATCTTTAAATCTGTCAAAGTGAGTCCCGTGTGAGTTCCAGGATGAGGCATTGAAGTGGACAGAACTTCTACTGAAATATCCGATGTAAGTCTTTATCTAGATGGGCCTCCTCTTTGAAGAACTTCTATTTTGTTCTGTGAGTCATCTCTTTTTTCTTTCTCCTGAACATAATACAAATTAAACATAAATAATATTTTAATATAAAATGTTACATATTATTTGTGTTCACAGGAAAAATAGAAAACTGCTAAGTACAAATGTAATAGACTTATGTAGAAGGGACAAGGGATATACATTTTCAAAATGTATAGTCATGTCTGAGGAAGATTCATTGAATTCAGCCTTGAACGATTCCTTCTTAATGCCTAAGGGCTATCAGAATTCAAGAAATAAATTCATTCTGACTAAAATTTATTTAAGTCTGAATAAATACCTTAACACTCCTTTAAAAATTTACCTTAAGGATATTCAGAGGGACTAGAAATAATCACAATAATAACAGGTACTTAGTGAAGATTTATTTTCTATCCAGACTCTGCTAAAGGCTTATATGCATTTTAATTCAATTCTTATAAGACCTTTGAAGCAGTTATTATACTCTAGTTTTATAGACAATCAAACTGAGGTTCAGAGTTTAAGTAATTTTTCTAGTATAACACAACTTATAATTGGAAGGAAAAGAATTGAACATTCGTCTCTCTGCGTCCAGAACTTATCCACAACAAGTTCATTCCTTCCATCTCAAGTCACCTGTGATGGTGAATCATCATACAAATGAATGCATTGTTCATCTATTTTAATAAACCATTTGAGTGTGGAAGGACATGCTTTCCTTCTGTCGGGGAGCCCTCTCAATTAGCCAAACTAAATTTGAATCAGACGGTTGCTAGGTAAGCACGAGAGCATTAAGATATGTTAGAATAAAAGAATAATTTTTTTTCAATTACCATTGATTGTGAAACAGATTTTCTTTTTAGCAGGTTATAGAACTTTAACAGCCATATGCAACTTAACTAGTAAAAACTTTTCTTCTGATCCCAGTCCTCTCCCAATTCCTGTCCCCAAAGGAATGGAATGTTGTACAGAGGTATGTGTCATGCAGGCTTAGATCTTGAGTCTAATGCTCCATGGCTTCTGGAAAACTGCCCAGTGCTTCTGCAGGTCTAACCACAAGACTGGGTAATGACTGCTTATGCAGGAGTTATTTGCACCTGCTGTGGCAAGGAGCGTGTCATTTATTTTTGGCATTATCACAGTGCTTGGTTCATAAGAAGAATTCAATAAACATTGAATTTATCAGAATTTTTCTAGCTTGAAATTAATTTACTTAACTTGCATTGAAGCCTAGGGCTGTTTCATTTGTTAATGAATTTGTGTATGTGTTTCTTAATAAGAAGGAATATATTAAGGCCATACTTAACGAATGGTATGTAATAACTATTACATTTGTTTTATTCAGGTTCTGTTCTTTGGCTGTGCTTTCTTAAAATGAAATTTATTGGTAAAACCATCACTCACTGGAACAATCCATTAGTAAAAAGATTTTATAGACTTTCTTCTTTTTAAATTATGTTTATTTTTTTATTTTTCTAATGTTTTATTATTTTTTAAAGTAATCTCTACACCCAAGGTAGGGGTCAAATTCATGACCTGAGATCAAGAGTCACATGCTCTACCAACTGAGCTATCCAGGCACACTAGGTTTATCTTACTAATTGAAATGAGTAGGGGTTCTTTCATATACTTTTATTTGGCACTTGCACTTTAAACATAAGATTCACTCTTATTTTTAATGTTATAATAATAGACTGAGACTTTGTGATCATCAAGGGAGCACCTTTTAAACAGCATATGATAAAGTGGGACATTTAATTAAATACAAAGCAATCAATAATAATCATTTAGTATTAAAGCTTTCAGAAATTTCAACCTTGGTGATTTTCTGATGGTCAAAAATAAGCACAATGATTGGAAATGTGATTGATATGTATACTGTGTCACTACTGTAGTAGATAAACACAAAGCATCTGGTTCCAAGAGTTACGATAAGTAAAAATGGTAGACACATTTACTTGGATTTCCATTACCTCTTGCACATCTATGAAAATTGTCTTGAGGCAACTTAATTAACTCCTATGCTCACCTATCCAGACTCAGAAGCATGAATTGAGAGAATTTACAACAACGCCATGATTTCTAATGAGATGCTTTGAAAGGTTTCCAAGCCTGTTGGAGATTCTCAGAGCAATGGGAGACCACTAAGTAAAATGTGGTATATACATAGTCCATACACTCCTTTGCATAGTTCCTCAATGCAGGCGTTGTCTCCTGCTTTCAGTCCTGGACTGCTGTGGTACCAAAGCTTTCTGTTCATCGAAACCTTAGGATATGGTTTCCTTCACTAAGAACTAGTCATCTCCATTTTCTTTTATTTTTCTTTTTTCTTTTTTCTAGATTTATTTTATTTTATTATTATATTTGGTATCGAAGTGTAGTTGACACACAAGGTTGCATTAGCTTCAGGTGTCTCCATTCTATCTTAAGACCAGTATTTTGTGAGGGGTCTCTTATCTGAACTTCTAGGGTTATTACCCAGTTTCACCAAGTTAACACTCGTAAACTCTTAGAGCGATAGTGTGTCTCTAAAATCAGAGTTTAAGCTACAGAATATGTAAGTGAACCTAGAGTCCACTAAATGGTCTCAAGAATTTTGCATATGTTTAGAGGTGCTGGAAATCTCTGTAAATATTTCTACCACTTTTAGTTAATGTAAATGTAACTCTTGGATCTAGATGCTTGGTCTATCTACCAGGTTTGTGATGCAGGATAGATGGTAGTTATAGTTCTAATTATTATGCTTATTTGTAACCATCAGAAAGTCACAAAGGTTAAAAAACCTCAGAAGGTTCATATTAAATGATTTTCCTGGATTGCTTTGCATTTAATTAAGTAGTCTTCAGCGCCACATAAATTGCTTGAGCAATGAAGTGCATCCCTGATGATCATGAAGTCTTGCTTCTTTACATAATAAGTTTCCTCTTTGGACCTCAAAATATAAAATAAATCCATTATTTATTTTTTTAATTTTTTAAACATATTACCATTTTATTTGTCAATTATACCTCAGTAAAGCTGAAAAAATATCTTTAAAAAAACACTCAAGGGGCACTTGGGTGGCTCAGTCGGTTGAGCGTCTGACTTCGGCTCAGGTCATGATCTCACAGTTCATGGGTTTGAGCCCCATGTCAGGCTCTGTGCTGACAGCCAGCTCAGAGTCTGGAGCCTGTTTCAGATTCTGTGTCTCCCTCTCTCTCTGACCCTCCCCTGCTCACTCTCTATCTCTCAGAAATAAATAAAATATTAAAAAGATTTTAAAAAACACTCAAACTTGGGAACTTCTACCTCTCAACATATATTTGGAACAATGGATTGTTTCTTGTCCAGAATCAACATCTGTAAGATCCATAGGATAATCCGTACTCCTCTGGAAATGCTTGTATGCAGCAGGATGGAGGTTTCTTTAAGGCTTACGTGTTTGTTTGTTTGTTTATGTCAGGTAATATTAGTATTTTATTTTATTTTTTTGTTATTTATTTTTTTAATTAACATCCAAGGTACTTAGCATATAGTGCAATAATGATTTCAGGAGTAGAATCCAGTGATTCACCCGCTACATATAACACCCATTGTTCATCCCAACAAGTGTCGGCCTTAATGCCCCTTGCCCATTTAGCCTTTCCTCCACCCACAAACCCTCCAGGAACCCTCAGTTTGTTCTTTATGTTTAAGAGACTCCTGTTTTGTCCCCTCCTTGCTTTTATATTATTTTTGCTTCTCTTCCCTTATGTGCATCTCTTTTGTATCTTAAATTCCATGTATGAGTGAAGTCACATGAGATTTGTCTTGCTCTGACTGACTGATTTCACTTAGCATAATACATTCTAGTTCCATCCATTTTGTTGCAGATGGTAAGATTTCATTCTTTTTTATTGGTAAATAACATTCCAAACCTTCTTCATCCATTCATCAGTCGATGGACATTTGGGCTCTGTCCACAGTTTGCTTATTGCCAATAGCGCTCCTCATAAACATTGGGGTGCATGTACGCCTTTGAAACAGCACACCAGTACCTTTGGATAATACTTAGTAGTGAAATTTCTGGGTCATAAGGTAGTTCCATTTTTAATTTTTTGAGGACCTTCCATACTGCTTTCCAGAATGGCTGCACCACTTTGCATTCCCACCCAATAGTGCAAAAGAGTTCCTCTTTCTTCCCCACATCTTCCCCAACATCTCTCATTGCCTGAGTTGTTCATTTGAGCCGTTCTGACAGATGTGAAGTGTATCTCACTGTGGTTTTGATTTGTATTTCCCTGATGATGAGTGATGTTGAGCGTCGTTTCATGTGTCTGTTAGCCATCTGAATGGCTTCTTTGGAAAAGTGTCTATTTGTACCTTTTGTCCATTTCTTCACCGGACTATTTGGTTTTGGGGCATTGAGTTTGATAAGTTCTTTATAGATTTTGGATACTAACCCTTTGTCTGATATGTCACTTGCAAATATCTTCTCACATTCTGCTGGTTGCCTTTTAGTTTTGTGGATTGTTTCCTTCACCACTGTACAGAAGCTTTTTATCTTGATGAGATCCCAGTGGTTCATTTTTGCTTTTGTTTCTCTTGGCTCCAGAGATGTGTTGAGGAAGAAGTTGCTGGGGCCGAGGTCAAAGAGGTTTTTGCCTGCTTTCTCCTGGAGGATTTTGATGGCTCCCTGTCTTATGTTTAGGTCTTTCATCCATTTTGAGTTTATTTTTGTGTGTGGTGTAAGAAAGTGGTCCTATGTTCATTCTTCTGCACGCTGCTGTCCAGTTTTCCCAACACCATTTGCTAAGACACTCTTCATTCCATTGGATATTCTTTCCTGCTTTGTTGAAAATTAGTTGGCCATACATTTGTGGGTCCATTTTGGAGTTCTCTATTGTGTTCCATTGATCTGAGTGTCTGTTTTTGTGCCAGTACCATACTGTCTTGATGATTACAGCTTTGTAATACAGCTTGCAGTCTGGGCTTGTGATGCCTCCAGCTTTGCTTTTCTTTTTCAGGATTGCTTTGGCTATCCGGGGTCTTTTCTGGTTTCAGACAATTTTTACGATTGTTTGTTCTAGCTCTGTGAAGAATGCTAGTGTTATTTTCTTCAGGACAAATTCTTTATATATTTAAAGTAAGGGTAAGGGGCATCGGGGTGGGGGTGGGTCTCAGTCAGTTGTTGTGCATCCAACTCTTGATTTCGACTCATGCCACCATCTCACAGGTTTGTGAGGTCGAGCCCCACATAGGGCTCTGCCCTGACAAAGCCTGCTTGGGATTCTCTCTTTCCCTCTCTCTCTCTCTTTCCCTCCCCTACTCTCTCTCTCCCTCCCTCTCCCTCTCCTTCTCTGTCAAAATAAATAAATAAACTTAAATAAAATAAAATAAAGTAAAGGTGAAGTTATAAAGAGGTGGGAGAAAGGAATTAGGAAAATTCTGAATTGTTTGAGTGAATACTATTTGCCTCTGTTTTGAATAAATCAAGTTTCTCCAGGTTAGATGTAGTTTCATTTCCAAAGATATGAATCAATGCACAGAAAAGATATGTAATTCACTCAAGATCACACACTAATAAATGAATGAAATGGAATTTTAATATATAGCTGTTCAACTTAAATCCTACTTCCTTTCCATGTATGGTATTTTTTTCTTAATGTTTTTGATGGGAGACATAGAAACAAATCATTGTTTAGGGTTAGGCATAAATATAAGCATGATCAAATTAGATATAGAAGATAATTCTGATATTTAAAAAGACGACTTTTGTTATTACTGTTTTTATTTCTTCTTCAACAGTATAATCTTGTTCAGATTATCCATACATTAAGGCATTTTTTCAAGTGAAAGTCAATTTTCCTCTTATGAAATGTATCTTCTCTGCTGGAAAAACACTGGTCTATTTCACAGAAATCCAATATTCTAAAAGTCTATAAACTTAAGTGTGACATTTTACCACCTTAGTGAGCAATTACCTTTTTTTTAAATGGGAGAAATAATTACTGTTCTGTCTACCTCACTGGTTTGTTATGAAGGACTCATGAGCTAATGCATATGAAAGCACTGTAAAGAATCTAAAGTATTGAATGCATGCAAGAGATATTTAAGGCTATTTAATGAATCATTAGACCACAAGTCCCTTGAAAGAAAGGGATATAGTTTATTTATTTATTTATTTATTTATTTATTTATTTTCTTAATTTTGGGTCTCCTCAGCATGCAGAAATTGACTAATGCAGTGAAGTTATTTCAGAGGAATTTATGGGATGAATTCGGAGCTAACGTTTATACATACTTTATCAGTTTAGGAAGAATGCTACATACAGAATCTAATCTGTCTATAATCCTCACAACTAACTTGTGATGTGGTTAATATTCATTCATTAAAATACAAATGGAGAGAGTGGCTGAATGCATCCAGCATTAATATCATTATTTAAACATCAACCCAAAGTACAAAAGTACAACAATTTGCCCACAAAAGAGAAGGAAGAACTAACATTTCTGTATACAATAAACATCACAGAAAAGAATATTGATTCTCTAGCCAACCCAACATGAACCCGGCCAAGATGCCTCCTTGCATCTGGTCTCCTGGCTGCATGAGGAGAACCCAGGTGCAGAACAGTCCTTGGCAAAATCAGAGATTAAGTTCTGAGAGTTGCTAGAGCCAATATGGTATGACAGACAGAATTCTAAGCCAAGTTTAGGAAATGTCACTTTAGATGGTATTGGAATGGTGTTCAAAGTTACAGAGAAGTCGCTCAAACCACTGAGGTGAAAGGATTTGGAGGGAAGTTTCCTCTGGTGATTTTCATTTCAACTACTTTTGCTTAGCATTTTATGTACTGTGGTGTATTGACTGAGTCCTTAATAGTGTTGTATTGCAATGGAAATAAAGATGAGTGAGGCACACTCAGGGTCTTTTATGTGTTGATATTCTAATTGGTTTATAGCATAAGCCAAACATAGCCCAGTGTGGTCAGGCAAATCTGGAGTTCAGGAGAGATGTCCACACTGCAGTTAAAATGTGGAAATCCACAGTCTATAGCTAGTATTTACAGACGTGAAGCCTTACAGACATGAAACCTCAGATGAGATTACACAGGGAAAGAGTATATCATTCACGCTAGGGACATCTTCTCATTTGATGATATATCATCAAATATTTTTCATTTGTAGCTTATAGTTTGAGGTTTTAATGTGAAATAAATGCCATTGATTCAGAAGAGTGAAAGTCATGATGAAGATTACAATTTAAAAATTTTTTATTGTTTTTTAAATTTATTTCTGAGAGAGAAAGAGAGAGCATGAGCAAGGGAGGGTCAGAGCGAGAGGGAGATGCAGAATCTGAAGCAGGCTCCAGGCTCTGAACTAGCTGTCAGCACAGAGCTCGATGCGGGGCTTGACCCATGGACCACGAGATCACAACCCGAGCTGAAGTTGGATGCTTAACCGACTGAGCCACCTAGGTGCCCCAAAGATTACAGTTTTAAATCACTAGAACTTTCAGTATTCTGGAAATAATTCTTTAATCATGATTTAGGAAATTTCTGAATACTTGGTAATCACGATTCCAAAGGTAAATAGACAAGTCTTCAGAAGGAAGAGTAAAATATTGGAAAATCATTGAGATCAAAGAAAGATCTCTGTTCTATGACCCTCATTTAATAATAACTTCTCACAGGAGTGCCTGGGTGGCTCAGTCAGTTTAGTGTCTGACTTCAACTCAGGTCATCATCTCACGGTTCGTGAGTTCAGCCCTTTGCATGGGGCTCTGTGTTGACAGCGCAGAGCCTGGAGCCCACTTTAAGTTCTGTGTCTCCCTCTCTCTCTGCTCTTACCCCACTCATTCTCACTCTCTTTCTCTCAAAAATAAGTAAATATTTAAAAAATTATAAATAAACTTCTCACAATGATCAATAACTGTTCTTCAGGAATACTCAAACAAGTATCCAAAGGCTTATGCTCAAACCTATTATTCATTGTGATTGTAATTGGAAGAGGCTTACCTACTGTATTTTCTTAATAAATGTTAAATCATAGGATGGTAAGATGAATGATTGATAAACAACATTAACAATTACATGTATTTAGTTATTATCACATGATAAAAACTTGGCCTTCATTTTCACTAATATTCAAAACAGCTTTGTTGGAAACTAAAAAAAAACCAAAAAACAAAAAGGAAAAGGCCACAAATTCTTCAAAGCTGTTAAAGTGACCCTGTAAAAGAAGGGGAGTTTATTTCTCCACATTTTTTGCACCAGGCCATGGGTCTTACTTTGGCCAATGGGACATTAGCATCCCAGACTAAAGCATTTTGTTAAAATGCTTGCACATTAAGACTGGCCCTCTCTTGCTTCTGGGAATTTTTCCATCATCATGTGTATAACCCGAGCTGACCTCCTAGAAGATGAGAGCCCGAGGCTCCTGCTTCTCCAGACAGATCAGCGAAGTGCAGACATGTGAGATCATTCTAGATCAGCCACACCCAGAACAGCCAACGTAGACCCACCAAATCACCAGTTTACCCACAGAATAAGAGCTAATTAAATGATTGTTGTTTCAAGCCTTTAACTTACCAGATAACTTGCTTTGCAGCAATATTAACTGATAGAAGTCCTATGTTTAAAGTTAGAATTACTCTAGGCTATTAGAGGGACCAGTTGAATTTCATGTTGTTGAAGTTATTTTTTTTTTCAATGTCTCCTAGCTAGATAATTGAAACATTGGGGTTCAAAACCATGTCTGTTTGAATCCGTATGTTTTTATTTGTCCTTTACACACCACTGACTACAATCTGGCCCATCCAGTGGTCCAAAGCATGGCCCAGAGTTTTGAGCCTTTGTGACATCTTGCATTAGTCAGTTACATCTAGAGGTCTCCCATTTGATTTGAAGGCACACCGAACAATGAAAGGAATGATATTGAGAGAGACAACTATTGTAATTCATGAAATGCCATAATACAAGTTCTATAATGAAACATACACGATGTGCTCTTACTAAAATCTAGTGAAATTCAACAAGTACTTTCAAAGCCCACTAGAATTTGTATTTAGTCTAAAATGCTTTTTTTAAACACTCAAAATTGATCCTGGAATGATGCATTGTGCAAAATGGAAAATAAAATTGACTCCTGGAGATTTTTAAAAGCAAAATAAAAATAAAGTGCTTTATCATTCTGAGATATTGATGTAAACAGTCAGTGGCTATACTCCCCCTTCTGCCCTGCTGGGCGGTAAGTGAAGCTCAAACTCAGAATTGACAGACATTTGTAGTTCTTATTGACTGAAGTTCCAATGCTACATTTATTAATTCACCAGCTGCTACCACAGCAGAGATCCAAACTTAGGTAATGTTGGTCATAATGTATGGCCACGGGTAAAAGTACTGCCAACCTTCTGAAGCTTTATAACTAACTTAAACTGTTTGTGTGCCTTTGTATTGTCATTTAAATTTTATGGCTTTCAGCTTTATTATTTGTGTTTAATACATATGTCAAGGATCTTTAAAAACCGTAAGTACCGAGATAGTTATACTGATTTTATTAAAGACATAAACCTTTTATGTTGAGTCTACCGGTTAGCGTAATGACCTAAAATCAGTTGCCTCAAAACATTCCTTTAGATTCGTCGGAGTTTGTAAGCGAATAGACCTTCTAGTGCTTTGCTTTGCTCCCACTCTATCACCAGTGTCTTTTGGTTCATGCTTCCGCATGCTACAGAGGCTAAGGTGTCCCTCCAAACTCAGAGGGGAAACTGCTGCCTCTGGTGGTGGAGAATATGACTGAACATACGATGCAAACAAGCAAATTAAAGGATTGCTTACAAATATCCTTAGAAACAACCACTCCTGGAACCGAAGTTGGATCTCCGGATCACAAAATTTCTCGCTCTCAGTCTCTCTCTCACCACTTAAGCCAATAGGAGCAATTTAAAAAGACCCATATGGGGCGGCCTGGGTGGCTCAGTCTGTTAAGCATCTACTTTGGCTGGGGTCATGATTTTGTGGTTTGCGCGTTAGGGCCCCCTATCGGGCTCTGTGCTGACAGCTCAGAGCCTGGAGCCTGCTTCACATTCTGTGTCTTCTTCTCTCTCTCTGCTCCTCCCCCACTCATGCTCTGTTTCCCTCTGTCTCAAAATAAATAAACATTTAAAAAATTTGGAAAAAAAAAAAAAAAAGACCCGTATCAGGGGGCACCTGGGTGGCTCAGTCCGGTGACTGTCCAACTTCAGCTCAGGTCATGATCTCACTGTTTGTGGGTTCGAGCCCTGTGTCGGGCTCTGTACTGACAGCTTAGAGCCTGGAGTCTATGTCTCCCTCTCTCTGTCCCTCCCTTGCTTGTGTTCTCTCTCTCTCTCTAAAAAATAAATAAATAAAAATTAAAAAGACCCGTATCCATGAAGGCGGCTGGCATTGGTGGATTGCTAGGAAGGAGCCTTAGCTCTACAGGTATACATACAGGTGTCAGGAAGAAAGTCTTTCTTTCCATATGTCTTGCTTCAGTATAAAACTCTTTACAGAGTGATTGACAGTTGAAACCTTGTTACTCAGAAAAACTTCATCATGTTTCAAGGGCATGTGCCAGACTCACAGATGGAAAGGCAATTTCAACATGTGACACTACACTTCCTGCAGTTGGTTTTCCTTAATCTAAGGCACTATCGCATGTACAACGGCACAATTAAGTTCATATAATGTTGCACCAAGCACACTGCGTTTCTTTTTTACATCCGTCCTTCAGTATATATAAAGAAAGACTTTCTCACTCAAATCTGATCTCCAGCAAGCAACTGTTTGGACAAGAGCACACACACACACACACACACACACACCATAGAAACACACAACACACAATGTTAGAAACATCATTTTTAGTCAAAACATTATGCCCATCTCTCTGTGATATTAATCTTTTTGTATCTCCTTTTTTGTATAAAGACAGTAAGTAAAGAACTAGTATAGCGGCACCTGGGAGGCTCAGTCAGTTAGGCATCTGACGTGGGCTTAGGTCATGATCTCACAGGTTCATGAGTTTGAGTCCCACGCTGGGCTGTGTGCTGACAGTCTGGAGCCTGTTTCAGATTCTGTGTCTCCCTCCCTCTCTGCCCCTCCTACACTCGCAGTGGCTCTCTCTCACTCTCAAAAGTAAATAAACATTAAATACTTTTTAATAATAAAGAAAAGAACTAGTGTCACACTTCCCAGCATCACATATTGACTCTGTGATTATGAGTTGTATAAACTTGGATGCGTTACTTGATTTTCTATGCCTTAGTGTATAACTCATAGGTTCGTTGTGTGGACTAAATGAACTACCACACGCAAAACATGAAGTATTCGTGCCTTACATACAACAGTTACTAACCTTTCTCAAATTTAAATGAAATAATGACCAATTCACATTTTGAAGTTAATTATCGTCTATGTAACAAAGCATTAAATAAATTAGCTAGTAATTTATTTGAGCATATTTATTCCACACTTACTATTGGGCTATAGACCAAGTTGTTTTTATTATTTTTGGTGACATTTGCAATTTGTGAGAATGCACAGTCATGTTTTCCCCTCACTTTTGATTTTTTTCAAGATGAATTAGGGAGACAAAAATACTTATTTAAAATTATATTTCTCCGTACAATAACTAAATAGCTTGGCTGCCAATTTGTCTTGCATTTTAATCATATCCGATCTCTTTCCTTACAAGCATGTTCTTGTGATTGTTGGCTGCAGGTTCTAGGCCAGATGTGGCCAAGTTACTTGTCACCACAATTTTAGACTAAGCTTAAATTCCAAATGTTTAATTGCTTCTGAGGCTAGGCGGTGCCAAGAGAACACTATTGATTTCCAGATTGCAAATTGGAGGTGATAAATTTGGTGTCTGAAAAAAAAAATTATCACTCCAAATTATGTAAATGTAATAAAGAAGCTTCAACACAGGATCAAGTTCTTAAAAATATCATTATACTCTTCATTGTATTTTGAGATAAAATCTAAAGTAAAGCTTTATGAATATATTAGGGTAATGTGACCAAATCTTTCTTAACTTCAAGGGTTGGATGTTCATTGTGTAGCTCTCATTCTTACATTGTAAATCAATTTGACAATTGCACAGCAGGTATTCGGCATGATGTGACGATAATAGGCATCTCTATCTCACTGGCTCCAGTTTCTCTGCACCTGAAAAAGTCACCTAGGTTGACTACTTTTGCAAGCATGAATTTTAAAAATGATTACATCTAATTACAAGTTACATCTAAAAGTATTTCATGACTGATTTGTAAGTCATATTGTGATAAGTCTATTACGTTTTGGAGAAAAGAAGACATGTCTGCAATTTTGAAGAGTTTTCTTCATTTGCTACTTACATAATACAGTTCACACTAGTAATTACGTATTGACCACTGCATATAACCATAGGGAATGAAATCTTGAGAAGAAAATAAACCAACATTTAATGAACAGCTTATCTTTCTTCAGGCTTCACCTTGCTTAATAATCTTCACAACATCTCTATGTGGCTCATTTTATGATCTGTATATTATTGGTTAAGAAACAGTGGCTCAAAACATAATGTAAATTTCCCAAGATCACACACAAACACACAACATTTCTGTTTCTGGCAAAATGGCTGGCAAAATAACATGAAAACTCTCCTACTAAAAATACCTAGGGATGCTACATAAAATATAACAAACAGCTTCTCACAAACATAGATAGCCTTGCAGCTGGCTCTGAGGAAACCTCAGGAGGCAACAGAGAAACCACGAGGATGTTGGAATCCTATAAACAGATGCTATCGTGTTCCTGGGAGGGTAATTGACCATGGAATATTTTCAATAATCTAGGACCTAAAAGTTTCAGGGCTAAGTTCGTACAGTGATCCAGGTTTTACTGTCACGTACACGATTTTTTGAAAAAAGTGTTTATTTTTACTTTTGAGAGAGAGAGACAGAGAGACAGAGTGTGGGGGGGGAGGGGCAGAGAAAAAGGGAAACAGAATCCGAAGCAGGTTCCAGGCTCTGTGCTGTCAACACAGAGACTGTCACAGGGATGGAACTCATGAACTGTGAGATCATGACCTGAGCCAAAGTTGGATGCTTAACCGACTGAGCCATCCAGGCGCCCCTGTCACATACATAATTAAAATGAGACCGTTTCCCAATCCAGAGTCTTAAAAGTGCTACTGAATCTCCAAATAGTGAATTTGAAAAAAAAAAAAAAATTCCCACCTTCAATGGGAAACAAGGAAGCCACAGTTACTTTATGGTAAACTCAGGAATATACATACATAAACTAAAGACACACGTGAGTTTTTACTATAAGCAATATTAAGAAACATAATAGACTAGTGTAAAATTGTCCTTCAGATACTAAAATATACTACCTAAAAGTGATATGTTAATGCTCAATGCACTTCTTAGTGTATTCTCACTTTCAAAAAAAAAAAAAAAACACAACAAAAAAACTAAACAAACAAACAAAAAAAGACAAAAAACCAGAAACCTCATCTGCAATATGTTTTCCTCAAACTTCCAAATGCTCACCATCTTGACTCTCTATTAATGACCTTATATTCTATTTCATAAGACAAAAGAAATTCCAGGGAAAGAAACTGACAGACTCTGCATCCCCAATTTCTCACTGCCACAACTTCCCAGGCACTTGAACTCATACTCGTATATTCTGATTCCCTGCACCAGCCACTAATGAATTATTCACTCGTAACCAAGGGCAAACTGTCCAGTTATGAACTATATTCCCAGTGATCACCTATTTCTATGTTCCCCACAAAGGTATCACTCTAACAATTCTTTCTCTTTCCTGCATTATCAGTCTCCTCCTTTTTTATTGTTATATTTCTAATAGCGTACAATACCCTGTAATAACTCTATAATCTCAGAGAAAAAAATGTCTCATTCCATTTTATTTTCCAGCCATTGCCACTTACTCCAGTGATCTTTTAAGATAATTTATCCAGAGAATTGTTATTGATGCCAATAATTTATTTCCTACAATTCTTTATCATATCTCAATTTTTTTCTTTTTAAGAAACTAATGAATGCTGAATTACTAAATCAATTTCACAAATCTCAAAATCAACTTTTTTGACTGAAGAAGAAATACTGACACGTGATATTTTTATATGAAGCATTTTCTTCATTAGTTCTTCAGTTATTTATTTCTGTGGGGGAGGAGCCCAGAATTAAGTGGCTTTAAACAAGAAAAAAAAAGTTATTCTTCAAGACTTTATGGTTTAATTCAGTGGTTCTCCTGGCGGTGTCACCTGGAATCTTCCATAGACTGAATTAAGCTCATATATTGCCTCCTTACACATTAGTGGTCTCAAGGCCATGGTCCAAAAGCAAATATTTAAAGACCATGAAAATACATTTCAAATGTTTTAAAACAAAACTTCAAAAGCCAGACATGATCAATTTTGTAAAATTCTATTAGTCAAATCAAATCACAGATTCAACACAGATATAAGCAGAAAAAAAAAGTTATCAACTGTTTGATGAGAGTAGTGGAGTTTCTCTTAAAAATCACGACTTCTAGTACACCACAGGCTTCTGGTTTCCCATAGATGTCACTGGCCATGAATTCTGAGACTTATTTGCTGGTTCTTTCTGACCTCCTTGACTTTTAATACTGAAATTTCCCAGGAATGAATCTTTGGAATTGCGTTGGATTTTTAATAGGCACATAAAATTAGCTCACAAGACAAACTAAAATTTGTAGGCTACAGTGAAGAATTTAGCAGAAAATCCATAATACAAAATGTGTATATTAAGAAGAATAATGGGGTGCCTGGGTGGCTCAGTTGTTTGAGCATCCAGATTCGGCTCAGGTCATGATCTCATGGGTCGTGGGTTAGAGCTGTGATGACAGCTCAGAGCCTGGAGCCTGCTTCTGCTTCAGATTCTGTGTCTCATTCCCTGCTCTTGCTCTGTCTCCCTGTCTCTCAAAAGCAAATAAATGTTTAAAAAAAGGGAATAAACGCTGAAGATCAAATTTTAAATATATATCTAAAAGTTTAAAAACAAACAATAAATCAGAGACTAAAAATACAGTAAGAATTACCAAGATGACGGTAAAAATATAAAAGCAATGTTCAATTGAGAAACCAACAATCCACAGTCAATTCATTGAAGAGATTAGTAAAATGATAAACCCTAAGAAGACTGATAAAAAAAGAAACAAATTATGCTTAAGGAATAAAAAAATGACATCACTACAGATCAGACAGACATTAGGAAGTTAAGAGGATATTATGAAAACAGAGCTAATATATTTAACAATTTAGGTGTGTTTGGCAAGGTCACAGAACATAAGAACAATATATAAAAGTCAGCTGTATTCTTATATACTAAAAATAACCAATAGGGATTTGAATACAATATCATGTATAACAGCATTAAAGATTTAAGTATTTATAAATAAAGCAAACAGAATATGTGTGGAAATTTTATACAGAAAACTATAAAACACCGATGAAAGAAATCAATGAAGATCTAAATAAATGGAGATATATAGCATACTCATGGATTGGAAATCTCAATATTGTTAAGATGTCGATTTTTCCTCATTTGTTCCATAGATTCAATTCAAGTTAGGTCGAAATCACAGAAAACTTTTTGTGTGTAGATACAGAGAATTTGATTCTAATTTTTAAATGGAAAAACAAAGGTAGAATAGCCAAAATATTTCTGAAAAGAAAAACTAAATTCAGAGAAAATCACGCTACCTGATTTCATAATTTAAAGCTAAAAGAATCAAGAATGTTTGATAATGGTCACAGGTAGATCAATGGAATACGATAGAGAGCCTCAAAATAGACATAAGTGATTGAATTTTGACAAATGTACAAAAGCAATTAAATGAAGAAAAAATAATTTCAACAAAAAATGTGGAAATGATAAGGTGTATAATCCACAAATATATATGGGTCTTCTATGTAGACAATTTATTTAACTCTGACTTCTGATCAGTTTTCCATGTCTATAATTTTGCGTTTTCCATAATTAATATGAATTGAATTTTTAAATATGTATTATGTTTCTACACAATGTCTGGCTGCTGTGTGTCTTCTTGCACTTAGGAAAATACATTTCAGAAATTCATGTATGTGCATCAATAGATCATTACTTTTTACCAATGAATTTCATGGATGCACCATAATTTGTTTATTTTTCTGCTGAAGGAAATCTTGATAGCTTCTAATTTTGGTGGTTAATGAATAAAGCCACCATAAACATAAGTTTTGAGGTTACTTGGAAGAACAGAATATGTAGAGTGGAAATCTTGGATTTTATGATAAGTGTGACAGTGTTTTTCAACTTTATAAGAAACTTCCAAACCATCTCCAAAGTGGCTGTGGAGTCACGGAAAAACAAGAAGTCGTGCGGAGTCGTGCCGAGGAACAATTCTGTGGACATCATAGAACCCCCAAAGGTTCAAGATTGTTGCATCAGGTACCTATGAAAGTAGAGGGGTAAGAATGGACTACAAATTTTTTAAAAATTGAAAGTGATAAAATGGAATAAGACATCTCTCTCTCTCTCTCTGTCTCTCTGTCTCTCTCAGACACACACACACACACACACACACACACACACATTTGTAAATGAGCAATGACATCTCCACTGAGACAAAAAACAGAATGTTTATCTTTTGAGAAAAAAATTAAAAGGTATCATCTTGAGGCAGATGGTACTGTTCCAAAAACTAAGTGATGAAGTGAAAATGTATATGCTGTGTAAAGAATTTGAGTTTCCCCAGAAGCAGATCCCAAGATATGACACTGACATCAGTTTCTGTGAGAAAACCTTTGAGGGGATCATATGTTAATAACGACCACAGAAAAGAACCCCTCCCCTACACCCAGAACTTCCAACTAGCTTTCAGATGTCCATAATAAAGATGATAAGAGTGCCACAGATCATCAGGCTCTAGTAAAAGTAACATAAAACAAACCCAAGAAAATAAAAACGTTACTTAGTGGAAAGAGGCACCATTCAGGAGAAAAAATTTTAATGCAGTTTTCATGAAACGGGGACAGGTTGTTTTGAATAAAGACACACCGGTAACAGGAAAGAATAATTGGAAATTAAGACTATATAATAAACATGGAAAACTTAAGGACTACCAGTCTTAACTGAAGAGATCGAGAAAGTTCCATTTAGAAGATAAATTATAGGTTGAATGAATAGAGAAGGGATTTATACAATGAGAAGAAAATTTAAAGTAACCATGTCATAAGCTCTGAAGCTAAGCCAGTAACGATATCAGCAAAAGCTATTACAACTGAGAATCATCATAAAATAATGATTAAATGCAAAGCTGAATGTTGGTGTTAGAGTCCTTCAGTTCAAATAGCACCCTACTATTTTCTAACTGTGTGACTTTGACTAAATTACTTAGCCTTAGTTTCATCATCTGTAAAGTGGACATAATACTACCTCACAGTATTCTTATGAAAATTAAATATATATATATATATGTGTGTGTGTATTAATAAAACCTTTTATTACTAAAAACTCTTCCGAGGATACTGATAACATTTAAAGGAGAATAGTAAACAAAATATAGAGTGTCTAATAGACTAATGTTAAATAATATTTTTATAAAAAATTATAACTCTGTTAGAAGGATAAAGTATGTATGTGTGTGTGTGTGTGAGAGAGAGAGAGAGAGAGAGAGAGAGAGAGATTGAGAGAGGGATTGAGAGAGAATGATGAGGATGAATGTTTGGAGATTGTAATGGAAAGTTAAATTGTCATTTTCTATACTAGAAAGGAAATAGATAAAGGCTAATACTGAAAAATCAATAAGTGGTTAAATAAGCATATATTTATCAATATGGAGGTGAACACTAACAGAATTCGCTAAGAGTCTTAAGTATTTGCTTCTGTAGAGAGCTAAATGGTTAGGATCTGCTGTTGTTTTCATAATCAGCCTTGTAGAACTAATTGACTCTTAAACTTCCTGCATTACTTTAATGAAAAGTTAAACCATTTAAAAAAATCAATACTGGTATGAATAAATGCCTAAATTCACATACCCTCTGATATCTCTATGCCTTTGCTCATTGCTTTTCTCTACCTGTAATATCTAATTTCTTGAACTTTTTTTTTCTAGCCTTTTTTCATCAGTAAACCTGAGTAAAGTCACATTCTAGTCCAGGAAATCATTACTGAACTACCCATGCAGATTTGATAGCTCTTTTATTTGCTTCTTGACTGCACTTTGAACATCATTCCCTAGTGCACTGTATTGAAATATCAATTATGTGCCTGCCTCCATCTCTAGGCTGAATGCTCACAGTAAGGACTGTATCTTAATTGTCTTCATATTTTAGGCCTCAACACAATATAGCAAATACCTAATCATTGTTTTTTAAGAGAATTCAAGTAAATAAATCTTATGGATTAAGGTTCTCCGGGATATCTAGTGCTGAATAAAAGGTATATCCATAATATTTTCTGGTTGGTTTCTTATAATAAGAAAAGAGGTCAAATCTGAGTTAAAAGTCGGCATGTCGTGGATTAATTGTAGGTATTATTTTGCCTAGCCAGTATACCAACGTCAGTACCACTAAGCAAAGAATTTCTGAAACTGCTTCATATTTTCCTGGGAAATGAAACCTTTCTCCTCACCCCTACCTGCCTTTACAACCGTGTGTGTGTGTGCACACATACATACACGCATACTCACACTCACAAAACTTATGTGGTTATTGTGAATGTGAACACATTATCAAGTCATGACTTAAATTGGATAATTTATGGTCAATGCACAATAATGGTTAGTCAAAGGGTTCATAGATAGGAATATAACTAATTCTGGGACATTCAGTATTGATCTTTTGGAATTTTGGAACTGAAACTGAGGAAGAAAGTGAGTCTCTCTGGAAGTACCTGAAGGTATGTCAAGTAAAATTCAAGGATTTCCATCATCCATGGGTTCCATTACCTGAGAGAAATATGTGGAGAAAGTCTACCTTCAGATAGAATGTCAAGAATAAAGCAAATGCATAAACAGAAATCCGAAGACCTAAGAGTATTCAGTTCCTGTTTTAATTTATTCCTAAGGCTTTATTCTTATCAATAGATTTCTTCAAACACCTTGGAGAGATCCCTTTTTAGATGTTATTTTAAATTTGATTTATGTTACTTCTAACCAAAATACTCAACACAAACACAGAATTAATTTTTACAAGAGAATTATGGATAGGAATTGGGGGAAACAACATCGTATGAATTAAGCTACCAATTTAGAGATTTAGGAGCTGGCCCATAAAAATAATTAATTATATGTGAGTCTGGATTGTATTTGTATGCTATTCTCTGGTTTTTCTCTTCCATTTTATGAAATTTTAGTAGAGTATTTTGAATATATATAACTTTGTCTAAATTGTAATAGAAGCAATTATGACTAGGTCAGCCTTAAAATTTGGATTGAGTAGCAAAGTTTGGATTAGACTTTCCTTCCCCAAGTCCATAGGGGCATGGCCAGTGGTGGTAACTAGTAGAAGAGAATATGATCCATTGTGGGAAAACAACCAAAAATAGTTCACCAGCATCAGAAGAACAATGTAGTGGCCTGATAGGGGACTAGGCGCAGCTGATGCTGCAGGACACTTGCACTCTGAGAGCTGTTCAAAAAAAATGTCTGAAGAACAATTTGAGATGAGCAAGTTTTTGACCATTTGGTAAATAAATATTGATGACAGATAATTAGAAATTAAAAGAGAAAGGAAGGAAGGCAGGCAGGCAGGAAGGAAGGAAGGGAAGGAGGGAGGCAGAAAAAAGGAAGAAGGAAGGAGGAAGGAAGGAAGGAAGGAAGGAAGGAAGGAAGGAAGGAAGGAAGGAAGGAAGGAAGCGAGAGAGAGAGATTGGAAGGAAGGAAAGAAGAAAATCCAGAAGACTGTTTACTTTTCTATTGTTGTGTAACAGATTACCATGAAGTCATTGGCAGAACACAATTCTAGTTTATTATCTCACAGTTTCTGTGGTTCAGGTGTGTTTTTGCTGGGTCCTCTGTTCAGGTCTCCCAAAGAAACAAAATATCAAGTGGGCTGTGGTTCTCATTTTTAGCTCTGGGTCCTTTTCCAACCCCACTCAGGTTGTTGGCTGAATGCCATGCCTTGTGGTTATAGAACTGAGTTTGTAGTTGTTGTCTGTTGCTGTTGTTATAATGCTAGCTTTCAGCTCCTAGCAGCCCCAAAGTCAGTTCACAACATGGTAATGTGTTTCTTCTTAAAGAAATACAGAGCAAGAGAGAAAAAGAGAAAGGAAGGAAGAGAGAGAAAGAAATTACTTAATTCACCCATCATAAAATTCACTCTCCTTCCACTGGGGAGAAGTGAGCAAGAGATGGAATGATTGTTCAGAAGCACTATTTAGCAGACTACATATGGAAACTGGAAGACTAAAGAAAAATATGTCTGTGTTTGTGGGAAGACAAAGAAAGAGTTCTGTTTTTGTTCTATTAAGATTGAGGTGGGTATTACACATCCAAAAAGGAATGTGAAGTAGATGAGTTTAGAGGGTAGACACGTCCCATGTACAGATAAGAATGCAAGTGTCGATGGTGCAGGCACGGTGTTCCAAACTTTGCAAACTATCCAGGGAGAGACTTAGAAAGAGAAAAGAAGATTCAGCCAAGGACAAAATTGGGGGCCTTACAACTTTCGAAGGTGCTTAGAAGACGTCTAAAACAAAGGGGATCAAGAAGAAAGAGAGGTAGAACTGAAGCCCATGCATACAGCATCATGGCATCCAAAAGAAGATGACATTAAAGAAAAGAGCTGTAAATGTACAGTATATTTCCGAGAACTGACTACTGTACTTTCAACATACAGGCCCTGATCTCTTTAATGAAGGGATATCATTAATGAAAGGATCTCAACAGAGCAATGAAGATGGAACATGCTGGTAGGTGGTTGCAGATAAAATTAGAGATGAAAGTATAGAGACAGTCTGTGTGTGTGTGTGTGTGTGTGTGTGTGTGTGTGTGAGAGAGAGAGAGAGAGAGACAAAGAGAGAGTGCAGGACAACTGAGTTTAGCTACAGAGGAATATGGATGATAGAGACTCATTACATTATTTTCATTTTCTGTGAAGGCTTATTGAATGTACTGACAATATTGTACTATATGACTTGTTAATTGTGTAAATATAAGCAAGTTTTCCTAATGCTCTGTGGTCAGTTCATTCAAACATAAAGTAGAAGTATTAAACGCACCCATCTTGGGTTGTTGTGAGAAGTAAAAGTATTAACACATATAAAGCACTTTGCATGGTGTCTGAGACGTAGAAGGAACCCGTTTATTTATTTATTTTTAAATGTTTTATTTATTTCTAGGAGAGAGAGAGAGACAGCGTGAGCAGGGGAGGGTCAGAGAGAGAGGGAGTCACAGACTGAAACAGGCTCCAGGCTCTGAGCTGGCAGTCAGTACAGAACCCGCCGCGGGGCTCGAACCCAGGAACCGGAAGATCATGACCTAATCGAAAGTCGGACGCTTAACTGACTAAGCCACCCAGGCGCCCTGGAACCCGTTTACTGTTAACTACTGTTATTTTTTGTTATCATATCTTTGTATCCTCATATTCATCTCAGTATCCTCATGTGTAAATATTTCCTGTATAAATTATTATGAATTCATAATTATATGATTGATTGAATGCTTTGTGCTTCCAGGTTCAGTTCATAAAAGATCAGAGGAATCAACCTAATATGTGTTCAAGGCTGTGGTAATTGCTGTAGAACCCTAAAAATGTACCTAAAAGTCATTGAATTTTAGATATAAAATGGGGGGATTTATGTGCCTACTAAACTAGGGTAAAGGTTAGTTATCTTAGTGCTCCTGTTTCAGGCAAACAGTTTGGATGGAAGATGGGTGATATTCTCGATGCACTTATTTTCCTTGCATAAAATCCAGTATCCGTTTAAAATATTTTAGGGATATTTGAGTAGAATCATTAATGACCAGTACTTTTTACAGATTATTAATTTTTACATTTTAAGAAGCTGGTTCTATATATTTATACATCACAAATATTATTTTAAGATACAGCAGGGTCATTCCCTAGATGAACCCATTCACAGTTTTAAAATAAAATCTAATGGAAACTATTCAAGTTACATGTAGAAATTGTCATTGTGGTAACATTTTACAGACTCCTGTGTTTCTGGAGTTGGCAAAATCCTTCATGGGAAACTAGGGAGTTTGTACATATTGGAGTTATCTTTGCATATCAGTTTTACTTAACACTATTGTTAGTGGTGTTCTCGGGGCTACATATAAAATAATGATTTATTCAGCGTTTGTTTGATTCCAACAAAGATTTAAAGTGGCTCTACCTAAATAATTGGGCCATAAATTCTCTTTTTGGGTGACATACTATTGAACCATTCTATATGCCATTCTCTCAAGCCATTTCAAAGGTTTGAAATAATTTCTAAGGTGATGTACCTATTTGACACACTAAGTTGTTTTGGCTGCAGTCGACATCCCTAAGGTATAATATTATTTTATTTTCCTGTGAAAAAAAGGCAAATTCTGATAACCACTTATTCCTCCAGCATTACATCGCACTTAATATTTCTTTTCCCAACCAGAAGATGTAGTAGAGTATAATAGCAGTGTAAACCATGCTTTAGAAACCCAGCTTTGAGATAAGCATAGACTTGTGTTCACAAGCTCAAGTTCACCATTAATTAGCTCTCTGAAGCTGGACAGGTTATTAGACCTTTTGAGTCTTTTTGTAATATAGTCCTTGTGAGGATTATAAAATCTAACTCATAGAATTATTATAATGATTAGTGTAACATGATAGAGCATAATATACAGGACTTCATATAGTGTTGGGTACAGAATAAGTGCTCAATTAAGGTTAGCTGTCATAAATATGACAAAAATTAAGGAACAAAACTAGTCCTCATTTCCAGCTGAGTGATGTGAAGAGAATTTTATTTACATGAATACAGAAGTGGTTCTTCATCTCTGTATCAGGTTGTCAACAATCTAAATTTTGAAAAAAAAATAATGTGAGTATTTGATAACACTCCAAATATTGAAGAAATGTGGAAAATCAATTTTAGACTCATTACAGAATTTATTCTGGGCTTTCTTTTCTATATTTATTTATTTTGATTGAGAGAGAGAGAGAGAGAGAGGGACAGGGAGAGTGGGAGAGAGAAAGAAAGAGACAGAATACCAAGAAGGCTCCATGCTGTCAGCGCAGAGCCCAATGTGGGGCTCAATCTCACAAACGATGATATCATGACCTGAGCCTAAATCAAGGGTTGGACGCTTAACCAGCTAAGCCACTCAGGCACCCCTGCAAAATCTTATTTAGAATACATTATGTTCTAGACCATTGCTGTTACCTTGCTGGTGTTTTTATCTTTTTACATGAAAAGCTTCAACTAGAAAGTTGAAAGGTATCATCTAGTTAAGAATGTCCAGAATAAGAGCTCTTGGGGGGCTCAGTTGGTTAAGCCTCCAACTCTTGATCTAGGCTCAGGTCATGATGTCACAGTTCCTGAGATCATTCCCTCTGGGCTTTGTACTGACATCATGGAGCCTAGTTGGGATTCTCTCTCTCTCTCTCTCTCTCTCTCTCTCTCTCTTTCTCTCAAAATAAATAAATAAACATGTAGACAAGCTTTTGCCACACTACAGCAAAAAGAAGGGGGAAATGAAGAAGAATGATGGTGGTAAGGTAGTGCATAACCATCACAATCTTTCATCCACTTCAACTCATTTAGTTTTAATGTATTACTCACATGTTAAGGGAAGACCAATTTAATCACTGGTGTATTCAAAACAACTCGAAACAATCAGATTAATTTTTCCTTTGATTTGAAAATTAATTTATTCTTAGCATGATTCTCATGACTATTATGAATAAGTAATTCATAAGACAAAATGATATTTTCCACATCGTCACAAACAAATACATCTATGTCATGCTAATTAGGTAAATTCAACCAGATGAAGAAGAATTTTAAGTTTCTGAGTTTGGATAAGGATTATCTACTCTAACTCTTTTAAGTACATATAAGGCAATCAAATAAAAATAGAACTGAGCTCACACTCCTCTCTAAAGTCATTTTAGATGTAATTATTTCCTTCTTCCTTGATTTTGTTACTCAGAGCTGTTATTTTTGTTCCAACAACTGACAGAGGAAGAACCTTGAGAACATGAGAAGGTGTGGAAGCCAAGGAACAAGCAGAGAGATTGACCAATGATAGAGAAAAAGGCACTGCCCCCAGTGAAATATGAGGGAAGAAAATTTAAGTCAAGGACATTCAGGTGGCTACAGATTTCCTATTTAATGATCTCTCTTTTCTGCCAAAGTTGTATCTCAGTATCATGAAGCCACATAATCATGTATCTAAAGAAAATTGATTTCTGTTTTATTTCATCTACTCATCCATACTGCAAATAGTTACTGAGTGTGTCTAGTGTGTCAGGTACCATGTTAATGGCCAGAGAGAGAAATGTAAAATAGGAACTTGCAGCCAGTAGAGAAGACTGACATCAAGGAAATCATCACATACATATATACATTTCATTTAAGATAGGATGCATGCAAAATTTCTTTGAGTAAGAGGAACGTGAGGTGAGGGATGAAAATTGCATAGCAATGACTGGTCAAAAAAAATAGAGAAAAGAGTGCTCTGGCCAAAGGGATCACATATAAAGACAGTAAAGCATGAAAAACCCTAACAAATTCAAGGCAGGGAAAGATGCCAGCATGAGGGTGGGTGGGGGAGCAGCATGATAAGTGGAGAAAGGATCTGATTGAGCTCTTGGTGTTTTCTGATCATGTTCAGCTCTGAAAGAAATGCTAAGGGCTGGAATTTTTTCTTCATTTTCCCCTAATGGGAAGTAACATATGGACTTATTTGTCTTCTATAAGGGGAAGTCCAGGACATCGTCAACTACATTACAAATAATAATAGCATTACAAATCCATCCTTGTTGGCTCTCCATTCAGCCACCTTGAGTATGTAGGATATGTCTTCATGTCTTGTGGTTGAGTATGGGTGCTTCACTCCAGTATTCACACAACTCCTATGATGGTCCAAAGGCAACTGAGCAAAGCAGTCAATGGCCATTGACTCATGACAAATGCCATGAGGCTTTTCTCTTTCATTTGGGGAAACTCTCCCCCAGTGATTCCACTTTCAAGTCATTAATGAGAAACAGTGAAGGTAGCCTGGGAAATGGGATAATTTATGTCTCCAGCCTTCATGGCAGAAGAAAGAAAGGAGGAGGGGATGTGAAAGGTTTTGCGTAGCCAAATCTGCTGCTACCATTCCTTCCACTACCCCATTCCCTTCTTCCTAGGATGACATTTTATGTGGAATGCCGTCGCCTCCCTCGAAGGGAGGCAACTCCAAAGTTTCATCACAGGATTGCATTCAGCTCCAAATCTAGAGTCTTTGTGTTGGTTCTCTGAGTCAGATCAAGACCCTGCTTCAGAAAGATTCCTAGGTTTCGAGTCTAACAGGTGAATCAGGTAGTAGAGGCTATTGGGTTGATTTGTCCTCAGGATGGTCACCTGCAGAGGGGTGGCGGGACGATGACCTCGTGTAGAGCAAGCGCTCTTACATAACACAGCACCTACCTGTAGCACTGTCCTACCAACTCACCATCTGAAGCCAGGAATGATTTTAGAAACACATTTCCATGTCTTTCTTTTCATACCTCCTCCTCCCTATGTAGACAGCTCAAATGACATTCAGTTACTAGCCTTCCATATGTCTGTGATTTAATTATAATTCATTCTGTCAGGGAGGGATGCTAAATCACAGAGGTCTGTCAGAGCATGCTGGCACAGCATGAGAATTTTCAATGTTCATCTTTTCTCTGACTTCAAATTTATATTAATGGCCATCATTTCTCAGGAAGCTTTCCTAAGTAGTATCGGCCACCAAGAACGAAAGAGAAATAAACTATATATTGCCTCCAGCAGGGAATGGCTGCTGTTATACTGCATGAACACAAACTTCAGATGCTCCATTCCAGCCTTATATGACAAAGACTTTTCTGTCTCATAAACTAATCACATATGTCTTGTACAACTATCTTGTACATGCAAGAGAGTTAGCTGTCCTGCCACGAAGGCAGAAATTCAGAAATAGAACGACTTCACTTGAAACAAATCAGCTAAAAATACATTAATAGGAATGTCACTGAGAACAGACATTTTAAGAGCCTGCGAATTTCTTTGAACCGAATGATATGTAAGAGAACACGAGAAAAGGCATTTTTAAAGCTAAAAGAGAAAGTGCAGCCCATTTAGACAGGAAAAAAACTTATTAAGGTAGCGTACTAAGAGCGGTTCCACTTACCTGATTTGTCTTGGTTACCCAGTTCTTGACTGATGGGACAGGATCTAGTCCCTGCTCAGGTTTACCACACCTGTTTAGGATTTTATAAAGAATAAGGAAACTCATTAGAAATAAACAAATTCATACCATATAATGGGCATGATAAAGAGTTGTCTATTTATGTGCCCGTGTACGCGTGCGCAGATGCAGCGAACTTGACAATCTACCCAAACTTGAAGGCCACCTAAGCAACCAGGAGAATCCTTGGTCAGCGTGGGTACAGGTGCGTCCTGAACGGCTTCTTTTCCCTCCATGTCTCCCAGTCCTAGTGCGTGTCCCGCATGATTTCTGCCCTAGAAAATCAACACCTTAAAGGTCAGCTTCTACTTGAGGATTTCCTCAAATTTTACCCGACACAACTCTGTTACGAAGATTTAGTTGCCACTTGCTCTACACAATCTGGGAGTTGCAGTAAACACTGCAGTCAGTCTGTTTCTGTCTCTCTATCTCTGTCTCTGTCTCCCCATCTCCATCTCCATCTCCATCTCCATTCTCCATCCATGAACAAGCTCTCTACTTCCACGCACTGAGCTTTCTGCTATGCTGTGATGAAGGAAGGAGAATTTTAATGACTTTGGTGGGAGGAAACAGTCACTTCTAATTGGGATCAGATTTGACAAGTTTTTTTTCCCCCCATTAAACAGACGTGTGGATGTTATGATTCTTTCTGTGAAGCCCATTAAACATCCACTCCCATGGTTTTAGAATATTTTCAGGAAAGTTTTATTTCTAATCATTAAATATTTCTCAATTTATTCTCATATATCAGGACATGGATGCATCACACATTACTCATAAGCAGACACACCAAAGTACTTACCATATCCCACTCCTCGAGTCTGACGTGGGCCTTGTAAACATTCAGGTGTTCCATAATGTCAATTAACTTGCATTAGGCTAACAAATTTGTTGGACATAAATATAAACTGATGTGTGTTCAATTTTTCATTTTTCATGAGAGTTGAATTTTGTGAAGAGAAGGCTGATATTCCAAATAATCAATACATGTCTCAGGTTAAATTAAGTTTCCCAACAACAGCAACAACAAGCTGATTTCTAAAATATATGTTCCTTTGGGGCACCTGGGTGACTCAGTCAGTTAAGCCTCCAATTATTGATTTCGGCTCAGGTCATGATCTCACCCACAGTTGGTGCAATCGAGCCCTGTGTTGGGCTTTGCACTGACAATGCAAACTGCTTGGGATTCTCTCTCTCTCCCTCTCTCTCTCTGCTTCTGCCTGACTTGGGCGTGCATGCGTGCACATGCATTCTCTCTCTCTCTCTCTCTCTCTCTTTCTCAAAAATAAAGAAACTTTTTAAAAATAATAAAATATATGGTCCTTTTACCCCCTCACCACTATTTCTCATCTTTTTCATCACTGACATCAAAGTAATTTCTTATATGTGCCAATTATTTTTCAACCTTCCCTGTGTTTCCCATTCCACAATGTAATCACTATCAATACCATACAGAAGCCATCAAAAGGATGCAGGAGAGAAATAATCTCAAGATAAATTAACTCCAAGATGTTTTCAGTGATGCCGTTCCAGGTGGATAAAACCAAAGGAAAGAGGAGACTTCGCAGAAGTGCACATAGCATAGGAAAAAGAAGAAACACCAGCTTTTAGGTCAAAATATTTAAAGGTAACAATTGCAATATCAGCAATGTAGGACTGTTTCAAAGATGCAGACTTTGGTGCTCTTATACTACTTACTAGTTGTATTCTTTTCAATCAGTTACCATGGCTTTTGAGTGCTGGGTTACTCATCTATTAGAAAAAAACACAGTGAAATTTTTTAAAAAATTAATAACTATCTTATAAGATTATTGTGACTGTGATGTAACATAAATGTATATAAAACCTTTGACATGCATTTTTCATTGAAAAATCAATCCCTTAAAAAAAAAGGAAAAAGAATTCTGGTAAGTGCTAACTTCCCTGAGTAATGTGCTTGTTTCCATAAGATGATTAAAATATCTGGCGATGGTGACACCATTTAAGCTGTGCTTTCTTTCTCAGGCTGTGTTCCAAGAAGGCAAAATAAGCGGTTGAAAAATGAAAGATTTAGTTCATCTGCTCTATGCAAAAAAAGTTTGCCTATTTTGTTTCATTCTCTTGGTGTGGATTTGGAGCCTGTTTCTAGATCAGTATTGATAAACTGTCAATCAATAAAGTTAATCTATCCCTCCTCCTGGAAATAAATTGTCCAAGTCTATGCACCCAGTTCAACCAGGCTACATTTTTCCAGTTACAAAAGGCAGAATCCTTCAATGGCTCCACGAAGGCCAGAGTTCTAATCCCCTGTAAGGATCCAAGCTCTCTGCATCTTGGTCTCCGCCTGCCTATCCAGCGTGATAACCCGAGACTCCCCTCCAAGTGCTCTCCTCCTGTACCCAGTATAGTGGGCACTCTAAAGTACACTGGTTTTTGAAAATAATTATTTCTCTTTACTTTCCTCTCTTTGAGGAGTCCAGCCCTTGCCCCAAATCCAGTCTGTGATCTTTCAGGACTTGTGGGGAGAAACCTGCCTCCCTCACCAGACTTGGTGCACAGCCAGCACACTGTAGTCTCTGCAGCAAGAATCAGGCATGGATTCGCTCCCTTCCCAGGCTGGCTCATACACATCCACATGCCTAATTGTGTTCTGATCCCACCTGCGGCCAATGGCAGCCATACGAGGGGTGGTGGAGCTCCGCTGAGGCACTCTTTAGGCATCTGTGCTTAAATCTCACCGGGGGAAGGGGAGTCTTCGACTAAAACACTCTTCTCAGCCCTGACTCAGTACTTCACCCTTAGTCCTTTTACATCCCCGGCCCCTGCCCCCAGCCCAGCAGGTCCATAAAAAGCTTCTACTTCGACTCCTTGTCTTCACTGACACCTAAAGGCTAGCTCCTTAAATGCCTACAAGTCTTTTATGTGCTGCGGGGTACAATGAAATATTCTCTCATTCAGATTCTACTCTCCTCTGACTCAGAGGAAATTCAACCAATCCCTATGTTACAAATGTATTTTCGTCCTATGCATACCTCTACGTATATGTTATTATGATTTCTCATATGTCTTTAAAGTTGCATGTTCTTTGTCTTTTTTTGCCTAAAAGACCCTGAGTCTTTGGAGAAGGCAAACTGCCAAATTTATTTTCCCACATAAACTATGATGATGTATGGCACATTAGGTGAATAATACAAACATTCAATGAGCCGATCTTATCAAAACCTAGTGAATATTTTCATATCTGGTTCTTATACAGATGTGGATGCCTTGCTTTGCTTTATATAGTTTTAAAAAGATGTTTAGGATATGAAAATAACATTATGTGATGCCTAATAGCTTACACTATTGCAAAACAAAATGTTTAAAAGAAAATAATTTCCCAAATAACAAAGACTTGCATCATTAAATGTGATTCCCTTTTAGTTTTGAGCATTTGTTCAGTGGATGGCATTCAAACTCTATGGCCTAATTCCTTTTTTTTTTTAATATCTCACTGATATGTAATTAGATAATCATCCATTTAGATTCACATTTACCTTCACACATAAATATGACAAAAATGTTCTTTGCGGTTTAAAATATCTCCAATCCTGAGCTGTTCATAACTACTCCAGTTGCTGCTTCTCTTCCAATGGACTGGTTATAAAAAGTAAAATACAATTTTTATGTTGTTTAGCTTTGAAATGAAATGGAAATAATTTACTCATAAGAGTCATCATATATGCATACTATTCAAAAAACATGCTCAGTATTAAAATATCATTCTACTTAAATTTTTACAAAACTACAGTACTTAAAATAAGCTGATCAACTGATAAAAAAAGCTAGTTAGTTTAAAAATCTATTAAGAGATATAAATAAATGGCCCAAAACTTTTGATGTGATTGGATATTCAGTAGAATTCCCATTTGACAGTGGAATAACTTCTAAAGACTGCTCTTCTCCTTCTAGGATGTGGCCAGGTGGGTAGTAATCCAGCCCCAGAAGAATAATAAAGGAAAAAAACCTGAGATAAATTGAAAATTCTCATTGCTGATAGAAAAATGGATGGTCCAGGGGCTGCTGGGTGGCTCAGTAGGTTGAGCATCTGACTCTTGATTTTGACTCATGTCATGATTCCAGGACCAAGAGATGGAGCCACTCTAAGGAGCCCGTTCAAGATTCTCTCTCTCCCTTCCGCTGCACCTCTCGCCCACTCATAAGGGCTTTCTCTCTCTCTGAAAGAAAGAAAGAATGAAAGAATGAAAGAAAAGAACGAAAGAACGAAAGAACGAACGAAAGAACGAAAGAACGAAAGAAAGAAAGAACGAAAGAACGAAAGAAAGAAAGAAAGAAAAAGCAGATGGTTGAGAAAGTGCTTGATGAGTTATCTGAGCAATGTGTGTGCATTCAGCTTTTGGGATGGAGTTCCTCTCTCACAAACAATCCCTTTGGATCCACTGCTAATGAAGTCCTCAGATTGGAGAAAAAGAAACAAAAGGAAGAAGAATACCCCTTTGACACTCTTTACTGTGTTAGTCCAGAAGAAACAGAAGCTCTCCTTTCAGATGCAGGGAACACAGAGGGAAAGGACAGGAGTGACTCTTCCACTTAAAACACCATCTTGAATTTGAATGATTTCTTTATTCTAATGACTATATCATTCATATATTGTTATCCATCAGTTCATCTTTTTCTGGGCATTTAAGTCTTTTCTAGTTCATTTTCAATCACTTTGTCTTTTTAAATAGTGTTTACAGGTTAAAATATTAATGTTTTGGAGATGTAAAATGATTTTAATAATTACTAACATTATTCCAGGGTAATATAAAAATGCGTGGACAGACACTTGCTTCTTTTTTAAAATTTTTAAATATTTTATTTATTTCTGAGAGAGAGAGAGAGAAGCAGAGTGAGTAGGGGAGGGTCAGAGAGAGAGGGAGACACAGAATCCGAAGCAGGCTCCAGGCTCTGGGCTGGCTGTCAGCACAGAGCCCAATGCGGGGCTTGAAACCACAAACGTTGAGATCATGACCTGAGCCAAAGTCAGACGCTTAACCAACTGAGCCACCCAGGTGCCCCAACAGACACTTGCTTCTAAGTGAGATATACTAGATATTAGGAAGCCACTACATCCAATGAATATAGATAGACATGCAAAAAGTTCAAAGAAAAGAATAAATTACATGGTCCAATTGGTTAAAACCATCGAATGGTTGTGGTTCCAAAGAAGGCTAGATGAATTAAAATTCCAGATAGAGAAAAGCACTTCCTACCTGAGCTGAGGTGGTTGGCCATTTTCATTCCCGAAGGAACTTTCCTCTAGTTCTGGTGTAGGAAAACGATCTGATTCCCTGCCAATAGCAGAAGTGTTCTGCTAGGGAAAAGAGAAAATAATGGACCTTGCCTCTTAGCTGCAGGGTTTTGCAACCTGAAGAACATAAACTCACAGTTTGCTACCCCGCTAAGCTTTGCCAAATTCTGTGGCCGTGTATGAATGTGGCCGTCTGGAAAAGCAGAATGAAATCCTCTAGGTTTTTTTTTTGCTGTTTAAGAGACGAAACCCCACAAACAAGTTGCCCCCACGCAGAATCTGCCAGATTTTTAACCTCAGTAGGAAAGCAGGCTAAAATGAGCAAAGCTCAAAATACCTGAAGGGACAAACTCTCAGGCCAGATGAGAGAGGGATATTACACGACACGAGGAAGCCAAATGAAAAATGAACAAAAACAAAAACAAAAATGGAACAGTGAAAAATCCCAGCGTCTCATAGTACAAGAAACAGTATCTTTTTAGTTCCCTGTGATTTCATCGACTTTGAAACTTTTTCAGTCGTTATTTATTCAAATATCTTTCTCCCCAATCCCCCCGCCACCGTTCGCAGAATTCCAATTACAGATGGTAGACATATTTTGTTCCACATGTCACTGTATATTTTATTTTCAGTCTTTTAGTTTTCTGTGTTCAAGTTTGCATAGTTCTTATTGTTAGGACATCAAGTTCACTCTATGTTGTGTTCTGCAGTGTCCGCTCAATTCTTAAGCCTACATGGGAGATTTTTCATTTCAGTTACTTTTCAACTCCAGGTGCTCCATTTGATTGGTTTATGTATTTCCCATTGTTTTGTCTATATATGCTTATATGAATATATTTGTTATGCTAATGCTATTGAATATATTTTGGATAGGGTGTTTTTAAATCCTATCTGCTAATTCTGTTACCATTTTTATTTTTGTATTTTTGTATTTTTTTTAATTTTTTTAATGTTTTATTTATTTCTAGGAGAGAGAGAGACAGTGTGAGCAGGGGAGGGTCAGAGAGAGAGGGAGACACAGACTCTGAAACAGGCTCCAGGCTCTGAGCTGGCAGTCAGCACAGAGCCCAATGCGGGGCTCGAACCCATGAACCGCGAGATCATGACCTAAGCGAAAGTCGGATGCTTGACCGACTAAGCCACCCAGGCGCCTCTCTGTTACCATTTTTAATTAAACACCTACTTCTTTCCTACAATTTCCCCCCACTTGCTTTTGGGTCATGATTTCTTGTTTCTCTACATTTCTAACTTTTGACCAAGTGCTTACCATTGTGAATTTTAATGGTTTGATAGTAGATTTTCTTTTCTTTGTTTGTGTACCACTTACTTTGTTCTGGTTAGCAGCTAGTTATTTGTAGGTAGTGTTATTATTGCTGCTTTAAAACTTGTATAGGGTTCTATGGGAGCCTGGGTGGCTCAGTCATTAAAGCTTGTAAAGGGCTCTATTCTCCAACCAGTTTAGCCCCACTCCTGTAACACAGCCTATATGAGAAATCTCCAGAATGTCCTGGGTGTTTAAGATCTTTGGGGAGATTGAGTGGCTCAGTCAGTTGAGCGTAGGACTTCCACTCAGGTCATGATTTCATGTTTGTGGGTTGAGCCCCATGTCAGGGTCTGGGATGACAGCTCAGAGCCTGGAGCCTGCTTCAGATTCTGTGTCTCCTTCTCTTTCTAGCTCTGATCACTCTCTCTCTCTCTCTCAACAGTAAATTAACATTAAGAAATTTTTTAATTAAAAAAAGATCTCTTTATTCTTGTTACTTGAAACTCAAATATTTTCCAGCCATATGCAAGGTCTAAAAATTGTTCAGCTTACAGCCCACTGGTACTCCTTTGCTTGGCCTTGTAGAAGTCCAGCTCTTGCATAAACAGGTTAGTATTCAACAGCATCAGGAAGGGACTTGAGTTACATTTCAGGGGTTCTTTCCAACATAGTTCCATCATCACGTGTATTCTCCACAAAATCGAGTCACTTCATCCTCTCCCAAATCCAGTCCCTTTCTCTTTACCTCAAGCACATGGCTTCGTTCATCATACCATCCTCTTCCGGTGCTGTGTTCCAGAAGTGAACGAAGGCTGGAGACTGGGTGATCCTAGGACTTGCCTTTTGATTTTATCCCCCTATTCCCTGTACAGCTTGCTAATAAAGTCTTAAAACTACTATCTCATATACTGTGTCCAGTTTATACTTGTGCATAGTATAAGGGCAACTAAATCCAAGATGATGCCTGAATTGAAATTCGGACTTCTTTTTAATGTTTCACATCAGCTTTCTCACAAAATAGCTTTAGTTCAGTGTGAATAACAAGATTCATTTTTTTTCTAATCTTGATAACCAGAATTTTAATTTAAATTGTTGGAATGGGTCACCTTTTTGTACTCATTGAAATTAACTCTAAGTCGGCTTGTGCTTCATAGTTTTTTTTTTTTTATAGTCTTTATTTAAATACCAGTGAGTCAACATACTGTGTAACATTGTGTAACACAATTGTAACATTGTGGCTCAGTCAGTTAAGCCTCAAGCTCTTGGTTTCAACTCAGGTCATCATCTCAAATTTGGTAATTTCAAGCCCCACATGCTTGGGATTCTCTCTCTCCCTCTGTCTCTGCCCCTCCCCAACTTGCTCTCTCTCTCTCTTCAAATAAATAAATAAAAATCTTAAAAAATGGACCAAAATTCTGAAACATGTTACCTGGATTTCAGGAGCCATTTGAAAAAAACAAATTAAAACATTATTAGGATTAATTGTTTTATTCAAAGCATCTAATGACACTAGTATCACTTAACTGTTTATGAACTCTCTCTTTTGCTAATAGAGCCAAAAATAAAACTTTTTATTCCTACCTAGGACACTCTGGAATCGGACATGAACAAAATTAGTTTAGAAATGCATTTGATTGGGGCACTGGGGTGACTCAGTTGGTTGACGGTCCAACTTCAGCTCAGGTTATGATCTCACAGTTCGAGAGTGAGCCAGGCGTCTGTCTCTGTGCTGACAGCTCAGAGCCTGGAGCCTGCTTTGGATTCTGTGTCTCCCTCTCTTCCTGCCCCTCCCTTGGTCACTCTCTCTCTCCCTCAAAATAAATAAATATTCAAAAATTTTAAAAATTTAAAAAGAAATGCATTTGACTTAAATGCAAAGCCATGCTTCATAGAATAAAATGTAATCACATCTTCTGAAACTCTACATGTTACAAAATTCTCCATGTACATCTTTTATGACATCTTGTTAAAGCATCTACTAATTTGAAAACAGATGCTGATGTTTTTCAGCAGTGTTGTGTCTGATTCTTTTCGTATCGTTAGTAATGAGCACTGTAACTCCACTGTGGAAAGTAAATTCAACTTGCAGTTTGTGCAAGTTATTGATTCATTATCTGTTTTCTTGAAAAATGACAATTCAATTCAGATTTTTTATTAAATATTTACTTTTTTGATCACTGCTGCTGAAAGCTTTATTGCTTTTATTTAAGGCCATTATTGCAGGGGCACCTGGGTGGATCAGTTGATTCAGCGTCTGACTTCAGCTCAGGTCACGAACTCATGGTTCATGAGTTTGAGCCCCACATTGGGCTCTGTGCTGACAGCTCAGAGCATGGAGCCTGCTTCGGCTTCTGTATCTCCCTCTCTCTCTGCCACTCCCTACCTCATGCTCACTCACTCTCACTCTCTCTCTCTGTCAAAAATAAATAAGAATAGTTTTAAAAACGTTATTATTGCAAAATATATAGGCAATAAATAAATAAATAAAATGCACTGCCAAACATGATAAATTAATCTACAGATATTATCTGAACTCCAGGCTACTCTCGATGGGTCTCTGACTGCACTCTTCAGCCTTTTGTTGCTGCACATGCTTTCTGTATTCTTAATCTTGAATTTTCCACATTTCCCACTGACTACATGAAAGCGAACATGAAAGCTTAGCTTTGCTGGAAGGCTAAGGCATCAGCTGAGGCAAAGCTGGCCATTACAGGCAATGTCTGGCAAGCCATAGTATTGAATATTTCCTCCATTACTGCCCAAGACTAGAAAGAATTCTCTGTCCATAATTGTGAGTGTCTGAGTACTCTGCATTTTTTTTTACATGAAAGCCATTTTTTTTACATGGTGTCTATTAGGGAAGGTATAAGTTGGATTGTTTGTGAAAGTCTCACGAAAACAGAGTTGAGTTACTATCAGTCTTGTTTCAGATTAAACTATGTTATAAATAGTAAGGACTACTTACTGGCAAGAAAGTTCACCACATACACCTTAGTTTAGTTTAATGCAAATTTTAACTGTAATATTTTATGTTAAAATTAAAATCTGAAATAAATTATAACAAAGATGGGATGCCAATACAATAAGACTATGCTGGAATTTTCCTAGGCAAACGAGGCATATAGTCACCCTGTCATAGAGAAGTCTCCCCCATCCCAATGAGCAGCTTAGTCAATTGTTTGAATTATTTTCCTGATTTCTGTTATTTGATTTTCTATCCCTTCTCCACTAGATAATGAAAGCAGAGACTCTGTTAATTTGTCAATGTGTTGCCCAACTGACAGGGTGCATAGACCCACCCTAAACTCTTAATATATATTTACAGAATTAGGGGGAAATGTTTACAACAAAACTCCCATAGTCTCAAAATGTATGAGAACCATATGAAATTTTAGAAAGTCATTTGATTAGCAGTAGCATCGATACACCAAGCGAATTAAATAACTCAAATAACTCATGTTACCTAGAATTGTTTTAGGTGACATAGAAGAAAATAAGAACAAAATAAACCATTCTGAATAACTGGGGTTGGATGTGCGAAATGGAAGTTCACCAATATGCCATGCGTATAATTAGTGCCATGTATTTGGAAAAGTAAAGATCCAGTGTGGACAGAACACATTAGTGGAATGTTCTTATAAAGAGGCTTGGTCTGGGATTTGAAGGAGAAAAGCTTTTTAAAAAGATACTCTATGTGCTAGAGGAAGTGAAAAACGTTAAAAGGGGAGAATGCCTGACATGTGCTGGAGATGTTGATAGAATAGCTCAGCTGAAGGAAAGCTTTCCTATAAAAGAGCAGAAGGTGGAAAGTAACTAGAATCAGGTTGTTAATGCCCCTGAAAAGCAAGTTTACAAGTCCAGACTTCAATTTGTTGAAAACCATGGAAATAATATGAAAAAAAGAATAAAAGTTCTAAAAGCAGTTGCAGAATAAATTTGAGGAAAGGGTGATTACATTTGAGCTGGGTGAAGGATTCTTTCAATTGCAAGTGTCAGAAAACCAGGCTCAAAGTGGCTTATAGAGAAAGTGAATTTATCAGGTTACTGCAAATGGAAAATCTAGAAGCAGGGCTGTCTTCAGGCATATTCAGTAAAGGAATTAACTCCAATTCTCTAACGTTCTATGCCCTATTATGGTGACTTGACTTTTTAATTGTGTGGCTACATTCACGGTTACAGTTCTGCTGCCATTAGCAATTGGAGCTATCAGGTTTCTTCTCTTTATTCAAATATTGAACTTTACATTAATTGGTCTAACCTGAACCATATGTATGGGCGTGAAAATCTCGTGTGTTGACTGGCAGAGGACTAGGTTGTTATCTATATCTAAAATAATATTTTGGCTTCCAGAAATCAAAGTCCCTTTTCAAACCACAAAGCTATCCCCTAAAAGCAAACCCAGATATAATTATTAGGAAGGGCCTAGAAATGGCAAATATCTACATCTTCTATAAGCAGCGGGAAGAGGATAAATTCTGATTTTTTTCTGTATAGTCTTATTCTCTTAGTGATAAAAGTTTAGCAGTTATATATTTATACAGTTGTTAAAATTCATAAGAATAAATATACTCATATCAATCTGTCAGTTTTGAAACGATATGTTTTTATGATAAAGATGACTAAAAATAAACAGAATTAATTTTAATAGTTTCAGAGCATTTCTGGGCATGAAAAATTAGCTATGTTCTGATCCATGACACAAATTATAATTAAATTTCAGTAAAATAAAACGGACCAATGAAATCTTTGGCATATTCACTTAAACACTAAAGTATGACTTTCTCTATATAACCAAGGGTACATTAGCAGGGCATCACTTCTTCGTATTAGAAAGCAGCTCCCATAAAACTCATGTATTCATCTGCTTCATGTTTAAATATGAACCCAATTTAAACAGAATGGGAAGAAAATTTGTGAATTAGTAAACAGTATATGAGAGGCATGCTTATGTGTGATCACATCTCATTCACCTAACAGCGTTCCAAGTTATTGCAAGGGGAATACCTATTGTACAGAGAGGGGTTAAATAATTTACCATGTTTCTCACAAATTAGTAAGTGGTAGAGGCAGGGTCTTAAGCCAGATAAGATACCTGAGAAGCCACTTCCTACTCTACTTTGTTGCTTTGATTTATTAACTTCTGGGTTTTCAATGGACACATTCAGGGTCAGCCCAGTTAATTTCTTAATGAAGGCTGTCGAGGTGATTGCCTTTTGAGTCTACTCCTTGGTACATGTCTTCCAATAAGTAGAGCTGACACTTATTGTCGGCATTCTCTTCGCAACAGCATGACCAGATTTCTGCTGTTAATGAAGAAATCAGCTTAGACCTGCTTTTCCTATGTGGACAGATCTGGTCTTGTGTGTAATTAACCAAACAGTGTTAGAATTGTTATATCTACGTGTCAATATTCCCATACGTTTTCCCAGCAATCTTTTCATGGATCCCAGAATTCAACTGACTTCTTTATTCCACAAGCAGATTAAAGATTAAAAGGCCAATATTTGCTGGGAGTAATAAGAGTGTGGTTTATATTCACAACAAGGATTAAATGACTGATGCATACTTTCCTGAAAGCATATTTAAACAGGCTATATGAACCAGGGAGTGAGAGTAAATTGGGAAGAAAATGGAAAGGAGAAACCTTGCTACAGAGGAAGGCAATTCTCAGAGGAGAAAGACTTAGAATAGTAAAATCTCTCTTGCCTCCAATTATCTCTGAGGCTGAGAATGTAAGTGGGAAGAAATGCCAGGGTTATCGGTCTCTTAAATTTAACTGTCAAAGTTAGACTATAGGAATTATTTTCTTAATTTAAGGTTTGTCAGCCTTTCTGTTATGCATATATTTTCTAGACCTACAAAATTTGCCTTTTTTACCTCTTTTTAAAAAATGTTCAGGGGCACCTGGGTGGCTCAGTCGGTTAAATGTCCGACTTCAGCTCAGGTCATGATCTCATGGTTCGCGGGTTTGAGCCCCACGTCAGGCTCTGTGCTGACTGACAGATTTCTCAGATCTAACTAAGACTCTTATCCCCCAAATAGGTGAGATTAACAGAGATAAGAAAAAAACATCCCCATCATGCTAAATATCATCCTCACAGCAAATCACCCCCAGTACACCTTTAAGTGTGAAGGCTACTGCTTCAAAACAGACACATTCATACCTCAAATACAGTGAAAGCACCTAGAAGGTCACAGACTGAGTGCAACACTCACAAAAGAGGGAAGATGATGCCACACAGCAGGATAGAAGACTCAGGGTAATTTCCAAGCCATTGCGTTCTTTTAAAATAATTTATTTAGAGGTGCCTGTGGGACTCAGTTGGTTGGGCATCTGACTTCAGCTCAGGTCATGATCCCATGGTTCATGAGTTCCAGACCCACGATGGGCTCTGTGCTGACAGCTCAGAGCCTGGAGCCTACTTTGGATTCTGTGTTTCCCTTTCCCTCTGCTCCCTCCCACTCATGCTTTCTCTCTCTCTCTCTCTCTCTCTCAGAAATAAACATTTAAAAAATTTTAAAAATTGTATTTAACTTGCAGTTAGCTAACATACAGTGTGATACTATTTTCAGGTATACAATATAGTGATTCAGCACTTTCCTACAAGAGCACCGGCTGGTGCTCATCACAACAGGTGCATCTTTAGACATGTTATATTTATTTGTACTTGAATCAATACAATCCTTGGTGTGAAGTCATATTAAATTGAAAGTATGTGTTTATCTTACCAGGGTATAGTGCCCAAATGCCTGGAATAACTAGTAGGAGGAAAATGATGAAACTACTTGTTACATGAAGAAAGCTAGGCAGGTAGCTACATTGGTTATGGAACATAAATGAAGAGTTTTGTGAGTTTGTGACTATTTGAAGGTTAAAATGACCTTTAACCCTTGACTATTCTTCAGGAACAAGAAGACTGAGAAAGTTGCCCTGACACCAACAAAGGAATATTCTCCAGCAGCTGCTTCAGACGTGACTTGGGAAAATAATGGACACGGAGAAACCTCACAATGATACAGGATTTTGTGCTTGACACAGTGACAGGCTAGGGAAATTGACTTCTCACTCTTGCAGAGTAATGGGGGATCTGTTTTTATCCAGGAAAGAAACTGAGCAAAATATGTAGCAACCAAAATGGCAGAATATGTTTTGCCAGATACTTCCAGCTATCTGTTTTCTGGAGATTCAATAGAATTTCACCTCCAGGTGCATACTGTGGTAGGTTAGGACCACATGTTTAATTAATAAATGACCAGTAGGCAAATTAATAACATATCACTTATGGAACACTTTAATTACCTATGCCTATTATAGGTTAGAGAATTTAAGTGCAACATAAGATCATTCACCCACATTTTTACTTTTTCTCTCCAGCATAGCAACTGCTAGCATTCAAAATGGTGGTTGTTTCTCTATTAGGTTCCGAAATGATTGCAACAAGGAGACATCTTCTCTTAACCCTAAAGGATAGGAATTTATAGTGAGAAATGAATCTTTGTTATTTAAAAATACAAGGTGTCTAACCTATATCAAGTATTAAGTTGGGGTAGGGTCCTCTGCCTAAGGAAAGGAAAAAACAAACAAACAAAAAAAACCCTCAAGGCAACCAGGCTATACTTGTACATGACAACATCCATCACAATCTTGTTACACGAGACCACTTAATCAGACTACATGTTTGTGTGGTACCGTATATGGGAGACAAAGAAGTAGGAAATATATTAAAGATTAAAAAAAAAAAAAAACCCACACCAAGTGGCGTTCAGGGCTCAGTTCTTGAGGTACCAACCTAACTGAGCTGTGTGGTATGAATAGAGTCGATCCCTGGGAAGAAAAGCCTCAGTGTCATGACTCTCTATGCGAGAATCCTGCTACAAAGGTTTTGAGGTAGCTGGTTATTTTAGTGAAACGTGACGTTGGCTTCACTTGGTGCAAAATATCCAACTATTTTTGTTTTCCGCAGGGCTATGATGAGTCATCATCCATGGGGCTTCTCTTCCTTCCCGTATCCTTGATCACCAATAGTCTTTGCTAAAACCTTGAACATCTTGCTGACCTTGAACATCTGTTCATCTGCCGCTGATAACTCTCTCTCTGTCATGACCAGCTATTGGAAATTTCTTCACATTGCCTCTTTCTTCTCTTAAAGTCAAAGATGTTACTGTTTTGGAGACTTTCTCTTAGCATCTCCATGACAAAATTTCTTCATCTGCAAATAAGGACAATAAAAACTCATATTCTCCAAGGGCAATAAAAATTCATAGTCTACAGAGTGGCTAGAGGGATCACAAAATATTTATTAGGCATTTAGACATTCTTGTTTATCACCACCTTACTATCAGCATCCTTTTTATCTCTGCAATCTAGGATAGACGTGGTAAAGCTTAAGATGTAGTCCTGTACCACGTTAAGAACTATTGGGTCACATAGGTGTTCTTTCCTTAAGCACTTCACCCAATTTAACTGATTTTGCATTCTCTCAAGGTTTTATCTGGTAAAGAAGCAAAAACCTCATCTGTTGTAGGATACCTCCAAATTTGCCTATGAATTTCCATTCATACCCTTGTCCCTTGCTTTGGGTTCCACTAAATGAATCAAAGCAGGGGGTCGTAACTGCCATATTCACTATGTCTAAATTCGACTCAAGACCCCTGTGACTCACACTCCTCCCACACATGCTTGGAAGTTAAACTATTTACTCCTTTAGGTGAGGAAATGATAGTGTTATCAGGAATTTGCCTCAATTTTCTGGTTTGAGAGCCATAGAGTCTGAGGCCTTCTGAGTTTCATCTCAATATGCCATGCTCTTCCTCTTGAATTGAAAATAAACACACCAAATAAGAAATAGCATATCAAAAGCACTACCATTTCTGCCAAGGGCTTAAAAATATATACATTGAAATTCAAAACTGAGAAGTAATTTCTTTATCAGATTGGATCATCACTTTTCCTCGGGCAATACATGTACTGGCTTAATGTGAGAGAGACATTGGAAAAGAAAGGGGAAAAAAGTGTGCAAAAGTAAAACTTTAGTTTAAAATCTCCATATTATATCTTTGCAATACTAATACTAGTTAAAAGGCTGTGGGGGGGGGGTTTGGGGGGACAGTAAGGAAAACATGTAATAATCCATACCAACACACCAAATTTGAGAGTGCTACTTGAGAAAACTAAATGCTGGCAAAAGTGTCTACTAATTTTGTATGCAACCTCACTGCCTTATAAGCCGGCTGCAGAATGAAACACTTCTAACCATGCACAGACAGCCTCTCTATTCCATCTCCCTTCCCTGAAAGAGAAAGGAAATGGGAGTCCTAAACCTTCACTAGTTCTCACCTTATTTATTTAATGACTGATTACATGTTTCTTACCAGAACCAATAACATATTTCACCTCTGTTTTGTCTTTTTACACAGATACGTGATTATGTGCATATCTAATTATTACCTCTACTTTCTGTGTTATCAGGTTATATACCTTAATCTCATAACAGACTCAGTAAACAGTTACTGATGGAGCTCTTTGATTCTGTACCCTTAAATGCAGACATGATGCCTTCCTTATATGCTGGCAGCCCAGAAAGTGCCCAGGTCCTTTCATTAACATTAAAAAAATGCTCACATATATTTGTCATCAGAGTTTTCCAAACAACCCTAGCCAAAGCCTTTAGAACATATTATATGCTGATAGAAAACTACCGCCAAAAATATTTTTTTTCCTTTTATGGCAATTTTTTTTTGTCTAGCAGGATAATATGAATATATTTCAAAAATATATCCAAAACTTTAGACTTTTACGATCATCCTTTAGGTACCTTAACAATCCTCATATAATGGGTTTTCAAATTTCTGGATTTTCTTCAGCCAGGCTTCCTATATTAATGGAAGATTTCCATAGATAGGCCCTGTGGCAGCTAATGACAGCTATAAAAATTAATCCCCAAAGTGCTTCTGCAGGCACATCTATTAAAAGCCTGCATTTCTGATGACGACTCCACTAAGGTTTTCTGCCATTATTGGGAATGTGACAAAATGGCGGACACAACATAACTGCAAATTTCCCCCCTCCAATCGCTGGACATCATTTTAAGATTAGAGGCAGAGGCAAGGGAGAAAGCAAGGATGCCGATGTTTCTGAGGCTTTTTGTTTCATAAAAATGAATTGTGTGTGCTTCAACGTGCATTAAAATAATAACCCAGCTGTTATTTGCACACATTTCATAAAGGGTGACAGAAAATTTTAAAAATATGAAATTACCTGAGAGTCCCAAACAGTCCTGTGAATTGATGAGAACCAGACAAAAAGTTTCTGGCAACACATCCCTGGTTTGCAGTATCTATTTGGCCGAGATCTGAAGTGCGGAACTATTATGGAAAGAAATACAAGTTGATGAAAGGAGCCTTTTTTCCCCCTGATATACCAAGCGTTGTTTATAGGAAGGGATGATCTAGTTCTTTCTCTTGAGGTAGATAATTTAGACTGGGAGCTCTCCCTATCCAGGAACTACCACCTCTGATTAGCCTGGTAACAAGAGCTCTTACCCAGCAGGCCACAGCTGTGGTCCAGAATCCCTCCCTGCTTCTGGAACATATTTTGGTGTTTCTCTGCCCAAATAGAAAAGGCACCTGTATATAGGATATGAATCATTTATTTACAGATCACCATGAACTCTCCAGTTTCACAAACACTGAATTAATTCTTCCTAATTCTTGCTTCTTTTTGTAATGGTCTCACAATTCTAAATTTGGGTTAGTAAGGCTGAGTGCAGAGTCCGGGTCCTGTGCGTGTTCCCCAGGGAAGGAGATACCAGAAAAGCAAGAACAAGGCATTCCATCATCTGGTGAGGGAGAGAGGGTTTTCTGCCACCAAGTTTCATGACACTTGTTCAAAGATCAGTAGTGGCTTTAGAACTGAGGGTGAAATCAACTTCCCAGCCTTGGAATGATCTGCACAACATATTCTTTGGTTTGTTTCTAAAAGAACTAGAAGGTAAAAGAAATACGAAGAAGAAATTAAGTCACACCGTGGGTATAGAGGTACATTCTCTGATTTTTTTCACATTTATTTATTTTTGAGAGACAGAGAGAGACAGAGCACAAGTGGAAGAAGGCCAGAGAGAGAAGGAGACACAGAATCAGAAGCAGGCTCCAGGCTCCACGAGCTGTCAGCTCAGAGCCCGACACAGGGCTCGAAGTCACAAACTATGAGATCATGATCTGAACCAAGTTGGATGCTTAACTGACTGAGCCACCCAGGTGCCCTTAGAATTATGTTTTCTAAATCCAGAATGGGTCTGACCTTTCACTGATGATTTGACATTTGCTAATTTTTATGTTTACTGGCGAATTATTAGACATTCTTAAACTTTAAGTCTTCCACAGTTTGATATTTATGAAATGCATTTTGTTATAAGGTGACATTTCCTTAAATTATCTCTGTTTTAAAAAACTGGGCCCAATGTTTAAATTAATTATAGTTAAACTATAAAACTGTAAACGCACAACACTCAGCCTGTGGCCACCATGGCCTCAACAAGAATTTGCATCTAATTTTAGATTGAAAGCCATGAACTTTATTTACATGTTGCTACTTCTCAATTACCTTGGATACAAACATTTTGGGGGACAAAATGCTGTAACAATGATCTCACAGACATCAGTCTAGATATATCATTGACATTATTATATTCCCAAAATCACATACTCTAAGTGGTAAAATAATCTGCAGTTTATTGATGTAGATTTTTAGTCTTTTAATGCGTAAAATATTATGCCAATTTTTATTAGCCTTGATTCAGAAGAGTTTGCTGTGATGGGCACCTGGATGGTTCCATCAGTTGAGCGACCTTCATATCTGCTCAGGTCATGATCCGAGGGTCATGTGATTGGCTCCACATCAGGCTCTGCGCTGAGCATGGAGCCTCCTTGGGAATCTCTCTCTCTCTCCCCTCCTCTCTTCTCCCCCATTTGCTCACTCCCTCTGTCTAAAATTTTAAAAAAATAATAATTAATTAAATTAAATTAAAAAAGAAAAGTTTGCTGTAAATTGGCAGACATATATGTTGACAGCATCTTCAAGCATTTTGTAAACTTGTGATTTCTCAATAGCTGTCATTCCAGTTATTACAGACAATTCACTTTTGGCAGGGAGTTAATAGTATTGCTCAATTCATTAATAACTAGATACAGAATTTTGTTTTGCTTTATGTTTTCAGTCTTTATTTGTTCCCTTTCCATATTTGATCCACTTTATGTATTCATTTTCCATATTTGTTTTGTGTCCTTCCTCTCTGCTTTGTACAGCATAAATGTATCTTACCTATGCAGATATGTCATACATATGTATATACCTAAATGTACACACAATAAAGTACTTACATATTTTGAATATACAATGATAAAAACACAGAGAATCATCTTCATCGTTATCATCATCGTCATCTTTAAACAGGACTTACCAACTGCCCTCCATCTAGGGCTTTGCTACCTTAAATGAAACACATTCCATTCCCTTGAACAGAGTTGGTAATATTCTTCATCTGTGCTACATGCAATACACTTCAGCTTTGTGTCAATTCAGACAAGTTCCTTACCCTTTCGTGACCTATTTGATCATTTGTAAAAACGCAGTAAAGATTTATGCCTCACATGCTTGTGCAAATAAGATAATTATCCTACATAGACCACTTATTCCCTTGATAGCCCCTTGCTTGACAAATAGTGTGTGTTCAATAAATAGAATCAGTCATTTCTAAGTCGTAAATTTCATTAATTTAATGATAGCAGATTCTTCACTCTATCTCTGATCTTTGTATCAAATCTGAGTTATACTATCTGTATGGATACACCTTATAAGAGCAGTTTCCTTCCACTGCTTCCCCTCAGGCTGTGGTTGTCATACGTTGGATTTTACAAACAGTTAATTAAAATTTAGGAGCTGATGGGGCACCTGTGTGCCTCAGTCAGTTGAGCCTCTGACTTCAGCTCAGCTCATGATCTCGTGGTTGGTGAATTTGAGCTCCGCATCATGTTCTGTGTTGACAGCTCAGAGCCTGCTTTGGGTTCTGTGTCTCCCTCCCTCTCTGCCTCTCCCCTGCTCTCACTCTGTCTCTGTGTCTCTGTCTCTCTCTCTCTCAAAAATAAGTAAACATTAAAAAAAATTAAAAAGAAACCTAGGAACTGTTATCTATTTTCACGTGCACATATTCAAACTCTCACCTTCATCTCTGATGTTCAAAAACAGAATCAAGGAATGAATGATAGCCAATTTTGCTTCTGTCTATGCAAGCAGAAGATGTAGGAGGTACATGTAATATTTTTCATGTGCGCAAGTCTCTGGGATAAAACTACCACCTGTATAAATACAATGATGGGTTCAGTGCAAAACAAATAATGGATATTCTATCAAGGACTACAGTGCGCTCAAATTGAATTGGAAAGAATAACAAATCAGTAGTACATATCATGCTGCTGAGATGTCTGCCATAGACCAATTTCAACTAGGAAAATGACATTGTAACTTACATGATAGCAGTCTTGCAGGGAAAAAACAAGCACACGTATACAGTATATTTGCTTTTAAAAATTTTTAAGCAAAATTAAAGGTTCTATTTAGGAAGCCACATAATGGACAGTGAAAAAAATAACAGCTAAAATTTTTGTACGTGAATAAAATAGTTTTCTCAGTGTGCATGTACTTGGCACTGGAAAATAAATCAGTATAGCTTTCTCAGTAAAACAACTGAAAATTATCTAAAAACACCCTGGCAATCCATTAAGAGCTTTTATTGTTTGTTTGTTTGTTTGTTTTAAAGACAACTAATGTTGTTAAGATAATATTTAAAATAGCTGTAAAAGATCAAATTCTGTCCAGTCAGCATGAAGAGCTCTGTGTGTCCAATTCCTTATGAAACTGGTGGAAATTATTTTAAAAAGAAAATAAAAGACATTAAAGCCCTGGAAACGGTCCTAAGGTAATAAAGCACAGGAAACAACATCTACTCAAGGAAATCTCCAAAAATACTATCAAAAAAGTTGGAGTCTGGTGTTTGAGCTAAAACCTCACCCTTTTTTTCCCCTCCCATTGGATCTTCTTTGGTCTCTATATTTGTTTACATTTTGCAAGATTTATACAAATGAAATAATATACAATACCCACTTTGTGACTGGCCTTTTGAACTCAATGTATTAAATTTAAGATACATTGTGGAAGTATCATTAGTTCACCTCTTTTCCTTGTTGCATAGTATTCTGTTGTTTAGATATGCCATGTTCTGTTTATTCTTTCACAGAGACATTTAGATTGTTTCTAGCTTTGCGCTACTGTGAATAACGCTTCTATGAACACTTGTGTGCAAATCTTTATATGGATAAATAAATAAATATATATATATTATTTTTCATTTTGCTTAAGTAAATTCCTGGGAGTGACATGGCTGACCCATAAAGTAAGTATAGGTATATCTTCAACCTTAAAAGAAATTTCCAGAAATTTTCCAAATCATCTTATTATATTACATTGGCATAATTAATGATGAGAGTTCCAGTTACTCCAGATCCTTCCCAAAACTTGTATTTTGTTTTCAGTCTCTTAAAAATTTTAGTTACTCCAGGAGTACCTGGGTGGCTCAGTTGGTTGAGTGTCTGCCTCTTGATTTTGGCTCAGGTCCTGATCTCACAGTTTGTGAAACCAAGCCCCATGTTGAGATCCGCACTGACAGCATGGGGCCTGCTTGAGATTCTCTCTTCCTCTCTCTCTCTATCCCTCCTGGCTCATGCATGTGCATGCTTTCTTTCTCTCTTTCAAAATAAACATTTTTAAAGTAAGTAAATAAGTAAATTTTTAGTCATTCCAAAGGATGTATATTTCATTGTTATATTAATTCGTTTACCCGATGGCTAATTACACTGATTTTTATATGGTTATTGTCCATTCATCCCTCTTTACAAAGAGTCTGTTAAAGTATTTTACCTACTTTGTAAATTGTGTTGTCTGTCATTATGGAGTTGTAAGAGTTCTTTATCTATGTATGATACAAGTCCTTTTCAATATGTATGTAATATTTTCTCCAAGTCTTCAGCTTGTCTTTTCATTTTTTAGTGGTGAATTTCAAGGAGAAAAATCTTTAAAATATTTTTTTATGTTCAATTTCTCCTTTTTTAATTTCAATTTATGCATATTTGTCCTATAAACATTTTTTAGTGCAGTTGCAATGATTTTCACTTACTTTCTTCTAGAAGACTTATAGTTTCTTAGTTTTATATTTGTTAACATAATCATAGAGCTAGTCATTGAACAGAGAATAAGAATAGTTGTTAGTATTTCTTAACAATATACCAAGTACAAGGTACTATAGTAAAGTACCTAGGTGCTAAGTGGATATAAACAAACTTAGAAAAAAAACTTAACTAGTCAGATGACCCTTTCTAAGGAGGTATATCTAAGCTGAGGGATAATGGAATTTAATACAAAGAAGATCAGCGGAAGATTAAGCACTACATAGTCAACACAGATGCAAACATCAAGAGATAAGAGTGCATGATAGCGTTAAAAAAGCTATTTTAGCTTGATTGAATCTTAGCATGTAAAGGAGTGACAGCCAAGGGACAACTTTGAATGATAGGAAGGGCTGGATCTGACATCCTGTGCTGTGGAGTGGAGACTTTACTCTGAGGGCAACATGAAACCATTGACATGTTTTGTTTTGTTTTGCCTTTTTAAAATTTTTATTTTAATTCCAGTTAGTTCACATAGAGTATTATACCACTGACATGTTTTGATCAGGAAAAGAATCTAATACATTTTAATTTGGGGAAAATAACCACACTGGCTGCCATGTGCAAAATTAATTTGAGAAAGACTAACAGATAAGGGGTTGTTCTGATAACTGAGAGAGGAAAAAATAGGAGACTCAAAATGAAGTATTAAGGTCGTTTGGAGAGAGAGTTTTGAGAGTAAGTTGGCTAAATTCAATCATTGAATCCATGTGTTCATTAGGCAGAGGAATGAGTGAAATTTGGTGTGCAGGTATCTGGCTTGAACAAATATGTGAATGTTTCCAATGTCTACCAATATAGAAAACAAAGAACAAGACATGAATTTGAGAGGGAAACCTCATTGGTTTACCATGTTTGAGATAATAATCACATATTTTAATGGTGTTGAGTAAATGCTTGATAGCATAGGTACACACATAACTGTAGGAAGTCTTAAACTTATCAGTGGTGTTTGATTCATTAAAAGAACATATGAATGTATGAGAGAAGATTATTAGTATCCCTTTGCTTGAGTGTCAGAGTACCCTGGGTGTACTATATTACATACACTTGGTGGTCAGTATCTACTTGTCTGTTTCACACCTACTTTACCAGACTGTGGTGGAGACTCAGAACTTGGCTCTTCATCATTCTATTCCACGTCATGAAGCATAACCGGCATGTAGTACTGTTTATGACACAAATAAACAAATAGTGGGTGAACAAATGAATATATTAATGAATCCATGAATAAATAAGATTTGAGGATTTCAAAATGCCCTTCTGATATCACAGCCTCAAAAGTCCCAGAACAGTCTATAAGTCAATCACAAATATCATACCTATTCATTGTGAGTCCAACAAAAGATAGTCCTTATATATTTATAAAGAGCAAATGTCACTGTCTAGGGGATTAGCATTGCCATGATTGCTGGAAAGGGGTTTCCTGGCCTCCTAGGCAGCTACTTTCTGGAAACAAGTATATTCAGCCATTATTCAATGATACACTTTTCAGCAAGTGATTAGTTCAACTAAAATAAATATTATAAGTCACTTTTAAAATTCACTGTACCATTTCTCACTGATTTTATGGTGCAAGATAAATGAACACTGTGGAGAAGCTTGGGTTAATTGTCTTAGAATGAAATTTATATGTTAAAAAAATAGGTCTGCAAACATGGACACTTAACTCACAGCATTCTGATTACATGCCCAGGAAAATAACCTATTACACTGAATATACTACATTTAGAGGTGAATAAATATCTGTAAGTTGATAAATGAAAAATAATTGCATGAATGAAGTAATTATATATAAGAGCTGGACCATGACAGAGCAGATAGTAGCAATCAAAAATTCATACCCTTCTTTTTATTATTAGATACACAAGAAATAAATAAAAGGATGTTAATCTTACATGATTTTTAACAACCCTTTGCCATGTACCCTCCCACTCATTACTAACTATGATAAAATGCCTTTTAGTAAGTAGTTTGTGGTGATTTGTAATCCAGTGCTTTTCTCAGTATAGTCTCTAATCTATACAAGCCCTCAAAAGATTGGGTTTCCAGCCTGCCATGAGGTGAATACTCAAGTCAGAGTGTTAAGAATTTTTTATAGGAATTTTCCTTTCTGGTGATGAACAATGAAGTAATCCATTTTTAATTTTTACTACAGTTTACTGAAAGATCGGAACACGGAATTGTGACATTGGAAATAAAATCTGTTATTTTATTTATTTATTTATTTATAAATTCTTCATCACAGACAATGTGAAAAGCGATCTATCTGGTCAACAATTTGTACACTAAGTACACTCTTGTCCTTTTGCATTAGTGGAACTTGTACTTCTTGTTCTGAAACAATGTGGACACTCAACAGTTTGCTTTTATGATATTTCAATGTTAGAACAATGTAATTTTATTTCCATTCTTATAATTGATGCATTATATCCCATTGTATAAACATGTTGTATATTGTACAACACACGCATTGTATAAATGTGTGTATATACTATAATCCCTCTACTAAATAAAAATGTAGGTTCTTTGTTTACTTGTTTTGGAGTAATGAAATAAAAGTCCTTCCACATATATCTTTAAACATACATGTGAGCTATACTTAGGACAGATTTGTAAAAGCCTAATTACCAACTCAATATATGTGCATAATTAAAATGCAACTGTATAATGACCAATTACCTTCCAAAAATACTTATTAAAATGTTTTTCTCTTCTATTCTGGTTATAGCAAGTTAGTTTACAGGAGGGAAAAGTTTCCACCAGGAAGAATTAAAAACTAAATGCAATTTTTAAAAATTGAAGGCATTGAAGAGGAATAAAGGCAGCCAGAGAAGTCATTTCATCTCTCTGAGAACGCCCAGGATAAACCACTCATTGATGGGATTCCCCACATTCTACAGCTGTTTTCCTCTTGAAATACTATGTGATTCATCAGTGGGGAAAAAAAGTATAATATGTATTTTATTTTTTCCTAGTGATCATGATTTTGACTCAAAATGAGAACCAACGTTCACCCATAGCTCGTTAGAGAAAAGATTCTGGTATGAATCCAGAGGCTGTCACTTATTAGCTCTTGAAGCATTGGCCAATTTCCCTCAACTCTCACAATCTTATCTTTCTTACTTAAAAAATGTGGATAGTGATATCTAACTCACCACATTCTTAGAAAGAAATACAAGATTGAAAGTTTTTAAAGTTCTTGGCCCCAAGAATAGTGGTCACTAGACATTAATCTACTTCCTAATCAGTTTTCCAATCCCCTTTGACTTTGTTCAAAATGATTTTAGATCTTCTTTCTCTCTGCAGGCCAGTGAGCTGGACATCATTGCTTTATTATATCAACTGCTTAGGAAGGAGTTAATAAGTTAAATGCCTGCCAGGCTTAGATGCTTTCTCTACAAGAAGCCTGCTTCCTCATTCTTGGTGGGATATCTGTTTCCCGAGTCAATAATGGAGTCAGTCCCCCCTGGGTTTAGTTAATTGCCCCTGGTCTGAGGCAGTTTGGGCCACATTGCCAGTAGTTCAATCTACTGCTTTCATGCTCTGATTCCAGGTAGCGAGTTTGTCTATTTTTTTACTTTGAAATTTGAGATCGTGGAGTTAGGGAATGCATACATATCTAGGAGGGGTATATGCATATTTATGCTTACCTGTGTGCACTTGGTGATGCACAATGGACATTTATCCAGCCCCCATGACCATGAGGACAGTAGGAAGCTTCGGGGGGGTTTGCAAACCCTCCAAACGGTTCTCTATCCAGGAAAGCCTGTTGTCCTTGCCTTGCAAGTCCACGTCTTCTATTAAAACCTTTAGTTAGTGGTTTCCTAGTATCTCGAAGCAGCTTGTGCTTGTTCCCAGGGAATCTGAGAGCTCACAACCAATGTCACTGGTCCACCTCTAGGCAAGTTATTGTCTTCTGACTTCCTAGCTCCATTCTGAAGCAATGTGCACGTTTGCCCTGTGTGCAGATCATACTGAAAGGCACTGGGGTGGCTCACTCATTGGTGGAGGCAATAAAATTGGCTCAGGGAATAAAATCATTTGGTCTATTTTTAGCTGCTACATTTCTGATGCCTGTCACCCTTTTTAATATATCCCTTGTGATACCATTTCTCCCACTCCCAATTCCACGAGGACACTTGACTTTCTTCTATTCCTTTGAACACCAATGTTCATTCCTATCTCATTCCAGAGAATCACAATACTGACCATTTTAACCTAAGAAGTCTCAGCCAACATTCCTATATTCCATCAGCAGATTTGAGATAAAAATTCCTTTTTAAGTTGAAATTGTGCTCTACACAGTATGTATAATAACCATACTTCAACTAGTGCTGAATTAGTTATAGTTGCTGATCTGCTCTAGGGGAAAAAGATTATTAAGTAAAGAGGTCACTTTCTTTTCCATCTTTCTCTTTTATCGGCAGGACTTTATGTGTTCACGGTCCATGGTCTCCAGAAAAGCCTCCATTAAGGATTTCTGTTTGTTTGGATTTGAAGTGAGGAGAGCACTGTAGATGAATGACATTCTGGGCTCCTACAGCAGAGGATGGAATTTAGGTCAAGAAGAAAAAGAACCCCAAATGTATCCTCTTCTGAACTCTGCAAAATATTTCCCCAGATGAAGGTTGGAACCAGAGTACTGACTTCATTTGAAAATATTCTGAGTCAAAATATGAAGAATCATGTAGTGTGAAATTTGCAGCACCTGTTAGTTTAGCTTTTATTGTCATCTGAAACCAATCGGTTGAATTTAGAGAGGCAGTGTAGACAGGGGTATGAATGTACACTTAAGCTTGCTCCTTCCCTAGAATCCCAGCACTTCTACTCTCCAGCTATTTGGCAAATGGACATCTACACATCTCAATGACTTAATTTTTTTGCATTTTAAAAAACATTTTAATGTTTATTTATTTTTTAAATATTTATTCATTTTAGAGAGACAGAGCATGAGCAGGGGAGGGGGAGAGAGAGAGGGAGACACAGAATCTGAAGCAGAATCCAGGCTCTGAGTTGTCAGCACAGAGCCCGATGTGGGGCTTGAACCCATGAACAGCGAGATCATGACCTGAGCCAAAGTCGGACACAACCGACTGAGCCACCCATGTGCCCCAAAGTTCATTTATTTTTGAAAGAGAGAGAGAAAGAGTGGGGGAGGGGCAGGGAGAGAGGGAGACACAGGATCTGAAGCAGGCTCCAGGCTCCAGGCTCTGAGCTGTCAGCACAGAGCCTGACACGGGGCTTGAACTCACGAACTTCGAGATCATGACCTGAGCCGAAGTCAGATGCTTAACTGACTGATCCACACAGGTGCCCCAATTTTTTGCATTTTAAAAATAAGATTATATGAGTAGCTATACAACAGAGGGCTTTTTTTTCTTAATGGATAAATGAATTAATGCATGTAAAGTACATAAAACAGTGCCTGGCATGTGGGAAGGGCTCTGTAAATGTTAGATATAATTTAGCAAAAAAACAAAAGTGAGCTTACAGAACACAGTTATGATAAGAATATTGTCCAGTTCGCTAATATTGGTCATTTAAATATGATTCACACTGTAAAAATAGTTGAGGGTTTTTTCAAATTAATATAATATCTGAGAAAAGAACATAGTTACTAGAAGATGCATTGAAGATAATATGGTGTTATTATTTTGTGTATCCAAATGTCACAACGTAGTGGTAAGGCGTTACCATGACTCTTATCTACGGTATATCCCTGTCAGTTGCTTACACAGTCCTTCTTCATTTAAACACGTGCACTACACATGTATATTTATATGGATCGTATATAGATAAGTCTTAGGGCAAAGTGATTTATTTCTGTGGCCCTTTTTTCCTTCCAAAATAACTACGTGGTGCACCTGGGTGGCTCAGTTGGTTAAGTGTCTGACTACGGCTCAGGTCATGACCTCGCGGTTCATGAGTTTGAGCCCCGAGTGGGGAGTGGGGCTCTGCACTGATAGTGTGGAGCTTGCTTGGGATTCTCTACCTAACTCTCTGCCCCTCCCCTGCTCATGAGCACACATTCTCTTTTTCACAAAATACATACATAGTCTTTAAAAAAGGAACTCTAGAACTCTAGTATGTAGGGAAATGTTCTGCAGAGGAATATTCTTGTGTAACCTTTCCACAATATCTGTGCTTCTATAATTTCTTTCAAAATTCATGTTTCAGTTGAAATGCCAGAGAAGCTTCACTTACAACTGACAGGCTTGTTGTTACACATTTTATTTTATCATAATCCTCTGATTCATATTCATTTTTGTAAGATAATATATTGCTCAGTAACAAATTTTAATGTATGGACTGATGTGTGACTCTGAGCTGTTGATAGCTGTGACTTTTAGTAACATCTAAACAATTGGTATTAAGCTGAGGCAGAGGGTGGATATCCTTCTTGCATATTTCTTAGACTCTAAAAGTCTCTAGTATTCTATACTATTTAAAAAATTTTCAAAAAATTTTAATGTTTATTTATTTTTGAGAGACAGAAAAAGACAGAGTACAAGCTGAGGAGGGGCAGAGAGAGAGGGAGACACAGAATCTGAAGCAGGCTCCAGGCTCTGAGCTGTCAGCACAGAGCCCAATGTGTGGCTTTACCCCATGAACTGTGAGATCATGATCTGAGATGAAGTCAGACACTTACCTGACTGAGCCACACAGATGCCCCTGGTTAATCAATTTTAAACATTAAGAAGTAATAGTTTTACTTACATGAAAGAATAATAGTAGAAATATATGTGGTGTATATGTATGTGTGCCCACACACACACACTCATACATATGCATACAAATGTGTACCTAAAATATTTATGTATGGATACATGTATATATGTGAGTTTCACTATTTTTTATATATGAAACATATATTCTGCATATGTATATCTATGTGTATTTATATAATACTTAAGAAATAATAAGCACAAATTATAAACATGTAGCCTTTTGAATTTTCACTAAGTGAATATATTTTGTAAAGATCACCCAGGTCAAGAAACAGAACCTTACCAGCAACACCCAAGCCCCCTCGAACTATCTTCAATTCCCTCTGAGGATAACTGCAATCCTAGCTTCTAACATCAGAGATTAATTTTAGGTTTACTCAGTAGGTTTTTGTTTTTTCTTTCACTCTGTGAAGCTTCAGAATTTACACACAACTGAGGCACCTGGGTGGCTTGAGTCTGTTAAGCATCTGACTTTTGATTTCAGCTCAAGTCATGATCTCGCTGTGGTGAGATTGAGTCCCACACTGGGGCTCTTTACTGATCATGGAGCCTTCCTGGGATTCTTTTTCTCTCCCTCTCTCTCTGCCCCTTCCCCGCTCTCTTTCTCTTTCTCTCTCAAAAAATAAAAAAATAAAAATAAAAATTATAAAATAAAAAAAAAGAGGGATGCCTGGGTGGCTCAGTTGGTTAAGTGTCCGTCTTTGGTTCAGGTCATGATCTCATGGTTTGTGAGTTTGAGCCCCACATCGAGCTCTCTGCTGTCAGTGCAGAGCCTGCTTGGGATTCTCTTTTTCGCCTCTCTCTGCCCCTCCCCCCCACATGCTCGCTCTCTCTCTCTCTTTCTCTCTCTCTCTCAAAAAAAAAAAAAATAAACCTAAAAAATATTTTCACACATCCATGCTGGGACAGGGGACCATATGCTCAAAAACCTACAGCTCTCCAGTCCTTGAAAATTTCCCTCTCGAGTCCTTAAGGGTCACAATAGCTTGGCTGGTTTCTTGATTCCCCAGCAGTACTTCTCTGCTGTGGCAAAGCTCAGGTGTGTAGTTTCCAGCCCTACACTCAGACTCAGCAAATAGGGGCACCTGGGTGGCTCAGTCAGCAAAGCGTCCAACTTCAGCTCGGGTTGTGATCTCGTGGTCCATGGGTTCGAGCCCCGCATTGGGCTCTGTGCTGACAGCTCAGAGCCTGGAGCCTGCTTCAGATTCTGTGTCTCTCTCTTTCCCTGCCCCTCCCCTGCTCATACTCTGTCTCTCTGTCTGTCTGTCTGTCTCTCTCTCTCTCTCAAAAATAAATAAACATTAAAAAAGAAGGTTAAAAAAAGAATCAGAAAATACCCTCTGAAAAACACTACCCCACAATGCTGGTGCCCCCTGTACTTCCCGGCGTAACCTCCCCACCCTTCACTCAATCAATGCATCCGCCCATGCATGGTTCCCTCACGGTTCTCTAATGCCACCCACACTTGATGAATTGTGTTTCATTCGGACTTTTTAGTTGCTTTTGATGAGAGCGTTGTTCCCTTATAAGATCCTCTATCTTACTCAGAAACAGAAAACTAGAATATAATATATGTAATATAATTTTGAGACCTACATTCTATTTCACAGTATGAACATTTATTTATGGTTGTGGTCAGAACTGGCAATAACACTGAAGATAAAACTAATTTAAAGAGCAGGTGATTAATTCAGCCTGTCTGAAAATAATTAACTGAAATATTAAGATAGGCAAGGAAAGGGGGTGATAAAATATTGATTGTACTTGATTAGAGGTAAAGTAGAATTCCCGTTCTCTTTATTCCAAGGCAAGTAAAATATAAATCTACCGGATTTTGCTAATGAACGTTTTTCCTCAGGTGTTTTTCTCTAGGGTTAACGCAGCTCTCCCTGCAGATAAGGGAGGATGACTATTATCAAAAAGATAAGAGGGGACGCCTGGGTGGTTCAGCGGTTAAGCGTCCAACTCTTGGTTTCAGCTCAGGTTATGATCTTGCAGTTGGTGAGTTCCAGCTCTGCATCGAGCTCCCCGCTGGCCACGCAGAGCTCACTTGGGATTCTCTCTCCCCCTCTCTCTGCCCCTCCCCTGCTGCTGCTGTCTGTCTCTCTCAAAAGAAGTCAATACACTTAAAAATTTTTTAACAAATAAGCAAAATTGGGACATTCTCAGACAAACCAAGACAAGCTGTTCATCCTATGGACAAACCACCTTCCCCAGTGAAATTCCTTCCCAGTCTCAAGGTTTACTCAGGCTCTGCCTGTGTGGCACTTTAGCAACTTCTGCACCATCCAGCGGACCACAGTTGTGATCTCCTGTTAGGTGTGGACCTCAGACCTGGGAGTGCTGGTGGGGGCTCTTCCTTGGGCACACCACCTCGGCCCAAGGCATGGTGGCTGCTACTTACATCCACTATTCCTATATTGTTTAGAGCCCTCTTTCCTTCCAGTAAGCTGTTACCTTATTACTCCAATTTCCTGTTGTAGTTAATCATATGCTTTAGGTGAAATCTTCCTCATTCAAATTTCTATGCTGTGTCTGTTTTGTATTTGTACCCTGCCTGGTACATACGGCACCTTCGGTTTTTAAATAGCACTTAAAACATCACCTGGCACCTAAAAAGCGCCAAATACATATTTGTTTATATATTAACATATGTATTATGTTGGTATGAAAATTTTGCCAGTACCTCTCACACAGAATTGGATGATAGAAAAACAGTAGGAAACACTTTTTATGACAAAATAGACCTAGTTCTAATCAGTTGATATTAAACTGGAAAGAGGAATATAAATGATGAAGAACTACAATGTTATTTTTTTTCCATCCTGATCCATTCCAGAAGTACTGTGGTGATGAAATGTGGGCCAAAGTCAGAAATAATAAAAAATGTTTTGCCTAAATATAATTTGGGAGTAAGGCTCTTAATAATTTACAGTTGTTGATAATATTTTGTAGAATAAAATGAAGAATTATTTTCTTAATTACTAGATTTTATGACCTTAAGGGACCCTGGGTGGCTTATTCGATTAAGCATGTGGACTTCAGCTTAGGTCATGATCTCTCAGTTCTTGTGTTTGAGCCCCATATCAAGCTCTGTGCTGACAGTTTGGAGCCTCTACTTCAGATTCTGTGTCTCCCTCTCTCTGCCTTCCCCCTGCTCACACTCTGTCTCTCTCTTTCTCTCTCTCAATGATAAATAAATATTTTTAAAAATTAATAAATTAAAGTAAATTTTTAAAAAAAGTTTCTGACCTTATTGGAGTAACTCGGGTTCACAAAGCCTAAAATAATATTTACATTTGCAGAACTAGAAAGTTAAGTTTAGGATTTGTAATACCATCACCACCACCCCCTCCTCAGTGGGAGTTAATTACAACATTACAATATGGGAAACATCACCTTACCAATGGGTTTCTAGATTCGGATATTATAAGAGAAACAGGTCACCCTGATCAAGCAAATTCAATATTCCCTTTGAATTATTTGCCACCTCTAGGGTGCACTTAACTCCTTCAACACTGATAATTAAGCTTACATTTCTTAACAAAGAGAACTGGCATTGATTTTTTTTCCTAGCGCTAATGATAGATTGTTCCCTATTGTTAGAGGTATTGCAAAGGTCTGCCATTTGTTTGGGGAACCTCTTGACTTATTGCTATATTTATGTTCTCTCTTCTGTTGGAGACTATGACTCTACATCATTCATTTCCCATATCTCAGAGGTCACTGCCCTTGGTTGCCTGATGTTTTGAAAACCATTGTTTTCTAAGTTTGGTCCAGTTTTTTCATTGTATCCGGTTAGAGTATAAATCTGGTCCCTGTTGTTTAATTATATTTAGAAATGACTCAAGATTTTTGACTATTATTATATTATTGGGAGATTGGAAATAAAGCTTTAATTTTAAATACTTTTTAATTCACAGAAATCAGATACCCTTAGATTAAGCCACATTACCACATAAATGGTGCAAAAGAACCTAATGCACATGACAGTGAACCAGGTTACAAATCAGAGGGAAGGTTTGGTTAGTAAAACTAATTTTCAAGCAGGTTTTAAAATTATTGTATTTGAAGCTGATGCTAAGCATGTGTGTAGGTAAATTTGCATTGAAGTTTCTAACATCCACCTCAAGAGGGCCCTCTGTGGGGCACCTGGGTGGCTCAGTCAGTTAAGTGTCCGACTTTAGCTCAGGTCATGATCTTACGGTTCATGGGTTCAAGCCCTACATCAGGCTCCGTGCTGACAGCTAAATCAGAGCCTGGAGCCTGCTTGGGATTCTGTGTCTCCCTCTCTCTCTGACCCTCCCCCGCTCACACTCTGTGTCTCTCTCTCAAAAAACTAAAATAAAAACATTTTTTAAAAATTTAGAAGCTACATGTTTTGTGTGATTCACACTATGTTGTCATGTCTTAGAAATCAATGAAAGGGGAAAAAATCTGCTTTTCTTCCTGTGCTGTCTATTTGTCAAGATTTGTATGCCCAGTTCAATGGTGGTATCAGAAGTTTAGCTGTGGTGACAGACAGACTGAAAAGATAGAAAGCATTCAGATCACCAGTGACTTGAAAGACCCAACAAGGGATTTTTACTTTATTCCTTCTGTTTTGAGAACTCATTGATACCACCTGAAGACAGGGACTGGGATGTGTGACCTGTGTTTTGAAACAGAACTTTGTCAACAGGCTTTCTAAGTGTATCACTTTCCCTAGACCAAATAAGATATTTTAAAGTTACTTTTCTTCTGAGAAAGGGATAAATTGTATCGTAAGTCTCAGCAAGCCAAGCCTGGGGGAAAAAAAGAAAAAGAGGTTTTTCCACATTAAAGGTAAGCATCGTGAAATGCCATGAATGGTATGGGCCACATATTCCAAGAGAGGTTGCTCTTTCAGGCACCAAATGTTTCCCAAGTTCATAGCTGGAGTAAGGTATTGGATTTACAAGCCTTGAAGTGTACTGTTACAATCATGGCAAAGTTTCACGTGGCAGTAGTATATCTGAAGCACAAACAACCATAACAACACCACATTTTTGAGGGTTCACGTGTGTTTTTTTTTTCCAATGTCAAAAGAACGAATGGCTGGCTGGCTATTATTTGGAGATGAGTACTAAGAAATATAATATGAAAGTCTGGGTCCATTCCATTACAAATATTGAGAAATTATTCTTTTGAAAAGATACCTGCACCCCTATGTTCATTGAAGCATTATATACAATAGTTAAGATACCAAAATAACCGAAGTATCCATTAATGGATGAATGGATAAAGAAGATGTGGCACACAAAGGAGAAAGGGGTGATAACAATGAACAGCACAGAAGTAGAAACAATTACAAGAGAATATTATAAAACACTATATGCCAACCAACTGGACAACATAGGGAAAGTGGATAAATTCCTAGAAACATATCAATTGCCAAGAGTGAAACAGCGAGAAATAGAAAATTTGACCAGGCCAATAATTAACAAAGAAATTGAATCAGTAAGCAAAAAAAAATGTCCAACGAACAAAGTGCAGGAACAGATGGTGTCAAAGGCAAATGTTACCAAACATTTAAAGGAGAGTTAATGCCTATTCTTCTCAAATTATTCCAAAAAAATAGGAAAGGAAGGAAGGCTTCCAAATTCATTCTATAAGGCCAGAATTAGCCTATAACAAAATCAGATAAAGACACCACACACCCAAAAAGAACTATAGGCCAATATTCTCATGAACATAGATGCAAAAGTCCTCAGCAAAATATTAGCATATCAAATCCAACAACACTTAAAAAAATTCCTTAACCATGATCAAATGGGATTTATTCCTGGGTTGCCAGAGAAGCTCAGTGTTAGCAAATCAACATAGTACATCGCATTAACAAAAGAAAGGATAAGAACCATATGATCATTTTAGTGTATGCAGAAAAAGTATTTGATAAAGTACAATATCCATTCATTATAAAAAACCTTCAACAAAATAGCTTTGGAGGGAATATATCTCAACATAATAAAGGCCTTATATGAAAAATCCACAGATAACATCATCGTAAGTGGGGAAAAAATGAAAGCCTTTCTTCTTTGGTCAGGAACAAGACAAAGATGTCCACTCTCACTTATTTTATTCAACATAGTACTGGAAGTTCTAGACATAGCAATCAGATAACACAAAGAAATAAGAGGCATCCAAATCAGCAAGGAAGAAATAAAACTTTCATTACTTGCAGATGGCATGATACTATATGTAGAATACCCAAAAGATTCCACCAAAGAATTCCTAGAACTGATACACAAATTCAGTAAAGTTGCATGATATAAAATCAATGTACAGAAATCTCTTGTATGTTTATACACCAATAATGAAGCAGCAGAAAGGGAAATTAAGGAATCAATACCATTTACAATTGCACCAAAAATAATAAGATACCTAGGAATAAACCTAACCAAAGAGGTTAAATACCTGCACTCTGAAAACTATGAAACACTGATGAAAGAAATTGAAGATGACAAAAAGAAATGGAAAGACATTCCATGCTCATGGATTGGAAGAACAAATATTGTTAAAATGTCTACACTACCCAAAGCAGAGATTTAATGAAATCTCTATCAAAATATCAACAGCATTTTACAGAGCTAGGACAAATAATCCTAAAACTTGTATGGAACCACAAAAGACCCTGAGTAGCCAAAGAAATCTTGAAAGAGAAAAGCAAAGTTGGAGTCATCACAATTCTGGACTTCAAGTTCTATTACAAAGCTGTAGCAGTCAAAACAGTATGACATTGGCATGAAAATAGGCTCCTAGATCAATAGAACAGAATAGAAAAACCAGAAATGGACCCACAATTATATGGTCAATTAATCTTTGACAAAGCAGGAAATAATATTCAATGGGAAAAATACAGTCTTTTCAACAAATGGTGTTGAGAAAACTGGACAACTATATGCAAAAGAATGAATGGGTCACTTTCTTGCACCATACATTCAAACTTGATTAAGAATCTAAATGTGAGATCTGAATCCATAAAAATCCCAGAAGAGAACACAGGCAGTAACTACTTTGACATCAGCTTCTTTTTAGATATGTATCTTGAGATAAAAAAAAAAAAAAAAACGAAAGCAAATCAAACTATTGGGACTACATCAAAATATAAAGATTCTGCACAGTAAAACAATGGACAAAACAAAACTAAAGTAAAAAGCAGCCTATGGAATGGGAGAAGATATTTGTAAATAACATATCCAACAAACGGCTAGTATTCAAAATGCATTTAGAACATAAAATTCAACACCGAAAAAATCAATAAACCGATTTAAGAATGGACAGAAAACATGAATAGATTTTTTTTTTCCAAAGAAAACCACAGACGGACAACAGACACACGAAAAAATGCTCAACGTCACTCATCATGAGGGGAATACAAATCAAAACTACAGTAAGATATCACCTCACACCTATCAGAATGGCTAAAATCAACAATACAAGAAACAATATGTGTTGGTGAAGATGTAGAGAAAGGGGAGCCTCTTACACTGATGGTGGGAAGGCAAGCTGGTGCAGCCACTATGGAAAACAGTATGGAAGTTCCTCAAAAAGTTAAAAATAGAACTTCCCTATGATCCAGCAATTGCACTACTAAGAATTTAGCCAAAGAATACAAAAATACTAACTTTAAGGGACACACGCACATCAGTGTTTATAGCAGCATTATTTACAATAGCCAAATTATGGAGATAACACAAGTGTACACCAACTAATGAACGGGTAAAGAAGAGGTGAAATCTTGCTATTTGTAATGACAAGGATGGAGCTAAGGAGTTAATCCTAAGCAAAATAAGTCAGTCAGAGAAAGACAAATACCATATTTCACTCATAGGTGGAATTTAAGAAACAAAATAAAGAAGCAAAGGGACAAAAAGGAGAAAGAGAGGAAAATCAAGAAACAGACTCTTAACTAGAGAACAAATTGATGGTTACCAATTGTGAAGTGAGTGGGGGAAGGAGTAAACAGCTGAGAGGGATTAAGGAGTGCCCCTGATGTGATGAGCACTTGGTGATGTATGGAAGTGTTGAATTGCTATATTGTACACCTGAGAATAATATTACACTGTATGTTAACTAACTGGAATTCAAATAAAAACTAAAAAACAAACAAATAAAGGAAAAAAAGAAAATGTAGTGTAGACATACAATGGAATGTTATTCAGCCATAAAAACAAAGGAAGTCCGGAGTGCCTGGGTGGCTCAGTCGGTGAAGCGTCTGACTTCGGCTCAGGTCATGATCTCACGTTTCATGGGTTCGAGCCCTGCATCTGGCTCTCTGCTGACAGCTCAGAGCCTGGAACCTGTTTTGGATTCTGTGTATCCCTCTCTCTCTGACCCTCTCCTGCTCATAGTGTCTCTCTCTCTCTCTCTCTCTCTCAGAAATAAGTAAAACATTAAAAAATAATTTAAAAACACAAGGGGAATCCTGCAGTCTACAAGAACATGAGTAGACCTTGAGGGCATAATGCTAAATTAAATAAGTTAAATAAATCACGTAGAGAAATACAAATACTGAATACTGCCATCTCTCACTTGAATATGGAATCAGAAAAAAAAAAAACAAAAAACAAGCTCATGTGGTAGGAACCCCTCCCTAAGGAGAGGGGAAAAAAAAAGAAGAGAGGAGAGAAGACCTCAAGGTCACCTAGATATGCGCCCAAGTGCCTACATCCCCCATGGCCTTGTAAATGGAGACAACTTAATCAGACTGCATGTTTATGTGTGTTACCATATATGGGAGACAAAGAAATAGAAAATGTATTAAAAAAACTATGCCATGTGATGTGGGCCGCTCAGTTCTTTGGGTGCGAACCCAACTGAGTGGTGCAGGCATGAAAAAAGTTGCTTCCTGGAAAGAAAAGCCTCGGTGTCACGACTTTCTATGCAAGAATCCTGCAACACTCATAGATACAGAAAATAGATTGGTGGTTACCAGAGGTGGGGGGTGGGAATGGGAGAAAGGAGCAAGGGAGTCACAAGGTACAAACTTCCAGTTATAAAAGAAATAAATTCTGGGGATATAATTGACGTACAGCACAGTGACTATAGCAAATACTTTATCATTTATTTGAAAGTTGCTAAAATAGTAGATTTTAAAGGTTTCATCACAAGGGAAAAATGTTCTATCTGAGGTGACAGATGTTAATGAACTTAGTGAGGTATTCATTTCACAATATATAAATCTATCAGATCATTATTTTGTACACCTTGGACTAATACAATGTTATGTGTCAGTTCTGTACCAATACAACTAGAAAAATTATAATTATTAAGAGACAGGACATTTTAAAGATACTATTCCTATTTATATAAACAGTGTTGCACCTGTCACAGATAATTTAGCTTTATTTTTAGTTAATGCTCGATAACCAAATGCTTCATCTACTTGGCACTTGGGTGTATTTCCTTGTTCTATGTATGGGGAACATTTCATATTCATTTCATTGTATGCTACTACGTAAAGAATTCTGCCTTGAAAGACTGCACTATGACTTTCTGATTTATGTTGTTTATAATTAACTTTGATGTGGGAAGTTACTTTTTAAATAATTTTTAAATGTTTTATTTATTTCCGAGAGAGAGAGAGAGACAGCTTGAGCAGGGGAGGGTCAGAGAGAGAGGGAGACACAGAATTCAAAACAGGCTCCAGGCTCTGAGCTAGCTGTCAGCATAGAGCCCAATACGGGGCTCGAACCCACAAACCGTGGGATCATGACCTGAGCCGAAGTCGGATGCTTAACCGACTGAGCCACCCCAGGCACCCCATTTTTTATTTCTGCCTCTTACTTGGTGCCCTTTAGAAATATGAAAGAGTACTTACAGGACAGCTTCAAAGCCCTGGCATTGGACTTCTACTTAATGAGCTTGGCAAGCCATTTCATATGATTATTGATCTATAAATGAAAATTGTAATCCCTATCCATAGTTGTTTGGTGGAGTAAATCAAATAGCAGCGTAACAATTGCCTAGCATGGTGCCTGTCTTATAGAAACAGGTTTTAAACTACACCCTCCTGATCAGATGCAATTTGAGACCTAGGTATAATTAGGTCCAGCAGTTTAGTTTTGCAAACTTAATACTAAAAGCCTGATAGTCTTGTTATGTTATAATGACAAAATATTGGGATTTGAGGGTATTTTTGTCTCTGGTGACAATAGGAGAGAATGTGAGAGAATAAAGATGATTTGAGGAAAACCATACATGTCACATATGATACCTATCACATTGCTCTAGGTATAAGAAAAGCTCCATATGTATGATAAAGAATATAAGAACAAGGGGCGCCTGGGTGGCTTAGTCGGTTAAGCGTCCGACTTTCGCTTAGGTCATGATCTCACGGTTCGTGGGTTCGAGCCCCGCGTCGGGCTCTGTGCTGACTGCCAGCTCAGAGCCTGGAGCCTCTTTCGGTCTGTGACTCCCTCTCTCTCTGACCCTCCCCTGCTCACGCTGTCTCTCTCTCCTAGAAATAAATAAAACATAAAAAAAATAAAAAAAAAATAAAAAAAATAAAAAAGAATATAAGAACAAGAACAACAACAATAATGATGATGATGATGATGACATTGATGACACAGGAATTTAGGGTGGATGGGCATAAATGTTGACATTTTCAATGTCAGTTTTCCAAGGGGAAAATATGGGTTGAGTCATTGGCAAATAATGACAGTAAGGCTTTACATTCTTATAACTTCCTGTACCTCAAGAGCTACATGCACTGTGTCGTAGAAAGATCAAGGGATGACATTTGAGGTGAGGTTTTTGAAGGAAGAATGATTTTTCAATTAGAAAACAGAAGAGCTGTCAAAGGTCAGGGAACACAATAAAGAAGGATAGATATAAAACTTTGAAGATGAGTGACATTTTGAGAAAATGGTAACCCAGTTGAAGTTATCTCCAAAGCAAACTGAAGTGTCTTATCTATCTACATATTTTAACAATAGTTGCAGTTTTTATTACATCCAGTCATTGCATCCAATGTAAAAATTGCTACTTTGCTATGTTACCAATGATTTTTTTTCTTATTAATGAGACTGAGTTAGTTCTCAAAACTGGAGGTAGGATGAAGGTCTATCCCACAAGTTTTCATGTGTCATATTTTCAGTATGATTCAGCTCAAAATACTTTCTGATTCATGTTTCCACTTCTTTGACCAATGGATGGATTATTCAGAACTTTGTTGCTCTATTTTCTAAGCAGTTAGATATTTCTGGTTATCTTTGTACTGATGACTTCTAGCTCATTTTCACTGAAGTTAAGTTAGAAAATATATTTGGTATAACTTCTATCCTTTAATAGATGTGAAGCCTGTTTATTTTATAGCCCAGCATATGGTCAATTTTGGAAAATGTTCCATGAACATCTTAAGATAATGTTAATCTATATTTATTGGGTGCTGCGGTTAATATGTGCCTGTTAGAATAACTATGTTCCTTTTTATTGTCCTTATATTCTATAACTTAAAAAAATGTAATATATATCCAGACCTTTTTTTTGCGTCTTTCTTTTATTCTTGAAGCCTTGGAAGCAACTTTGTAACTAATTACCTATATTTAAACTTAAAAATATACCAAGATTATTTCAATTTTCAGATTAGCCCCTGACCAATAAACTGATAACCATGGAAGATTCCTGTCTGTCTACAGAAACAGAGGTAAATTGAATCCACATGGTCAAGACAGAGAGCTCTTTATACTACATATATTTTTGTGTGTGTTAAGTATGTTATTTCTTTAAATATGAGTAAATTAAAATGTTCAACACAGTAAATAAAAATCACAATAGGTATACTTTTAAGCAAGCCACTTTGCTAAAATAAAAAAAAATATTAAAGAGGAAGTAAGAAAAAGTAGGTTTGATAATGTGAAATATTATTATGGTTTATCAAAATTTCTAATAAAATGGCTAGTTTTGCTTTCAATGAATAAAATAAGATGGGGGAAAATAGAAATATTTATGTCTAATAACATGTATAATAATTATACAGGCTATTGAAATTGCATAAATGTAATCATCCTGCTTAAGTTGTAGTTGAATATTTCACTGTCAAATACTACTGTGTAGCTTTTATGTGTTTGTTCACAAAGTAGTTACTTACCTTGTACCCGAGTTAATACATTATGGTAAAACCAAAATTCAATATTTGCTTTTCAAATGATTTAATATGGTTTTTAGGGATAAAGTTGTATGAGATCTCAATTTTAAGACATGTCAGCAAACTAAAAGTAGCTAAAGCAAATATGAAAAATAGTAATTTTACTAATTAGTAAATATACGTTACAAGCACGTGGGTGTTTTTAAAACTAGCCTAGTTTCTTTCCTATATGTTCAAAAGTTTTCATCAAATGAAGTAAAAAACCAGAAGATACAAGGAGTTGTGTTTTAAACACACCCCACGCATGCTCTGCACTGACATCACACAGCCTACCTGGGATTCTTTCTCTTCCTCTCTCTGATGCCCCCCCACTCAAAATAAATGAATAAACTTAAAATTAAACACACACACACACGCACACACACACACACACACACACACCCAATGCAATTATTGATGAGGGAGTATAAGGCAAGCTTGCAGGCTCTAAACACCCACCCCACCCTCAGGTGGTATCTGTGTGATATTCCTAGGTCATTCCTGGCTGCCCAAGAACAAAGGAAAGGGGGAAAGCAAAGGGTTAACTGCTAGAGATTAGGGTCTGCAGGACCCAAGTCTCCATCTATTTCCAAATATCACAGTAAATGACAAGAAAAAAGGCAGTCTTCTGTATAGCCCAATCACCAGAAGCCTATAGACTTCCCATTTCCTGGAGCCTCAACATAGTCCCTCCACAGTAATGTGAGGAACAAAGGCAGAAGGAAATGGCAGATAGAACTAATCTCCTTATAACTTGCAGCCTATTGACAAACACTTAGGGCTGGCAAAGTAAAATGTTTTTCCAGTCTTAATGCTAATGATTTGCTCAACAATCTTAGCTTGACAATAGCTAGGCCACCACTATCCTAGGAGTCTTCTTTAGCATATGAAAATCTCACTGGAAACTCCTGCTGGGCTTTACCTCCCCCCAACTCCATTGTATAAAATGGGTCTCTGATCATGGTCCCAGAGCAGCTCTTTCTGCCCATGGCTCCTGTCCACGTGCTTTGATAAAACCAGCTTTTTGCACCAAAGACGTCTTTAAGAATTCTTTCTTGGCCAATGGCTCCAGACCCCACAAACCCCACTGTCACCCCCAAAATTTGCATCAGTTATCACAGAGGTTTTCATGCAATTTTACATTTAGTTATAAATAAAAAATTGAAAATGGGGTGCCTGGGTGGCTCTGTTCGTTAAGTGTTCGACTTCAGCTCAGGTCAGGGTTTTGTGATTTGTGAGTTCAAGCCCCGCATCGGGCTCTGTGCTGACAGCTCAGACCCTGGAGCCTGCTTCAGATTCTGTGTCTTTTTCTCTCTTCTCCTCCCCGGCTCGCACTCACAGTCTCTTTCTCTTTCTCAAAAATAAATAAACATTTAAAAAAAATAAAAAGGATTCTGATAGCAGATCTTTAGGTGATATAAAAAACTATAAGTTTGAATTAATATTTTGAAAATAAAGGGACTATAAACAGAATTGTATTGGGATTTTAAAAATCCATGATTTTTCTTTGAATATTTTCTTATTTATCTATCATTGCAAATATTTTCTCCTTATTATTGGGTTTAACTTATCAGAAATGAGAAGGCAATTTATTGAAACCAAGATTTCACTACTTATATAGAATATTGTGAATAATATGAACTAATATTTATTGGTGATTTTTATGTGCCAATCTCTGCTCTTACGTATACCACTGGTACAGATTGTTTGGAATTTAGATCTAGGTCTTACGAAAAGAGTGTCACTATCTTTATCTTAGCTGACAAAACTGAAGATCAGAGGTTTGAATAATTTCGAGGACATCATATGCATGGTGACACTAGGCAGAGGACACATCCCTGCTACAGTGTCACTTCAGTTCACGAAATCTCTCTCCAATATGCACATCCTTTCTCATAATGGGGAAGAAGAGAGAAAGTCACAATTTCTAAATCAAATTTAAAAAGATCTTAGGCCAATTTTAATTGTGCTCTGATAATTTTTGTATTCCAGGACTACAATATTCATTTGTGACATACTGAAATTAACTTTATTATTATTTATTTTATTATTATTATTATTATTTATTTAGCATTTATTATTAACTTTTGCTACCAAAATGGCAGGATAATTATAAAAATAACATTTTAATTGAAACCCAGTTGTCAATACATCATTAAATATTAGATCCTAGAAACAGCACTAACCACAATAGAAATATTTTCTTTAACCGTATCTGATTAAGGAATTTACAAAATACGTTGCTTTGAATAATAGCTAATTATACTAGAATTTTAGTTTAATTATGGTTGTACTAGCAGATGCCATCTAGATAGAATTTGTTTCAATTAACCAGTTAGTAAAAAGTTTGCAGTTTATTTTGCATTTAGTTTCAGTTCTCCACAATGGATATTTTATTACCTTAAAAGCCATGTTAAAGAAACCCGTAGATCAGAGATTGCAAATTAATAGCCTCAGGGCAGAATCTGGCCTCTACAATTGGCCTGCAAAATTTTTAAATTCTCATTTGTGTCTTCTTAATATTTTAAAATAGAAAGATATATAATAAAAATCCAAGTATCTTTACTGCAATAAGGAAAAGCAACTCTAAAGATATAACATTTAAATAATATTTAATAGTTAAATATTATTTGATTTGCAACAGATCAAGGAGAAGAGATCCCAGATCCCAGTTAAGAAATGATCATTGAAATTAAAAAAAAAAAATGTCCTTAAGTTTCTTGAATTTCAATACAGGACACTTACAATATTGACTAATTTAGGTATTATTATATATACATTTTATTTTTAAGTGTAGATATTATGTAAATACATATACATGTCAGAAGTTTGGAGTGTACACCAATATTTTATCAATTTTTAATTTTCTATGCAATAGGGTAAATATAATAAAACCCTGGAAGATTCAATGGAAAAAGATGAAAATGATATAAAGGTTAGAGCTAACCAAATATTAAACAAAATACCAAATTACTCTGGAGTTGAACAGGCTTCTTTTGGGGGAAGCATGGTAATATTGACTTCATTAAATCCATTTGCTGAGTTTATCGAGTTTTGGAAATTATTGAAGATAGTTCTAGTAGTGCAGAAAATTATTTGTCTTTGAAATTTCATGCTTTAGTTAAAATTTTCTCTGTGGCTTGGTAATTATGCATGCACACAATTATTGCTCCAAGTAAGCTCGGGGCAATCTGTCTCTCTTTGTATATTCTAAGCATTTATTATATAATGGAAAATAGATACTCTCTCAGATATCCTTTTCCATAAAAACTTGACTGAAATGTGCATGTATCTCATATAGTTATTCAGTTCTGATTTTCAAACTGGTTATTATTCTCTTTTAAATCTCTCTTTTTATTTGGGGGAAATGGACATCTTGATATTGTTTACCTTCGGTCTGTATTAACACAAGGTCAAATGCATAAGATAGCATTTAGCTTTGTGAATCCATAGTCACATCTAACAGGAATCCATCACCGAAAGCCTAGGAGAGTGACAGAATTTATTATCACTCTTTCTCAGACTCCAGCTTTATTTATTTTGTGAGCAGTCTAAAGAAAATAGCGCAGTTAATGGGTAATTCAGTGAAGAATCACTTTTCAATTATGTAGGAAACCATTTGTTAGTGTCAGAATGTGGAAGTGGAGGAAGTAGAGCTCGTTTTAAACAACCGTTTTTAAAAACTAGAGGACATGAGGAATTACTGTGGTTTGTGCTTTAAAAAATTTAGCTTATCATATCCACAGTGAGGCTGCACCGTTTTAAGGGTCCAGGGCTTCTAGAATATGCCACACAGCATAGTCCTGAGGAGGCATGGGGTAGTAGCCACTATACTCATTACACTAGTGTAGGTAGTATTCATATATTATATCAGTTAATCTTCATTCTGAAGAGTAGATATTCACAAATACCATGATGTTCATATACCCAGAAATGGGAACCCAGATCAACTGACTTCCATAGTCTTGAATAATTCAAGACTTATGGATCTAGATCTGAAAAGAATTACACCTGACTTAAACCTCACATTGATAATAGTAAACCAGTCCTGGGTCTCCATCTTCAATGAAGTTGCAATTTAACCAAGATAAGGAGATAAGAAGAGGAAGGAGAAGATGAAGAAGAAGGAAGTCCAGGATGAGGGAGGTGGGGTTGGTAGAAACATTACCTAGCAAAACAAATATAAACAAATTCTGGAAACATGAATAAAATGTATCTTGAATAGGGAAGCAACCCAAGTGTCCATCAATAGATGAATGAATAAAGAAGATGTAGGGAAAGGGGGCTCCTGGGTGCCCCAGTTGTTTGACTAGTGGACTCTTGATTTCAGTTCAGGTCATGATCCCAGGATGGTGGGACTGAACTTCTTGTCGGGACCCCTGGCTGATCATGGAGCCTGCTAGGGATTTTCTATCTTTCTCCATCTGTTCCTTTCCCCGACTCATGCTCTTTCTTCAAATAAAATAAAATATGTGGTAAAATGTGGTATATCTATATCTGCATATATAGATACATAATGGAATATTACTCGGCCATAGTAAATAATGAGATCTTGCCATTTGACACAATTCGATTGACTTAGAGGATATTATGCTAAGTGAAATACGTTAGAGAAAGACTAATGCCACTTGATTTCCCTTGTACTTGAAATCTAAAAAACAAAACATGAACGTCTGGGTGGCTCAGTTGGCTGAGCCTCTGACTCTTGATTTCAGCTCAGATCATGATCCCTGGGTCATGGGATTGAGCCCCACATTGGGCTCCAAACTGAGCTGATCATGGAGCCTGCTTAAGATTCCCTCTCTGTCTCTCTCTCTCTCTCTCTCTCTCTGCCCCTCACCCACTCATAGTCTCTCTCTCTAAAATTAAAAAAAAAAGAAAAAGAAATAAGATAAAAGAATAAATAGTAAAAAAACCAAAATAAAAACAAAACAAAAAATAATGAGAAAGGAGAAACAGATCCATAAATATAGAAAACAAATCGATAGTTGCTGGTGTTAGAAGAGACTGGACAAAATGGATGAAGGGAAGTGGGAGGTCCAGGCATCTAGTTGTGGAATGAATACGTCATGGGGATAAAAAGTACAGCATAGGGAATATAGCCAATTCTATTGTAACAAGTAGGTGACAGATGGTAGCAACACTGGTGGTGACCACAGCAGAAGGTATAGACTTATCAAGTCACTATGCTGTATGCCTGAAATAAATGTTACATTGTATGTCAACTAGGCTGCAATTAAAAAAAAATAAATATCTGGAACTGGATAGTCAATGCACAGATGAGCTCATGTGAATATAGTATATTAGCTTTCTGCTGCTTCCATAACAAATCTCCACAAATATATTGGCTTCAAACAACAGAAGCTTATCATTTCACAGTTTTATAGGTTTAACTCAAATGCACGGCTCACCAGGGTAAAAACACAGTGTTGGCAGAACTCCTTTCATATTGGAGACTCTGGGGAATAATCTGCTTCCAAGATCATTTAGAATGGTGGGTTGGTCCTGATGTTCTTGCTGGCTGCCAGGTTTTTTTTTGTTTGTTTTGTTTTGTTTTTTAACATTTGTAGGACTGAAAGTCCAGTGTTCTTGCTGGCCATCACCCGGGCCCCACCTTTGCCCCTAAAGACTGATTATAGTCCTTCTCAGGTTCTCCATGAGCTCCTGGAGACATCTCTCTCTGATCCTTGCACATGCGCCCCTCCCATGTCAGAGCCAAAGCAGCATGTCAAAAATACCTCACGCTGGGGCACCTGGGTGGTTAAGCATCCGACTTCAGCTCAGGTTACAATCTCATGGTTTGTGGGTTCAAGCCCCGTGTCAGGCTCTGCTGAGCCTGCAGCCTGCTTCAGATTCTGTGTCTCCCTCTCTCTCTGCCCCTCCCCCACTTGTGCTCTGTCTCTCTCTCAAAAATAAATAAACATTAAAAAAAATCTTAAACAAAACCCTGCATGCTTGGACTCTTTTGGACCTCCTCCTTCACATCATCTTTTCTACCTTTCTCTTCTCCATCCATCATCTTTCTCCCCTCAGCCTGAGCAAGTTGTGTGCTGTTAAGAACTCATGTGATTTGATTGTGAGTACCCGGGTAATCCAGGATGATTTTATTTACAAGTCCATGACCTAAGTTACATCTGCAAAGTCCCTTTTGCCTTGTAAGAAAACACATTCGTGTGATCCAGGGATTAGGGTACAGGCAGTATGGTGGCAGAGACGTGGATTGTTTGCTCTTCAGCCACATATAGCCAAGGGAAAAGAAAGTCAACTAACTGAAGTAACTGAGAATTGAACAATATAAGTTGGTCTTCGATCAGCCTGGGAGAAAATAGCATTGGATAAATGATGATTTTGGAACCCAGCCAATGGACTCATTACCTTCTTTGTGTACCAACCTTCTTTTCTGTTGAAAAGATATTTCATGAGATTGTGGGTGGAAAATATGTTGGGATTTATCTGCTTTAGTCCCCTTGTTTGAAAAAGAGAAGGCTTGTAGAGAAGAGTAGTCAGTGGTCTAAGTTTATACAAACACTCGTTTGCAGAGCAACTACTGAAATGGTTAAGGAGGAAAGAATAAGTGAAAATAAAATGGATGCACAAAGGTACCCCTGTGAGCTTCTGTTTGCCCCAGTGTGTTCTCGGGAGAGGCAAGTTGCCATGGTCTCCCTCTCTCCTCATGTCCTTGCAGATCGGACAAGAGCCTCAGGCTCACAGTGGGAAGTTACAAATTTCTTATTATCTGATCTCTTGATCTCTATTTCTGGGAGATTTGAGCTTTCTGCGCCCGAGTCCCTGTTTGCCAACCTTCTAATCCAGTACTGCATTACCTCTTACTTGGTCACTTTGTGGGAATCTTTATACTGGTTTTTCAAAATTGTACACTTCTTCCAAAACATAATGGCAAATGATTTTGCAGTATTGGGAAAGAGCACTCTATATTTCACATTCTTTTTCCTTCTTAGAGACATAAATACCTCCCGAGCCTTATAAATGAAATTATCTTATTTTCGTTGATGAGATTCCCTTTTTGTCAGAAGATTCTTATTTTACTTATTATTTTTTATGTTTATTTATTTTGAGACAGAGCGAGAGAGCACGTGTATTCTCAAGTGGGGGAGGGGCAGAGAGAGAGGGAGAGAGAATTCAAAGTAGGCTCCTTACTCGGCATGTAACCCGACTTGGGGGCTCGACCTCCTGACTTTGAGATCATGACCTGAGCTGATATATCAAGAGTTGGACACTTAAGGGACTGAGGCATCACATAGCATTCAGAATTTTATGTTCTATCACTTTTTATTTAATTTTTCTTATGTCAAGTAGAAATCTCTATTTTGATATTGAATATGATTTCCCCCGATCACTCACAAAGAAAGCCCCCTTTGTTCTTGTTACTGCTGATATGTATATTTGGGAATTATTTGCCACAGACAAGGGGCAAGGATTTGTTTCTTTCTTTGCTTATTTATTAGATTATTGTGCCTGCTTGGTTATGTTACTTAACATCACGAAGCCTCAATTTTCTCATCTGTGAAATGAGAATAACAAACTCAGTCAACTGTATCGCCATATGGATTAAATAAAATCATCGATGTAAATGCATCTGGCATGAAATACTTACTCATACTGTTGAGTCTCTCTCAATGCTTCCATTTTAATTGCCTATGTGTTTTCTAGGGAACTGATGTCTGGAGAGAAAGATAAAGGAAAGACCTAGATTCTAATTCACATGGAATGTGTTAATAACCATTCATTAACGAAGCTTTGAAGACAATAGCGTAAAGAAAATACTAGGGCAAATTTCAAAACCTCCTTGCAATTCTCCATGTTGTCTTTATAATTAGATATTTTCTCAGAATGCAGTTATACATTTTGTAAATGACTTGTGAGTGTCAGCGAATCTTGTTTTAATTAGAGCAAATAAGACTGATGTGAGGGAAAGTTTCAAACTTTAATGTTCGATTCCTTTCAAGTGTAAAGTGCAGTGAAAAAAAATTCCTTTTTTAAGTGTGAGGGGAGACAACTATAATGAATCGTCAATCTCATGAGAGGAGAGACATGTCTTTTTTGAAGCTCGAGAAAAAAATAATTATTTTTAAACTGTAAACAACTTCCCTTTGAGAAAGTGTATAAAGCCACATCCCAAATTTCAAAGCTTACAGCACAAAAAATGATCATTGTTCTGATCATAATTGGTCCGGTGCATTGAGGCGGTTCTATGTTTTAGTCATTGATCAAGAAGCCATTCTTGTTCGCCTCAGCTTCAGTAAACTTTACACTGGATTCTAGATCCTACCCTCCCTCTCCTTAGAACATTGACTTTAGGAAAATGGGGATTGCAAATTCTTTTTCCATTTATTTGAGATGTAAATCTTTTTAAAAAGCCTCTGGCCAGTTTTAGAACCCAAGGCTGTCTTTCTCAAGCACCTGGGAGCCAGGCCTTTGAAATGGATCATCAAGGAAGATAGTGTTTCTATCTCCAAGTTTCTATGGGAGGTTAGGAGCTGAGCTCCATGGGCATCTTGCTTCAAGCTGCAAACCACCTCTTACCACAAAGACTGGGAAAAGTTTCCTTTCCTTTGAGCAAGGCTGTCGCGGATGGCCTGGCTTTTCCCCACTCCAGCCCTCCAGACTTTCCCAACCTTTGTTTCAGAGGATTTGGGTTCAGACTGGATCCTGGCATCTCTTCTATTGCAATAGTCTTGAATGAAGTCTTCCTTACCTGTTTAATTTTCTGCAGCACAATTTTTACCTTGAAAATATTTGTACTTGGTAATTGGTTAATGGGACTTGTAATACTTACAATCTCTCAAAAATTCAGTACTAGTACTGATAAATATACCTGGTTTAGGCAGCATTATATATGGAAGGCCGGGTGGGCAATGATCACCGTAATCATGTTCTAGAATTAGGTGGTAGCACATGATCTATTAAGTTAGTTTTAACCATCTCAGGGGCCCTTAAACTCAGATTTCACTTTAAGTTTGTTTATTTTGAGAGAGAAAGTGCAAGGGTGGGGAGGAGCAGAGAAAGAGGAGAGAGCAAGAAACCCAAGTAGGCTCTGCGTTGCCTGCACGGAGCCCAATCCGGAGCTCAAACTCACAAACCTTGAGATCATGAGCTGAGTCAAAGTCAGAGGCTTAACCGACTGAGCCACCCAGGCCCCTCAAACTCAGATTTTTTTGATAAAAAAATGTATCAACAATGACTAAAGCCTCACCTTGTAAAAAATATAAGATACGTGCATATAAAATGAAGTTTAAGAATTTGTAGTAATGAGGCTTCATAGTCCTTTCTTTTCATGGCTTTGTTCAAGTGTCTGGTCAGGTGCTCTCACCCAGTCCAAAGATCTCCTGGGGTGCCCCGCTGTTCATTTTGTTCAAGTTCTATCACTATCAGAGGAAGTTCTAAGCCTTGGATTATGTGACTTCCCAGAAAACAGTCCTGAAGTACAAAGTTCTCTCAGTGCTTTCTGATGTGGGGGAACAAAGACAAAATGAAATGTAGATATTAAATTTCCTTATAACCTGTAGCCCACTGGCAAGTATTTGAGGCAGGCAGCTTATAACATTCTTCCAGGAACTCCGGGCTGCTTGAATGTTACTGCTTTGCTAGAGGGAAAAACAACCTTAGCTCAACAATGGCTAGACCTCCAGGATCCTGAGTCTTTTTTAGCATATGAACAATACTTCTGGAAACTTCCTCACTTGTTTTAGCTCCCCCAACTCCAAGTATATAATCAATTGCTCCTCATATTTGCCGTGCAGCTCTTTCTGCCCACAGGTCCTGACCCCGTGCTTTAATAAAACTACCTTTTTGCACCACGACATCTCAAGAATTCTTTCCTGGCCGTAGGCTCTGCACCCCAACACTTCATCACTTTCTAGGATATGTTTGTTAGTGTCCAAATTGGCCATCAGTGTGCAAAGCAGCATCCTGCTCAATGTCTTACGTGGATGTCTTTTGTGTGTGTCTGCACACTCAGTGTAGGCACTTTCTCTGTGAGGATCCTTCCCTCTTGAGGTCACGGGAGGAATATTTCAAAATTTCTTTGGCAGAAAGGATCATTTCCTGCTTAGTACAGACTTGGGGAACGACTCACTTCCTTTGCACAGAGTTGTGACATTTCTGGACAGCAACAGGGAAACACCCCCTCTAGAGTCAAGGGCAGTTCAGTGTGTTCTTGATGCTTTTATTCCAAGCCTGACCCCTATCCACAGCACCACTCTCAATTTGCATAACAAAACAGGCAAATGCAATGATCCCTATTTATAAATGAGGAAACTAATGGAAAAGTGAAGAACATTTTTTAGAGATATAGGATGAGTAATTTAAGAAACTTGAATTCGAACCCTATGTCTGAGTCTAAATCAGGCATTCCACTTAAATTTGCTCTCTTTCATAGGAAACATCAGGTCACCTCACAGCACTTAAGTTACAGATGAGGAAACTGAGGGTCAAAGAGGCTGAGTGACTTTTGCCTAAAGTCTTCCAGCTCCTGAGTGGCAGAGCTTACATGGGACCCCAGATCTTGGAGTTAGAAGTCAGAGCTCATATCTTAATAATAGAGGGATTGAAATATGTGAAATTACAGGTCTTCCTAGTGAGGGTGGTGTTAGGGGATATTTGGAAACTAATTGCTTCTTTTGCAGAAGTAATTACTAATAAAAAAATTACTAATAAAAAAATACGAACAGAAGAGCAGAACTTCTGTTCGGATACATTCTGAGGGGTTTTCGGTGGTACCTACTATTTTTTATGTGTGGACAAAAGACAGTTAGCCTAGGAAAAAGAACACTCAGTTTTATTGTTTTATTTTATTTTATTTTTTTAAACATTTTTATTTATTTCTAGGAGACAGAGAGAGAGACAGAGTGAGCAGGGGAGGGTCAGAGAGAGAGGGAGACACAGACTCTGAAATAGGCTCCAGGCTCTGAGCTGGCAGTCAGCACAGAGCCCGACATGGGGCTCGAACCTACAAACCGCGAGATCATGACCTAAGCGAAAGTTGGACGCTTAACCGACTAAGCCACCCAGGCACCCCTGATGTTTTATTTTTTTAACAAATCCATTCAGTGTTCTACTGGTCCAAGTTCTTCAAAGAAAGACAATCAGTAGATAGAGGGGAGAGTAAGAGGGGGAGAGAGACAGAGATTGGCTTTAAGAAATTGGCTCAAGCAATCTTGAAGGCTGGGAAGTCCATAATCTGCTGAATAGGCGAGCAGGCTGGACACACAGGGAAGGGTTGGTGTCGTAGTTGAAGTCTTAAGTCTGGCCACTGTTTGATTTCCCCCTTCTTCAGGAGAATCCGTCTTTTTTCTACTAAGGCCTTCAACTGATTACATAAGATCCACCTGTATTATGTAGAGTAATATGCTTTACTTAAAGTCTACTGAATTAAATGTTATCCTCAAAAAAAAAAAAAATAGGGAGGGCACATGAGTGACTCAGTGGTTGAGCGTCTGACCTTCAGTTTTGGCTCAGGTCATGATCTCATGGTTCATGGGTTTGAGCCCTGCATCCGATTTTGTGCGGACAGCTCAGAGCCTGCTTCAGATTCTTTTTCTTCCTCTCTCTCTGCCCCTCCTCTGCTCTCTCTCTCCCTGTCTCTCAAAATAAATAAACTTTAAAAATTTTTTTATAAAAAGACCTTCACAGAAGTATCTAGAATAATATTTAAATATCTGAGTACTGTCGATTAGCCCAGTTGACACATAAAATTAACCATCACAAGCCTATACCCTGAGTCACTCAGTGTGCTGATGTTAAATATTCACATGTGTAAAGAAATAAAAGAAAATGTTTACACAGGGGGATGAAAACCATCCACCACATGGTTGCGACGCCATGAGAGACTCATGCTCACGGGGAGGTCTATAAACTAGAAAGCCGCAAAGAGACGCCCTTCATCGCTGCAAAGGGGATGAGCAAGGAAAGTTTCCCCAGAAGGGTGGATGAATATTTTCTCAGTCAACAAACAAAAAAGCAGACATCCCAAAGAAAACACATTGAAGAGTGGAGATTTGAGAGAGCATTAAATCTGAGAAATGCGATAGATATTTTTACATAACTTAACCATAAAGCAGAGGGGGCCAGAGACAGAATATAAAGAGCAGGAGCAAGCAAGGGCCAGGGTGTGTAGCCTTCATGAGCCATGTGAGGGCCCTGCAGCTCACCATGTAGACTGCAGGAAAACTGTGTAGACCACAGGAAAACCACAAGAATTTAACGAGTCTTCCTGCAGTTACATTTTATTTCAGAATTTCCAAGATGGGGGCGCCTGGGTGACTCAGGCGGTAAAGCGTCCAACTCTTGATATGCACTCAGGTCAAGATCTCATGGATCCTGAGACTGAGCCCCGAGTCAGGCTCTGTGCTGAGAGCATGGAGCCTGCTTGGGATTCTCTCTCCCTCCCTCTCTGTCTCTCCCATGCTTGTGTGTGCAGGTGCTCTCTCTCTCTCTCACAATATATAAATAAATGTGAAAAAAATTACCCCCCCAAAAAAAGAATTTATGAGATGGGAAGACCAAAGGCAAAACGGATAACCTGGACACACAGAGGCATTAGAGGCAGACAACAGGAGGCGATTATGACAGACGCACCTTAGGAATTACCAACATTTGCTGGCCCATAGCAGTTTTCTAATGCTAAAGATCTCAATCCCAAGTGGATCCCCAAACCTTCTTTTCTCTCTTCTTTCAAGCTGATAGCTCATACTGCCGCTTCCACCTTTGGAGCTGTGTCTATGCCCAAGAGTTCTTAGGCATGAGAAGCAAATGACCCAAATTAACAAAACTGATACAGTTAAATGGCTACACAGGACAGAGAAGGAGAAAAGAGAGCTCTCCTCAGTAGAAGATACCAGAAACCATTTAGGGATCATATTGGACTATGTGGGTTTATTATCATTCAAGTTTCAACACTTCAGAACCTTGAGCAAGTCACATCTCTGGGGTTCAATTTCTTTACCTTTAAAATGGGGCAGATCTCTCTCTACCTTGCAGGTTACCGTGAAGGGTTAAAAACATTTTGGAAAGTTGTTAGTCCAGGGTTTGTGGCACCATGCTTGTCTTAAAATGTCATCCAGCTGGGTCAGATCTCTGACAGCCTGTCTACGCTTATTCTCTCTCCTACCTGACACAGTGTCTGCTCGTGAATATTTAGTATTTTGCTACTCTGACTCCAGCCTGACATTAATATCCTTCCGTACTGATCCTTCTGCTTAGAATAGCTATCACCCGTGGTGTGGCTGGTTCATTCTTCTTATAATTAAATTCTTAGATGAAGCGCTACCTCCTCCAGGAAGTCTTCCCTGTTACCAACCCTTCAGTCTTCCTGGAGTTGCTCCTTCTCGTGATTATAGCTATTACTCCTGCATCACTGGGTGTGCTGAGCTTTAGAGCTTTATATATATTTTATTCCCATACATGAAGAAAATGACACGTAGTGGATGATAAACATTTGCAATGGAATAAATGGAGCAGAGAGGTAAAAAGAGCAAATTAAAATGTACAGACGATACACCAAGGAGATCTTTCCCACAGGAATAGTGTCCATGCTGATTTAGATATGCTGTATTTTTACAGACTTGTTCAGTGAATTTGGACACAGTATTTCCCCTTCTTGGTATCCATTTCCTTTTCTATAGTAAAGATTGAATTGGATTACTGTATAATAATTCCTGTAGTTCTGAATCTTTCTTTGAAACAATCCTGTAGTAAAAAATGTAAATATTTTCTTAAGAAATAAAAAAAAAAATGCCGGGACACCTGGGTGGCTCTGTTGGTTAAGTTTCTGACTCTTGGTTTTGGCTCAAGTCATGATCTCACGGTTCCTGGGATCGAGCCCTGCATTGGGCTCTGTGCTGACTGGTGACACGGCACCTGCCTGGGATCCTCTCTCTCCCTCTGTTTCTGCCCCCTCCTGCTCCTGCTCATTCTCTTTATCAAAATAAATAAATAACTAAAAAATTTTAAAAAGGAAAAATGGGATCAAGAAGATGTGGTTTATCTATACCATGGAATACTACATGGCAATGAGAAAGAATGAAATCTGGCCATGTGTAGCAACATGGATGGACCTTGAGGGTGTTATGCTGAGCGAAATAAGTCAGGCAGAGAAGGACAAATATCATATGTTTGCACGTATAGGAGGATTAGGAGGAACTTGACGGAGGAACAAGGGGGAGAAGAAGGGGGGAAATGGTGGGGGAAAGGGAGAGAGGCAAACCATGAGAGACTCTTGAATGCTGAGAACAAACTGAGGACTGATGGATGTGGGGGGGTGGGGGGGATGGGCATGGAGGAGGGCACTTGTGGGGATGAGCACTGAGTGTTATGTGGAAACTAATTTGACAATAAACTATTTGTAAAAAAAAAAAAAAGGAAAAATGTCTGGCATTTTAATAGAAAACAATTGCACACTTGCTGAAACGAAGTCCTGTGTAGATCACACCCATGTGTGCACGTGCCTCTGGCTGACAATTTTCCAGAGCATCTCTTCCGCCAGACTTGCCAGCCTTCTTCTGTCTCCACCCTTCATGTACCTGGGTGGGTCAGTGCCCGTGTTGGTGGGTGCACTCACTGGCAGCAGTGATCTGGCTACCTCCCCTTCACTCCTCTCCTAACAGAGAAAATGCTTTATAGTCATAGGTCAGCAAAGCACTTTACATTTCCAGACAAAAGAGCAAATTAAAATTCAGCATGTTACTTTCATCCCAAGTAGAAGAAATCTCTGATTTTGAAGTGTATGCTTAGATACCATATAAATGCTTAGTCTGATGTATTCTGTATCAATCATTCATAGCGGCATATATTAACAATTCCTCATGACAAAATCACCTCATATCCCGACCAACCCAAGACAACTAGTGCTGTTTGCATGAGCCATCAAGCCTTCTGATCCGTTTCTACTTTATCTATACATGTAGGCATCAATTCATCTGACTGTGTTCATTCACAAAGTACCTTTGCATTGCTTGTTTTCTTAAACTCAACAAGTTCCTTTTTCCCAGAGTTTTTTCAAATAATAAATATTTTAACCTATTGCACTAGCATTGTTTCTTTTTTTTTTTTAATGTTTTATTTATTTCTAGGAGAGAGAGAGAGAGAGAGAGCGTGAGCAGGGGAGGGTCAGAGAGAAAGGGAGTGACAGACTCTGAAACAGTCTCCAGGCTCTGAGCTGGCAGTCAGCACAGAGCCCGACGCGGGGCTCGAACCCACGAACCGCGAGATCATGACCTAAGTGAAAGTCGGATGCTTAACCGACTAAGCCACCCAGGCGCCCCATTATTAGCATTGTTTCTTAAACATTTTTCTTTGGTATGAACGCAGAATGGTTGAAATCAGGCAGATCTGAACTAGAATTCAGACAGACAGAGTGTGCTGGGTTCCCTTGGACACTTAGTTAACAATGCTAAGCCATGGTTTTCTGAGTTACAGAATGGAGAAAATGATGCATAAATCACAGAGCATTTATGGAAGCTGACGTGCTTACTATATGTGACAAAATCTTGTGTGTTGCCAACACATGGTAAATGCTTGATATATACATCATTTTCTTCTTTTCTTTGAGAAAGTTAAGATTATTTTCTTTTTGCTACCATAGATTATATATTGCAGATAATGCTTTAGATATAAGGATACAAACTAGTCTCATATAGATATGTGAATGGAAATAGTGCATATGACTTTTTTATAATTTTTCTAAGTACATGTATAACATATAACTATACATATTTCTTGATAAATGGATATGTACATTTAGGAAAGGAGTTGTCTGATTAATCCCTGTGCATGTTAAGTCAGTGGTCCCCCACTTTGGGCAAGTTTGCTCCTAGGGGACATGTGGTAATGTTGTCAGATGTTTTGGCTGTGGTAACCAGGGGGGGAGGGTAACACGGGCATCGAGCGAGTGGAGCACAGGATAATGCTAAATATCCAACAACACATTGGACAGCCATTCATAACAGAAATTCTCGCTCAAAATTCCAATAATGCCGAGGATGAGAAACGTTGCCATACATGGATCACAGTACTTGTCATATCTTCCATGGCTAATAAATATTTGCTGACTCCATTGGGAAGTCTCACCTCCCTATGGAAAGACAAAAAATGGGTTCATGAATTCACAGTGGTTATTTCCTGTAGTATGCTCATTTTCATATTAAAAGGAAAGAAAAAAGAATGCCAAAAATTATTACTTCGTTGAGGGGATTTATTCTGAAAACATGAGTGTTTTTGTTTTGTTTTGTTGTTGTTGTTTTTTAATTTTTTAAATAAAATACAGTTTCTCTGGGTGCCTGGGTGGCTCAGTCAGTTAAACGTCTGACTTCAGCTCAGCTCATGATCTCATGATTCATGAGTTTGAGCTCGGTGTTGAACTCTGTGCTGACAATGTAGAGTCTGCTTGGGATTCTCTCTCTCTCTCTTCCTCTCTCTCTGCCCTTCTTCCATTTGTGTTTTCTCTCTCTCTCAAAGTAAATACATAAAACTTAAAAAAAAATAACGTCCAGTTTCTCCAAATAGTACTTTTCCTTATGGAGGCATTTTTTTTTTCCTCAGATACATAATAGATTACCATCCACTCTTTACACATTATCAAAAACCATAATGCAGTTAAAATTAATAAAAAAGATGACTTTCATTAGAAATGTTGCCAGCTACCTGTCAGATCAATGAGTATGTAGATAGGCTGAACAAATGACACTGTCAGATCAAAAGCCCACTAAAGCTGAAGGATACTTCAGATTAAGTTAATTGCAACCCAGGAGGAATGATGTTAACCCGTGTTGCTCATTGAAATCATTATAATTAAAGAAAGCCAGGAATAATCAAGAGCCTTAGGGAGCTCTACCAGGTTACAAACTCATGAGCTCAACATACTTGATAAGGTAGAATGTGTTTGCAAAGAGCAGCTGCACTACCCAAAGGACCACGGGCCATAAAAGGAAAGAAGCACGTATCTTGGTGAAGTCATGAGATTAAAACTTGAATTTAAATCCTGGATTTGAAAACTGTTTTACCTCATTGAAACAATCAATTTATTTATTATCATCATTATTGCCATAATATTATGATTTCTTTTTTAAAAATATTATTTTAGAGAGAGTGAGAGGGGGCAGAAGGGCAGAGGGGCAGAGAGAGAGAGAGAGAATCGCAAGTTGAGCCTGGAGCCTGACACAGGGCTTGATCCCACGGCCCTCGAATTCAACAGCACAAACTCTTTGCTATGTTCCTCAAAGCTAGTAAGGAGAATAAGTGGGTGTAGTGTTAAGTCTGCTTTTTTTCCATGCCCTTTTATTTATACCACTACCAGAGGAAGAGCGGTGCTTAAGCAATGATAACAAATTCAGAAACTGCCTAAAAATCTTTCATAGGAGTCTGATATTAGCACCTGTGATGTTAGCCAGATTTCCTCATGCTATGAGTGAAGAGCCTAAGTAACGTCATCTTGAGATTAAGGTGTCCATTAAAAGCAACCTTGGGCTGCACGTAGCCACAGTTCCTCAGATTGTTCAAGGTTAAAGCCATCCTCGGACCGCCCTCAGATCAGCTAATCAAAAAAAAAAAAAAAAAAAAAAATCCCTGTGGTCTGAGTCCAGGCTGGGAACTGTAGACAGTTACTTTATACAAACTAGCCAATTTCTCACCACTTGCCTGAACCCCACGTGGGCCCTTTGAACTCACCTCATAATTGGTCATTTTCAAAGGATCCTCAAAAGTCATGATTGGGTCCCGCCAAAAGTAATGAACACCTCACAGATACTGAATGGTCAAAGCTGTTACCATGGGTACTGTACAATTGTAATTTGTGCTTAGGTGATGATGCTATACGTACAACGTGTGCACTGTAACACCCCCATCCCTGACCCCATAAAAACCCTACTCGCTATTGTTCAGGGCTTCACCTTCTGCCACGACACTGGTAGACAGGTGAGCCGCTGCTCAGGCTTGTAATAAAGACCCTTTTGTACTTGCATCGGTGTCAGCTCCTTGGTGGTCTCTGGGGACTCGCGAATTGGGCACAACATGAGGTAATTAATTAATCATGTGTAGAAAGAGTTCATATGTAGGTTTGCATAATGGGAATAGTCAGGTTGTGTGCTCACGGAAAGAGCAAGGAAGATGTAAGGTATCATCAAACCGTGTTTTGGGGGTATGAAGTTTTTGTTTATGGGCTTGGAGAAGCTCTGTAGGCTGCTGTTTGCTTGGCCATTTGGGGCCAAATGACAAAACAAACCTGAACTGATAGAACTTTAAGATCATGTCTTGACTCAATTAGCTGAAGCAGTCATATAGAAATGTTAATATTATCGGTTTATTTACTTAATATAGATTGGTCTATTGCTATCGTCCAAGGAACGATTTGGTAGCTGGTAGAGATAAAGAGTAAACAATTCAGAAAAGATCCTTGCTCTAATTAAGCTTCCATTCAAACCAGAGTGACACAAAATAGACCAGCAATAAACACCATAACTTATGATAGTGGTAAGTATAATTTGGAGAATAAAATATGGTGAGAGAGAGGGAGAGAATGAAACTGGAGAAACACTTTCATTAGGGTCAACCAGAAAGTCCTCTAGGTGGAAGTGAGGATTCCATTACATTAGGTATATCTTCTCTGATGCCTGGCCTAGAGTAGAACTTAATACAGGAAATTCATTCTTAACATTTGCTTTGTTACCATAAGTCTTCAGGAAAAACTTATCTTCACCTTTGCAAGGTGAAATAATTAAGACCATCTGAAATAATTAAGACCAGGAAATTCAGAGATGGCAATGACCTATACCATCTCCCAAGTCTTCTAAGTGTAATTCGCTGGAGAAGAATGGGAAAAGAGTTAATATTTGAGAACATGGAGAAGTCTAGGTTTGAGTCTAGCAGGTCCCTTGGCAGCTGCAGGGCTGTGGGCTGTGAGAAGTAAGTGAGATGATTCATTTTCAGAAATATCAGATAAAAGCTGTGCTGGCCAGTATACAACCTATTGGGAATATGTACAATCCCCTCCCTCCCCAGGAGTCCCCAACACTTAGACACTTCACTTCCTGCTTCTTCTTCCTCTCTCCATTTACAGGCTTATTTTTCCTTGGCTTTGCAATGAGCATGTATGTGCCAAAGACCTGAAGTCTCTGCGTCACCTCAAGAAATGTCTTCTTGGCTTAGAGGGGCATAGGCGACTTCTGGGTAAGCTTGTCACCTAAGTACTCAGCCAACGAGCAATCAGAGGAGGGGCTTCACACTAGGAGATAAACTACCTGCTGTAAGTGCCCCCCGTGTGTGTGTCCGTCAGACACCCACTCCTGTAAGAGCCTTGATTAAAACCTCACTTCACTGCTCAGAGTCTCCACGTCCCTCCTTTGACTGGGTCCCTGGGCTTATTTCTCATGGGGCAACTTACACTAATTCTGTTTCCACTTCCCTTTTTGTTGCAATGATTGATAATGTATTTCAGATAGCTGTTTCGATTATGTAACGAATTAGTGCGTATGGAAATCTTCGAGCAAAGCAGGTGCTAAATAGCCATGCATTTCCTTTCCAGCCCCGTCTTACGTGGCGGGATCCACTCATCAAGGTGACTTGTGGAGATCCTGACTCACCTCCTGCTATGAACACGTGGAATCTTCCGCTACATGGGGAACAACTTCTTCTGGAAAAAAAAAAAAGAAAGAAACCTAAAAGTTGGCTCAGAGACTCCACCTCGGGCAAAGAGAAAAACAACAACAGCAAAAAACCCCCAACCACATGCAGGTGAGTAGGATGGGCTGAGACACAATGTTGCAATGTTGCCCTAAGTCTCACCCCTGCAGGGCAACCCGCAACCTGGAGGGAGCTCCAAAGCCAGACGGAGGTCCTCCACCGAGCAGCAGTGAGGATTATTCGATATCCCACGGCGGGCACCCCGACTTTTATACGCCCCTGCTTTCCTGAAACCACCGTGCAGCGGCTCAGGGCGCTTTTTCTACGGGGCCTGGGCGAAGCCCATTGAAGCTTCGGTGGCCTCCCTCCAGCAGGGGGCGCCACGGCGGGCTCTGCCTTCGCGGTAGGAGCCCAGCATCGCGGGAAGGGACCTTTCCCTGCGGTGGTCACTCGGCCCACCCTGGGTGCCGCTCCGACAGGGCAGGGCGCACCCTCAGCCCCTGGGAGCCTTTAGAACTAGAAGAGGCTGCTTGGCAGCCTCGAAGGTCAGGTTCACCTCCTGCAGGAGCCAGTGCTTCCGGCCGCCAGAGGGGCCGTTTGCTGCGCGGGCGCCGAGCCCAGCGGAGACCCGAGCACAGTGAAGACGCAGGGGAGTGTGTGCCCAACCACCCGCCAGGGAAGAACCTTCCTGAGGGCCACGGCGATGCAGCTGCGGGCTGGGTGAGCTCCAGTTTTATTCCCCGTGTTATGCTCCTTCCTGGACTGTTCTGTCACTTCTGTGATGTGAAGGCACACGGTTGTTGTTTTTTTTTTTTTTTTAATGTTTTATTTATTTCTAGGAGACAGAGAGAGAGAGAGTGACAGCGTGAGCAGGGGAGGGTCAGAGAGAGAGGGAGTCACAGACTGAAACAGGCTCCAGGCTCTGAGCCGGCAGTCAGCACAGAGCCCGACGCGGGGCTCGAACCCACGAACCGCGGGATCATGACCTGAGCGAAAGTCGGACGCTTAACCGACTAAGCCACCCAGGCGCCCCTAAGGCACAGGGTTTTAAGAGAGCCGAGAGCGATCCCAAGATTCTTTGTGGGAGGAGTGGCCTTGATCCTCCAGGAGGACTTCACTAGTTCTCGAAGTGTGTTCCTAGGGGCAGCAGCAGGATTGCCTTGGGAACTAGTTACAAATGCAAACTCTCTGGTCCTAGGGGCGCCTGGGTGGCTTAGTCGGTTGAGCGTCCGACTTTCGCTTAGGTCATGATCTCGCGGTTCGTGGGTTCGAGCCCCGCGCCGGGCTCTGTGCTGACTGCCAGCTCAGAGCCTGGAGCCTGTTTCAGTCTGTGACTCCCTCTCTCTCTGACCCTCCCCTGCTCACGCTGTCTCTCTCTCTCTCCTAGGAAATAAATTTAAAAAAATATTAAAAAAAATGCAAACTCTCCGGTCCTGCCCCAGAGCTACTGGTTGAGATACTTACTCAAGGGCGGGCGGCCGCAGTCTGTGCCTTCACAAACTCCCCGTGATTGTGAGACATCGAGTTTGCTAACCGCTGTATCAGACAAATGATTAGGAAAACAAAGCGTATCCCCTGGAAAAAGACTCGAAGAGTCATTTGCAATATGCTATTGTAAGAAGGAAAGGGTCGCCCTAAAGGATGTTCCGTGAATGGGAAAATGAATATGGATACATGATGGTCGGACGATATTCATTCCGCTTATGGCATGTTATGTTTGCTTTCTACCTACCTCTCATTTTTAGTTTTTGCTTCTCACTGCCTCAAAAAGCCATTTGTCAATATTCTAGTGGGTAATTTTAGGAAAAAAATAGTCATATTGTTTTTATTCACGTTCCCTTCACCTAACTGCAGAAAAAGAATTTTTTTCTGTAGAATAATGTAATGAATGTTGATGGAATACCCCCAGACTTTGATCAGAGCTATTGTATGACCTCGAGTGAAGTTATCCAAGGTTTGAAGCATCCTTTGTGGGTGGGCCCTTAATCTCCTCGATTACCATTCTCACTGATTCTTTGTGAACTCCAAAATACTATTCAAAGGTTCATCATTGCCTGTAAGAGAATCTGACGTGTGCTCAGATAATCTCAGATGGCTTCTTGGATTACAATGATTTTATATTTTACTTGCTCATAACCACTGTGCAATTTTGGGTGGATTTGGTAGAGAGCATACCCTGCAGGCTTAGTACCACAGGTCAATGAGAGAAAGCATCGAGCCGGCCTCGGGTGGTGCACATGTCAATAATCAAGTCCCCCATTTACTGAGTTGCATGTGTGCATGTTGTGGCTGTGGATTCACACACCTTACTTGGATGCCTTACAGCTCTACGTTTTAGCCTGGTACTATTCCATACTCTGTTGAAGAAATTGAAGCTTCGTTTTAGGGAAAAATGAAATCTTCAAAACTAGGAGCATTGTGATTGAAACCCAATTCTGGTTGATTGAAAAGTTCGTGCTTCTCGGCTCTCTGGAGCCATGACCGTGAAAACAGTTTGGTCTCCATTTGTCATAGGCTTCTTGTGCACTTAGTGTGCACGGGGACGCTTTGTAGAGGACGGGGACACTTGAATGTTTCCAGTCTGCCTCCTCTGCCCCCCAGCCAGTTTCAGCTCCAATGTCCTCTGAAGCCTTAGCTTAACCATTCCATACCTGTTTCCTCATCTATCAAATAGAGTGAATAATATTATATAGTATATAGAGTTGGGGTAAAGATAAAAATGTATTTCAAGGTATATAGTTAGGTGATTTATTATAAAGGTTCTGTGGTTTCCCAATGCCTTGTAATGAATATGTATTACTCAAATATTGGTAAGTAGATTTATTCTCTTTTTTAAAAAATGTTTGTTTAGTTTGAGAGAGAGAGCGAGAGAGCGAGAGAGCACACGGGCACAAGTTGGGGAGGGGCAGAGAGAGAAGGAGAGAGAGATTCCCAAGCAGGCTGACAGCGCTGAGCCCAACGTGGTGCTTGAACCCACGAACCTTGAGGTCGTGATCTGAGGAGAAATCAAGAATCAGACGTTCAACCCCCTGAACCACCCAGGTGCTCCAGTAAATTTACTTTCTGAAGAGAAGCATTTTCGGGAGCCTGCATGGCTTACTCTGTTAAGCATCTGACTTCAGCTCAGGACATGATCTCAAGGCTCTGGAGTTCAAGCCCTGCTTTGGGCTCTGTGCTGACAGCTCGGAGCCTGGAGCCTGCTTTGGATTCTGTGTCTCCCTCTCTCTCTGCCCCTCTTCCACTCACACTCTGTCTCTCCCTCAAAAATAAATAAACGATAATTTAAAAAAAAAAGAGAGAAACATTTTCTACCAGTGTTCTGCAAACAGTATCTCTTCCTAAAAAGAATCCTATTTGCTTCTCCACTCAAGTTGTGTATTGCTGGCTCTATATCAGATTAGACAGAGGTCCGAAACAGCAGAGGATAAATAAGGGGACCGTCTGTGAAGTCTTAAATTAATTTAAAAACATTAAAGGGCAAAAAGAAAGGCATGTAGGAAAAAAGGCCTTCTCTACCAAGTGTGGAATCCAAGTCCTTGGGTAGATTTCCTTGGCCGGTTTTTACAAAACGGAGTTGAGATCTCATAGAGATAGCTCCATTGTTCATCCCTGTAGAAATATGCTGTATTTACCCACATCTATTCGTATGCAAATCAAGTCCTTCCTTCTAACTGCAGCATAAGTGCCACTAAGTGGACCCTGGTTCTTTCTTTTCTCCCAGGAGCTCTGTAATTTCTGCTCTGCATTAGGTGTGTTCTTTACCTGTCTCCTGGAACACAGGCCTAAGGAAGTGTAGGAAAGAGGAGAGGCTTATCATTACCCTGTTTAAAGGGAAGTGTGGAGAAAAAAGAAAAAAAATCCCTATATTCTCTATTAGCTGCTAGTGTTTTGGTTTTATTAGGTTCACTGTTTTATCTGTGTTTATTTGGTGTTTGTTTTTGCTTACCTAATTAAAGTCAACTTGTAAAATTATATGAGCAATATGTAACAATGATCACATTTTACATTGTAGAGCGACATTATAATAACAGAAAATGTCAGGTCATGAAATTCTTCCAGATACATCATTTTCTTTTTTCTTTCTTTTTTTTTTAATGTTTTATTTATTTCTAGGAGAGAGAGGGAGAGACAACGTGAGCAGGGGAAGGTCAGAGAGAGAGGGAGTCACAGACTGAAACAGGCTCCAGGCTCTGAGCTGGCAGTCAGCACAGAGCCCGACGCGGGGCTCGAACCCACGAACCGTGAGATCATGACCTAAGCGAAAGCTGGACGCTTAACCGACTAAGCCACTCAGGCGCCCCCAGATACATCATTTTCTAACAGGTAGCGTAGGTTGTCATTGATTGTTACCTACTGTACCTGATTGCAAGCTGGATGAAGCCATAAATTGTGCCTGAACTGTGGATTCCCCCAGGATGTCCCCTTAGTAGATATTCAACAAATAGTTGTGTACTGGATGCCTTTCACTTTTATTGCATTTTGGAATCTGTGAAATACTTTGTGTCATTTGACAATGACAACCCTTTAGGAAAAAGTGGACCTTTTTACTTATTTCATGGGTAATTTAACTTCTGCGAGTAAGAAGTCAAACAGACTGGACCATCCATCCTGAGCTTTTGTCTCAGAGCCGGTGTTCTTTCCAACGAGGCACGTTGCTTTAAATTGAAACAAAATGAATGGATTCCAAGGGGGTCTTTTAACTTGGATTCACACTCTTTATGGGATGGCCAAGTGACTCGTCCTGGTGACATTCATGACATGAATGCCCTAAGAAATTTCAGGTATTTCTAATGACTTGGTCTTAAAATCTTCCAGGCACATAGAGCACCCAAATCATTATCTTGATGAATGGGCCCTAAACTTTTAAAAAATGAAGCTGTGATGACAAATATGAAATCTTTTCAACAAAATCAAATTCAGGAGTTCAATTTAAATCTTGGCAATGTTTCAGGCACATTAAAAGAAAATTAAATGAGTTTAAAGAAGCAGAGCACTCATATTTTACCTTTATTATTAAACAACTCTCGAAACCTCTACCTTCTCGTTTCCCCACCTCCAGGAAAAAAGACCCCTTTCGCAGCAAACTGTCTGATCTCAGACATATTAATTAAAATAAATGGAAGAACAAGAAGTTTTTATTTTAAAAGCTTTTTCAGTAGTGAAGAAAGTATATTGCCAATAGTAAGCAGTTAGATCAATTTATGACTGTGGTTATTTTTTCGACTTTCAGTTTTATAAATATTAGAATCTTATTTTCAAGGGGAAGTTAAAGGAGCCATTGTAGCTACTATTTTTAAGCACCTACTATGTGACAGGGGTAGTTCTCGGGTTTTTAATACATGGTCACTACAGTCTTTCAAGCTGTTAGTATTTCTGTTATATAGACAGAGTCACAATCCCTGAGATATAAGAATTCTTGCCCTAGTTGTTTGCCTATTACTTGATCAATTGAAGTATTTGACTTTTTTAATCTTTATTCATTTTTTGAGAGAGAGAGAACACAAGCAGGAGAGGGAGAGAGAAGGAGACGCAGAATCCAAAGCAGGCTCCAGGCTCTGAGCTGTCAGCACAGAGCCTGACGCAGGGCTTGAACTCATGAACCATGAGATCATGACCTGAGCCGAAGTCAGACTCGTAACCAACTGAGACACCCAGGCCCCCTGAAGTCTTTGACTTTAAAATATCTGTTTTCTGCATACTACCCAGCTAGCACTAAAATCTATAAGTCACTGTGCTTAAAAATGTAAAATTTATACCTGGTACATAATGTATCTATTGTAACACATAGTTAATATTTTACATTGTCTTCCATCAAGAAAAATTTTTACTCTAGAAAGAAATGTCATGGTTTTCCATGAGTTTTCTCTACATCTTACAAATAGTTATATTGATCCCAGGAGCACATGCTGCACATCTGAGAAGAATAAATGACCTTCCATGTGTTAGGTGCTCTGTGGGAGGAAGATTGTGCTAAGGACTTTATACTAATGATTTCTTTTTTTGTAAAATGTTTTTATTTATTTCTGAGAGAGAGAGAGAGAGAGAGAGAGAGAGAGAGAGACAGTGTGAGCACAGGAGGGTCAGAGAGGGGGGGGAGACACAGAACGTGAAACAGGCTCCAGGCTCTGAGCTGTCAGCACAGAGCCCGACGTGGGGCTTGAACCCACGAACTGTGAAGTCATGACCTGAGCCGAAGTCGGACGCTTAACTGACTGAGCCACCCAGGTGCCCCTATACTCATGATTTTACTTGATCCTCAGAAAAATAATTGAGACACAGTATTTTCAGATCTGTTTATATAAAATATACTGTGGCTTATCATTTGAGAGTATCACCCATTTCCCTTAAACTGAGTTGTTTTATAAGTCATACCAAGTGGGAGCTCTGGGATACAGAAGCTATGTGGTTGATTTTTTTGTTTTCCCAAAGTATAGAAGTAGTGCCGGGGGGCGGGGGAATGAAGGTGGGAAGTTACAGGCAGTGGGTAAGATTCCAGAACATTTTGAGAAAGACTATCTTGAAAGGTGAATCTGTAAATACTGCATTTTTCGGACTGTATTTCTTTTTATGGAAGATGAAAATTTTACCTTAAAAGGACTTCACTTTTGTGAAGTTAACTATCATTTAATTGCTAACTAACAAGAACAGGCTGAATTTGTACCTGTGAAATTTTTGGAAAATGGAAAATTCATTGCCATGCTACGTATCTGACAGACTATGTTAGATGAGGTAAAATACTGTTTAGCAACTTAGCCACATTTTAACACTTTATTTTTCAAATATAACTTGTTGTTAAATTGGCTCACCTACAACACCCAGTGCTCATCCCAACAAGTGCCCTCCTCAATGCCCATCACCCATTTTCCCCTCTCCCCCACCCCCATCCACCCTGTTTGTTCTCTGTATTTAAGAGTCTCTTATGGTTTGCCTCCCTTCCTCTCTATAACTATTTTTTTCCTTCCCCTCCCCAATGGTGTTCTGTTAAGTTTCTCAAGATCCACTTATAAATGAAAACATATGATATCTGTCCTTCTCTGTCCGACATATTTCCCTCAGTATACTGCCTTCCAGCCCCATCCACATTGCTGCAAATGACACGATTTCATTCTTTCTCAAGCCAAGTAGTATTCCATTGTGTATCTAAACCACATCTTCTTCATCCATTCATCAGTGGATGGAGATTTAGAGCCACATTTTTAAATTGGTTATGCCCTACGATTTCTTTGACCCCAGTTCTATTTGATTCACACAGAGCTGAATTCTTGGAATGAGTCTACCCTTTAAAATACCAGTAGACGCTCCTAGCAACTCCTTTCCAATCCTGGGAGAAAAGAAAGTCAGCTTTTACCATCTCTATGCTACCAGTGTGAACACCGTGGCCTTGAGGCCTTAACAGTTATTTTGAGGTCAGAAGTTAATAAGCGGCAAAGATCATGCTTCAGTAATTTGACTCTAGAGGATTTCACTTCCCAAATGAACTTTGAATTTTTAGTTTGAGAAGTAACATGCAGATGTGAATATTTTGCAAGAGAGCATAGATAGAGATCATCTGATACACACAGCTCTAGTGGAAGCTGGGAATGTGGTCAGTGACCGTGGACCCCAGCAACTATTATTCTTGAAGCCAGAGGCAATGGGAACTTGAACTCCTGGTTCTTTCACACCTATATTCATTTCAGAAAAACTTGACTGTAAATATAGACCAGTTATGGGGGACAACGATCGTTGTTCATTCAGAAACATTCAATAAAACATTGCTGTCTGCAGCCAGCTTCCTAGTAACTTTTTCAAATCTATTTTTAAGTGACTTGGTCCATTGTTTCCTTCTGTTCTTCAGCTGGACAAGGATTACTTCCCAGTCACTGTGCTAAGGGCCAGTTATGCAAGGTCACCAGACAAAGTTTCATGTTTTTGAATACATTAAGTTTATTCATTTATTTTGAAAGAGAGAGCAAGCAGGGGACAGAGCAGAGGGAGAGGGAGAGACAGAAAATCCCAAGCAGGCTCCACACTGGCAGCACAGAGCCTGATGCAGGGCTTGAACCCACGAACCATGAGCTCAGGACCTGAGCTGAAATCAAGAGTCAGGCACTTAACCAACTGAGCCACCTAGGTGTCCCTAAGACAAAGTTTCTTTACTCATCACACAAATATGTGAGGGAAGAAAGACATTCAACTGGTAAAAAAAAAAAAAAAATATATATATATATATATATTAATAATAGTTACAAAATGAGTCACTTTATTGAAACTGAGTTACCAGGAAAGTCTAGGCCTTTGTGAAGAGGAGACATTTTAGATGACATCTGAACGAGTCTGGGAGTAAAAATAAAGAGCATGTGGGATGGGAGTGAGCAGCCTAGATAAATGGCTTGAGGTGAGAAATGGCCTGAAGTGAAGCCACAGCAGCTGAAACAGGGAGCGGAGAGCAGTACAAGCTGAGGTTTGAATGGGAAGGTGGAAACTGTAAATTATGAAGAATATCGAGCCGTGGCATTAGATTCCTTGCACTGCTGCAACAAAGCATCACAAATTGGGTCACTTAGAACAAGAGAGATTTATTCTTCCATAGCTTTGGAGGCTGGAAGTCTGAAACAGAGGGTGTGTAGGGCTGATTCCCTCTGCGGGTACTGGGGCAGAACCTGTTCTGTGACTGTCTCCTAGCTTCTGGTGGCAAATGGCAGCCCTTGGTGTCCCTTGGAGTCACGATGCCTCTCCAGTCTATGTCTCTGTCTGCACATCGTGTTCTCGTGTGATCCTGCTTCTTCACCTGGCGGGCTTTTCATGAGGACACCAGTCACACGGGCTTAGGGGCCCACTGTACTCCTGGATGACCTCAATTTAAGGAATTCTGTCCTCAGTGACCCTATTTCCATATACGGTCTCATTCCGAGGTCCTGGGGATTAGGGCTTCAATATTATCTTTTTGGGGGTCACGTGCATCAACTCATAAAAGCTATATTACGGGATTTCTATTTGTCTTAAGATCAAAAAGAAATCACTGAAAAAGTTCATGTATCCCTCTGACAATTTTTTCTTGAAGAGTGTAAAAAGGCAATGGAAGAGAAAGAAAGCAAATTAGTAAGCTTCTGCAAATACCTTGGGATGGTAAGAGATAAGAGTGGCTTAAGCTAAGACTGCAATGCTAAAGATAGAAATAGACACATTTGACAAGAGCATCATAAGAGGAGAAATAGATTTGAGGATAGCAGCAAATCAATAAATCATTATGGACTTGTTAAGCTTGGCATGCTCTGAGACACCAAGGAGAAATGAAAGTAAGATGTTGGCCCCGCAGGTGCATCATTTGAGAGGGAGGCTGAAAAGACAGCTTTCGGACTCATATGCACACCGATGACGCTTCGGGAGAGGAGTATGGATGTCTCATTAGGAAAGTAGAGGGAGAAGACTAGAATAGGGTTCTAGGCTGAGTGAAATCCAGGTAGTGGAAGAGGGCAGAGTAGCCTGGGAGGCAAGGCACAGACAGTAACAGCTACGCAAGAGAATGAGGTTGTATGAATTAAGAGAAGAAAACGTTTCCAGAATGGAAACTTGAAAAGTGCTCCATGCTGCTGAGAGGAACAGAATTAGATGAGGGCTGCAATGGCTAAATGGGATGAGATGGGCGCCATCTTTTTTTCTCTCACAAGAGAATGCCACATGTACCAGAATAGATTCACACGTGAGTAGTAGCGTAGCAGGATATGTGTAGGGAAAGTTTTACAACGTAGACAAACAACTTACATGGATTTGTTTGTTCCTGGTACAAACACATGTCAGAGTCATGAATCGATAGGGTTAAATTAATGAGGGCTTGAATAAAATCCCTTTAAAAAAAGTCTTTTTTAAAGACTTCACTGAGTCCTGCAAATCTCCAAGCATATTTGGCAGGAATAATTGAAGGCAGTTACTTTATACAGTTTTGTATAGAAACTACTGATTGGTATTTATCAATGTTTAAGAATTGTCAAGGGGCGCCTGGGTGGCTTAGTCGGTTGAGCGTCCGACTTTCGCTTAGGTCATGATCTCGCGGTTCGTGGGTTCGAGCCCTGCGTCGGGCTCTGTGCTGACTGCCAGCTCAGAGCCTGGAGCCTGTTTCAGTCTGTGTCTCCCTCTCTCTCTGACCCTCCCCTGTTCACGCTGTCTCTCTCTCTCTCTCTCTCTCTCTCTCCTAGGAAAAGAAAAAAAAAAAAAGAATTGTCAAGTAATCTTTTGAAGAGTTTCAGCTTAAAGTTTTGAAAAGCACTGTTCATTTATATATGGCAGTATTTCATGGCCTCACAGAGACTTTTTGTTACTTTCCCTACCCTTATACTTGTCTCTCCTCTACTTCTCTTAGTGGATGATTTATAAGGTGGTCAGGAAGGCTTGGCATCAAAGAGGATTCAGTGGTATGAACTGTAGCCAACAGCAGAGGACATGCCATGTCTGAATTCACTTATATTAATTCTCTAAAATGGTTTGGAGGCCTCTCAAACAAAACAAAACAAACAAATGAAACAAAAAACAAAAAAACAAATCTGAAACCTTGCCTCAGTATCTTGAGGTTTTATAGAATATTTCAATAAGCTGAAAGTACATTTTCGTAACACTGGGAATCTAAAAGCCTTAAGAAGACAAGAAACTTGAATGAGCTTTGGAGAATACCCACAGAGTCCTAATTCTTTCCTTGCTTCAATTTATTGGATTCACCCAACAGTATAATATTTTTTCTCCTTCCAAAGACTTGTCTACCTGCTGTTAAGAATTAGACAAGATTTACTGATTTGACTGCCTACTGGTGTGGTCTTTAAGTGGTGAATATAAATCTTTAATCACACTGCTTAGGGTGACTTCTCTTCCTCCTAGTATTTCATCTGTGAATAGGAAGAAAAGGCTATTGAGATGATATTATTGATGTTTGCAATACCAGTTTTTTTTCTGTTTAAATACATTTTCAACCATTTGGAGAATGATTTTATTTTCCTATTAGACTGTAACCAGGACTTTCTAGAAAAATGACCTGAGAAGGAAAAAAAAAAAGCAAAATCATTCAACTCTGCAAGTAAAGGCAAATGTGCTGAAAAATGACAGGTTTGAGACAGCACATCTGACCAGCACATCTTTTCTTTTAATCTCTAATGAATGGACATACTTGAAATAAGTGTTATTTGTTTGTTTCCCTAACTTCACTCTCAGTTCATGATTATGTCCAATTTGCTATTGCTAAGAATTCTGGGACATTACTGGAATAAGTGGGCATTCTAAACACTAGCTTATGGAAGTGCTCCTGACTTTTCCCACACTAAATGTTATCACTGCCTTACACTTCTTTTTAAAACTTTTTTTAATGTTTTATTTATTTTTGAGAGAGAGATGGAGACAGCATGAGCAGGGGAGAGTCAGAGAGAGAGGTAGTCACAGAACCAAAGACAGGCTCTAGGCTCTGAGCTGTCAGCACAGAGCCCGAGGTGGGGCTTGAACCCATGAACTGTGAGATCATGACCTGAGCCGAAGTCAGATGCTTAACTGACTGAGCCACCCAGGCGCCCCTCACATTTCTTGTTTCAATCTTTCCACAACCATGCCTACTCCTTCTCTGTTATTGCTATTTTTTTTTTTGATACTGATGCTTTATTATAAGAACTTTGTGGTTGAACACACATCACCATCGACTCTATTATGAAAGACGTATTGCAGAGTGTTAGTGTTAATTTTTCAGACTCCAAGATTTCAAATATACTAAGAAAAAGCAACTACCAATGCCTCTTTTAATTGTGGAGTCAGACTAAGTTCTACAAGTGTGCTGGAGTACTGAAAATACTGAGGGACATGTACTTTGGAATCAAAGTTTGGAAATCAAATTCTGTCTGTCCCATTGGCTAGTTCTGTGTTTATGGAGTCATTAAGCAGTTTTCTCAGAATATCAGGTTACTCATCTGAATAAATAAAACCAAAAAATCCCCAAAATGGATGCTGAGAGCTTTAAGAACTCTGTCAGGATGATTGTAAGAATTACAAGAAATAATGTGAGTGGAGTGCCTAACAATTAGAAGGTACTTAATTAAGGTTAGCTCTTCCCCTTCTTTCTTAAAAAAATCTTCAGGAAGACCAGATGCTATTATATTTTATGCAATAGAAAGTGTTTTTGAGATGAAGTCTTGCTTTTGTAAAAAATTTACTTTTATTTTTATTTAAAAAGTTTTAAATTTATTTATTTTGTGAGAGAGAGAGAGAGAGAGAGAGCAAGAGAGAGAGCGAGCAGGGTAGGGACAGAGAAAGAGAGGAGAGAGAATTTCAAGCAGGCTCTGCACTGTCAGCCCAAAGCCTGATATGGGGGTCGAACTTATGAACCGCGAGATCACGACCTGAGCTGAAATCAAGAGTCAGATGCTAACTGACTGAGCCACCCAGGTGCCCTGGAAATCTTGCTGTTTTTCAAATATTATTATGATTATTATATTTTTAGTATAAACTTGTGCCCAGTGCTAGAATAACTATTATTCTTGGGACATTTGGAAACTTGCTTTCTAAAGGATTTATATTAATTTAAAATTATCAGTATGTAGATTACCAAATGATTTTTACTAAGTGCTTATTGTTCCTTATTCATTGTTATTTTACTATTTTAAGTGTAGAGTTCTAACTCAAAGAAGGACACATGGTGTTATCAGAACAAACACTATATTCAATTATTCCAGTTTTTCTGCATACATACTCCAAAGGTTGTTTTTTCCCAGGATCCTCACATGAAATCCAAGGGAAACTACAGGGCTTTTTTGGCTGTTTTCAGGTACCTAATATCTTGGTAACCTCTGGTCTCGTTGAATAACATCAATAGTAGAGGGAAATAAGTTGCCTCTTTTGTATCTTGGGTCTGTAATCAGTTTATCAGCTACACCGTGAATAGAGGTGTGGTTGACCTGTTCATATTTCCTGATCTAGTGTGTTCTGTCCCATCTTTTTTTTTAAATACTATTTTCTAAGTGTTTATTTTTGAGAAAGAAAAAGGGCATGTGAGCAGAGAAGGGGCAGAGAGAGATAGGAAGAGAGAGAATCCCAAGCAGGCTCTGCACTTTCAGCGTGGTGCCCCACATGGGGCTCGAACTCATGGACTGTGAGGTCATGACCTGAGTTGAAGTCAAGAGTCAGACGCTGAATTGACTGAGTGAGCCACCCAGATGCCTCTGTTCTGTCTCATCTTATTAACTGGTTTCTAATATCTCCAGGGTTAGAAGTAGATACGAGAAAAGATTTGAGACAGACAGATACCAATGCAGCTACTTCTCATTTGCTCTAACACCAGAGTATCCTGGTTGCCACAAACTTCTGTTCGTTAGCTCTCTGAATCATGAAATAGGAAACACCGCTTATTGTCTTCCAAGTTCCAAAAGTGATACATTAAACTCTCTACATGGTCTATCAGAGCAACCACTTTCCCTATTTGTAGAGTTGAGAGTGGGACTCACATCTCAGTAAAAGCTTTTTCCAAAATACCTCCCTAATCTTGAACTGTCTTTACAGTCTCCCTCATTAAAAGACTGGAAGTGAGTGAACAGGAGATGTTAACAGACTTCTTAAAATATATGCCTTAATTTGGGGGGAAGTTTTATATTCACAGCAAAACTGAGTGGCAAGGACAGAGAATTCCCACACACTCTCTGCCCCAACACATGCAAAGCTTCCTCCAGTATCAATATTTGAACTAGAGTGGCACATTTCTTGCAGTAGATAAAACATACCATGTTCATGAATTAGAAGACTTAACATGCTAGAAATGTGGCTATATTAAGTTTAACACAATTCCTATAAAAATATTAATAAGGAGTTTTGTAGATATTTTGTAGATATATGTGTGCATATTTTAAAATGTTCTAAAATATGATTGGAAAGAAATCATGATATCTGCAAGCAAAGACCTTCAAAGAGCTAGAATAATTTTGAAAAAAGATTTGTTTTTCTCTGTGTCAAGGTTTATTAAATATCTCCTAGAACAACACAGTGAGAGCGAGATGAGTAGACATGAATAAATGGAACAGAATTAAACAGGAAAAAAAAATAGAAATAGACCCACACAAATATGTCCAACTGACCTTCATCATAGTGCAAAAACAATTAAATGGAAGAAAGATGGTCTTTTCAATTGGACGTCCATAGGCCAAAAAAAAAAAAAAAAAAGATTTTAAACCTCAAAACTCACACAAAATTTAACCTCAGATGTATCACAAACTTAAATGTGAGCCATAAAAAATAAAACTTTTAAGAAAAAAATAAAGCATTGGAAAAAATCTTTGGGACCTAGGACTAGGCCACTTAGTAGACACCAAACACATGACCCATAAAGAAAAACAATTGATAAAGTATGCATGTCAGAATTAAATGTGTTTGTTTTGTGAGCATCTCTGTCGAGAAGATAAAAAGGCGAGCTACCGACTGGGGGGAAATCCTCACAAGCCATATGCCTGACTAAGAACTTGTAACTAGAATGTATAATGAACCCTCAAAATTCAACATTCTGAACCCCAATGATCCTGTTAGTAAGTGGGTAAAAGACAGGAGCAGAAAGCTTACTGTGAGGATATCTAGATGGGAAATAAACATGTAAAATGATTTTTAACATCATTCATCACTAAAGGAGTACAAATTAAAACTCTAGTGAGGTCACTTCACAGCAATCAGGCATGTTAAAATAAAAATAATAACACCTAATGCTGGCAAAGATGTGGAGAAGCTGGCTCATGCGTTTGTTGGTGGGAATTTAAAATGATAGAAACAATATGGAAAACAATTTATCACTTCCCTTTAAAGCTACCATATGATTCCTCAGTCACACTCTTGGGCATGTATGCTAGAGAAATGCAATTTTATATTCACTCAAAAATCTATAAACAAATGTTTATACAGTCCAATTAGTTACAGGCCCAAAACTGGAAATATTCAAATGTCCTTCAACAGGTAAATGAGTAAGCAAGCTGGGACACATTTAAATCATGGAATATAGCTCAGTAATAAATAACAGCAAAAAAAGACCAAACTATGGGGACACACAAAAACTTGGATGGATATCAAGGGAATTATGTGGAGTGAAAGAAGCTAATCTCAAAGGAGTGCATACTTTATGATTCTATTCATACAGCATTCTGACGGGACAAAAAAGAGAGAGAATATAGTGATAGTGGCCTGTGGTTAGGAATTGGTGGTTACACATAGGTAGCCACAGAGAACCTTGTGGACTGATTGTGGCTCTGATCATGTGAAGCTACACATATGACAGAATTCTGTAGAATTGTACCCTCGCCTAAATATGTGCTTCTGAAGATGGTGAGATTCAAATAAATTCTCTGAGTGGTACCCATGTCAGTGTCCTGGTTTTAGTATTGTATAATGGTTTTATTGTTAAATGTTATTTCATTGTATAGTGTTATTATTGGAGAAGGCTCCTTGTGGGGCACATAAGATCTTCCTGAACACTTTTTTTTTTCCTGCAATTTTCTGCAAATCTCTTATTATTTCAAAATAAGTTTGTGAATGTGATTAATACTATCTTATGCATACAGCAACAAAAATAATTTGATATCACATAAAAATGATCCTTAGCAGTTTTCCTAATACCTCCTTCCCATTTATCTACTTCATTTTATTTTTAAGTATTACATGGTATTATATGAGTCACTGTCATCCCAAAGTTCTAATAGCTTTTTCTAACTCACAAATAGAGTTAGCAGTGGATTCTGATAATATAGTTTTTACAGGTGGAAGTGTTATGGTATACCTTGAAATGTAGCAAATTAATAAGTATTATTTAACTGAGGTTTTCTGATTTCCTTTTTATAAGCTTTTATTTTTTAAATTTATTTAAATTTATTTTTTTATTTTAGAGAGAGACAGAGAGAAAGTTTGGGAGAGAGGGAGAAAGGGAGAGAGGGAGAGAGAGAGAGAGAGAGAGAGAGAGAGAAAATATCTTAGGGAGGTGCTGTGGTCAGAACCTGATGCAGGGCTCAATCCCCTGACTCTGGTATCCTGACCTGAGCCGAAATCAAGAGTTGAACATTTGATTGAGCCACCTGGGTGCCTAGGTTTTCTGATTTTATTCTGGTGTTTTATTATGTCTTCATGGTAGCCTTGATCTTGTCTCATACAAAGACAAGTATGGTCTCTCCTGTAATCTAATTTACATACTTAATCCAGAGAGGCTCTCACCTAAGCACTTTTCTTTTTTCCACCTGGGGGCTTTCCCCTTATTTAGCATAATTTTACTGAGGAAGGGTTTCTCCATTCAATTTGCTCTTTTACAAGTTCTCAAACTTACCTTTAGAATCCTCTCGTGTTTTTTTTCTCCTCTGTTAAGTTTTAAATACATTTCTCATCACTTGATCCTAGAAAAAAAATGTGCCTTTGACCTTATTTTTAAGTAAACTCTCATCTCTTGACTCAAATTATTCTAACATACATGGAAAATAAAATGTTTCCATCTGGCAAGAATAGTGTCATTGTTGAAAGTACCATGTTACAATATAACGCATTCACTCTGCTTTACTGAACTTGAAAATATTGTATTGTTAAATGCCAAAAATGATGAAGGAACATGCAGGGAACCCATGCAGAAAATCGCCTTTCCTGATCAAATAAACTTGAAACACAGTGCAGCTAACATTCTAAGTAAATACCTAGCCTGGCTCAAGAAGTGGGCGTGACTCAGCAGGTTGATTTCAAAAGTGAGGTGGACAAATGTGGGCTATGCTGAGGACACGTCATTCTGTGAAAATCCGTGACTGTGTTCCAGGCAGAACCTGCAAAGGGCTCTTTGTTTTGTTTTGTTTACTCCAGGAAGAAGCTGTTCAAAATCAAGTCTCATAAAGTATATGATAGACAAAGATGAGTTTAATGTAAAAAAAAAAAAAAAAGAGAAAGTTGTGAATTTTATAGCTTAAGATATGGAAGTCACATATTCAGTCTTAAAGGTAATTTGAACCTTCGTGTCTTAAATGTATTTAAAGAGACGATAGCATGGGTCATCAAAAAAAATTTTAGGTCTTCATTATCAATGAATTGCCCCATGGTTTATAGAGAGGGATATATTTAAAATTTCATAAAAATGTTTTATTTTATTTTTGAGAGAGAGAGTGCAAGTGAGGAGGGGCAGAGAGAGGGAGAGAGAGAGAGAAAGAGGAAGAGCAAGTGAGCAACATAGGATCTGAAGCAGGCTCCAGGTTCTGAGCTGTCAGCACAGAGCCCAAGACAGGGCTTGAACTCATGAACTGCCAGAACATTACCTGAGCTGGTTAGATACTTAACAGTCACCCAGGCGCCCCTGTAGAAGAGTATATTTAAAAATTTACCTTTTCCTTCCATCTGGGTTTTTCTTCTTAGCGTTGTGGATTTTCTCAATTGCGTTGTATCCAACTGAATACTTTTACTGTACTTTCCAATTCACACAATGCAGATTTCATCCATTTTGTCCAGTTGACTTTATCTAATGTACTTGGTACATGAGATTGTTGATTGCATCACATTTCATCGATGGTAAAAGTAAGACCCAGTAAAAGTGAGATATGTCCTGTGTCATTTAGCTAACGTAAGGCAGAGCTGAAATCCTAATTCCTGTCTGTCCAAAACCATAGCTTATGTTTTTTCTGATATATTCCACTGTATCCATGAAATCTATACTCCTTGCAAATGAAATACCTTTGGGCACATAGGGAGAAGGCATTCTCTATCTAGAGTCCTAAAAAGTCATTGAGCAATCTTCTTTTCTGATTAATCTGTGGAGTCTAAGAAGAATGTCAAGTAAAAAAAAAAAAGGAATTTAACGTAATCATTTCAAAAATCAAGGCCTGGAGTTGTTCTTCTCTGTGATTGGTCCCTATCTTACTAATGTTGTTATGCCATTCTATGTAGGGGTGAAACAATTAGAAGCCTTATTAAAGAGGAGTATGGGAATTTCTGCCATGGGTTTTATTTACATGGCATGAAGTATCATATGGCATTTGGAGGAGGATGGAAGCTTAAGATTCATCTGGTTTGACTTCTCAGTAAATAATTTGCTTTGATAATATTGAGTCCCTGTGAAGTTCATGGTATAGAAGTTTTACTTTATTTTACAGTCAAGCATTTTTTTTTCTTGGAGGTATTATTTAAGGCATCCATACTTCAAGATACAGACCCTTCAATTTACAGAGGTTGAACAACTTAACCAGTGGCATTGGCTAGTGGTTGGCAACGCTAAGACTTAGATTCAGGTCTGTGGGTTCTAAACAAACAGACTAAAATGTCCATTTTCCCTTTTGGCTGGATAGTCAAAAATTTTTTTTAAATGTTTATTTATTTTTGAGAGAGAGAGGGAGAGAGATGGAGCATGAGCAAGAGAGGGCAGAGAGAGCCTGAGACAGAGAATCTGAAGCAGGCTCCCGGCTCTGAGCTGTCAGCACAGAGCCTGATGTGGGGTTTGAACGCTCACACTGTGAGATCATGACCTGAGCCGAAGTTAGACACTTAACCGACAGAGCCACCCAGGCGCCTCAGACAGTTAACTTTTTAATTCAAGAAGTTAAGACCCAGAGGGCGCAGACGTCATGGGAGGGACGCCTCCCTCTTGGTTCCAGAAAGTGAAGCCCAGTGCTAAGGGGTGGGGGGTGCCCTGGGTTGAGGTAGCAGGGCTGCCACCCTGATTGGCCTGGGAGGCAGAGCTACCACCCGGGTGGGTACAGTGGATCAAGCATCCAGCCGGAGTCGATTATTCTCGAGCTTTAAAATATAATAGAACTTGCCTGGCTAGGTTTTAGACATGCTTGGGAACAGTGACCACAGAATGTTATAATATTTGAAGGTAGAATCTTTACAGATATGATTAAATTAAAATGGGATCATATGGATAGGTCTTAATCCAATAATACTGGAGTCCTGATAAGAGGAAATTTGGGCACAGACACAGGGAGAAAATGTGAAGGAACAGAGGTGATGGCCGTCTATAAGCCAAGGAGACAGGCCTGGAACTGAGTTTTCCTTCACAGCCCTCAGAAGGGAGGAGCCATGCTAACCCCTTGACCTGGACTTCTAGACTCTAGGATTGTGAGAAAATACATCTCTGTTATTTGAGCCACCCAGTCTGTGATATTTTGTTCAGACAGCCCTACCCAAAGTGATGACTTTTTTCTGTACCTGATATCAAACAAGGCTTGTGAGGTTAAAAGCAATCCCAGCACACATGACTATCCATTTCCCAGAGCGTGCATTTATGTAGCTCTTCCTTATTTGTAGCCAATGAAATGTCAAAAGTGACCTCAGTTGTATACATATTTTTTCTTACGGTGTCTATGCAAGTTTAGTAAAGCAATTTATAAATGCATGTGTGATATGGAATGAAAAAACATCATGGGTACCATTCAATCTGGTGAATTAGAATAATAGAATTATAGAGCTAGTAAAACATTTGAGACTTTTAGTCCAACCTGATGTTACATCAAGTTCTTGGCCCAAGCCTTTGCTTAGGTAGCAAGTAGATGCTAATTTTTGCTATTACAAAAATAAAACATTATTTGTTTATTTAAAATTTTTTTTTAGCATTTATTTATTTTTGAGACAGAGAGAGACAGATTGTGAGCAGGGAAGGGGCAGAGAGAGAGGAGACACAGAATCCAAAGCTCCAGGCTCTGAGCCGTCAGCACAGAGCCTGACACAGGGCTCGAACTCAAAAACCATGAGATCACAACCTGAGCCGAAGTCAAACACCCAACTGAGTGAGCCACTGAGGCGCCCCTAACATTATTTATAATTTTGTATCATTTTTAATCTTAAGTTTTTCTTGGCAGGGAATATGTGTTTATCAGACAGAAATCTCTTAAAAAACTTCTCACATAAACATGACTGACTCATGAATTGGTTCTTTTAGGTAGAGGCATAGCCACAAGAGTTCTTAATTTCAGACTTTCTATACTTTTTTTTCAACTTCATGAATGTATCAAAACATTTTAAGGGCAGGACTATTTTATAGGAAAAAGAAATCATGAAATATTGTACTATTTAGTTATCTTAAATATTATTTATGATAAGCACAGCTGATATGTAATGGGCTGAGGCAACTGATAAACATCTTTAGGATAGACAAGAGAATCATTTCTGAACAGACTACGTTTGAAAGTTGTACCTTTGTGGGGCGCCTGGATGGCTTAGTCAGTTAAGCTTCCGACTTCGGCTCAGGTAATTATCTTGCGGTTTGTGGGTTCAAGTCCCGATTCGGGCTCAGATTCTGTGTCTCCCTCTCTCAGCCCCTCCTCTGCTCACGCTCTGTCTCAAAAAATAAATAAACATTAAAAAATAAAAAAGAAAGTTGTCCCTTTGTTCATCATGTCCTCCAAGCTCACTTCTTGAGAGTGGTACTTTGTAGAATTCCTAACACTATCCAGTATACAGCCCACAGCCAGAGTTTCTGGTGAAGTAAAGGGTCTGTCAGCTGGGGGTAGTAGTCTTGTTTCTGTATTGTTTATTTCCAGATTCTTCTGCATTTTGAGATCTTCAAGATCTCTTTCTCCCAAATCATACATCTTGTGTTGGCGTTTTAAATTTAGAGAGGTTATCACAAAACTGTTCTTTTCAAGATTCTACTATAGTTTTCTCCCTTAGTCTCCATACGCATCCAATCTGCAGCCCACTGGGTATTTCTGTTTGAGTGTTTACTATATAAGCTACCTTAATGCAATTGTGTCTAAACTTAAACTTCAGTCATCTCCCTATATCTCCCACTTCCCTACAGGAAAAAAAAAATCTGTTTCTCCTTTAGGAACTTGTAACCAGAAACCACCACTATGATTTTAAGTGTTTCACACTATAAAAATGTGCATCATACCCCTATCTTCTCCCCCTTGACTGCAAAATTGATTCAAATCATTTTTTTATTCCCAAAATGTTAGAAGAAATATACTTGTTTTGCTTTGTGTGGCTTTGAAATTTAAAAGTTTACCTCCAAAAGAATAACATAAAATTTCACCTCTGTAGTTTCAGTCATCATCCTCGATTTCGGGAATTACTGCCGTTATCTTTGAAAGTGTGTTCCCAGCCTCCCATCTGGCTTCCCTCCTTCTGTTTTCCATATTGAATCCAGATTGATCTTTCCAAATAGAAAATCTGCTTTTTAAAAATGTCTTTGCTTCAAGTCCTCACACCTGTTATCTTCAGGATGTGCTCCAATGTTTTCAGTGAACTCAACACAGTCACTCACAATTTGTCCCCAACCTGTCTTTCATTTATACTGCCTCATATCTAGTACAATAAACTTAACAAATTAGACTTATGATCCACTTGTAGATTTCTGAAGACATGTTTCATCAGCATCTTGTCTGAACAGTCTCTTCACATCCTTTAGGACTCAGATTTGAAGTGTTATTACAAAGGAACGTTTCTCTGATTTTATAAGGCTGAATTTGCTATTCTTGCAAGATGTTTCACTTAGTACTTTGTGGTTGTTTAAATCACAACATTTGTAGGATGTGTGCCCTTTTTTTATAAATTTTTAAACGTTTATTTTGAGAGGGAGAGAGAGCACGCATGCATGTGCATGTGTGCAAGCAGGGGAGGGGCAGAGAGAGAGGCAGAGAGCATCTCAAACATCCACCCTGCCAGCGCAGAGCCCCACTCAGGGCTTGAACTCATGAACTGTGAGATCATGAGCTGAGCTGAAATCAAGAGTCGTACACTTAACCGACTGAGCCACATAGGCGCCCTGTGTGCCCTTTTCTATTTTTACCCCTCTAAGCTCCTTGTTTGAAAGGACCGTTATTTTGCTCAACTTACAAATCCAGAATCTATCATAGTTCTTAGTGCATGGCAGGTATGCTGAAACTATTTGTTAATATATTGGAAAGCAAATGCCTTCCCTCTAGCTTCAATCCCTTCCAATTCACTTGGTCTTAATCTCATCCTCAGACTTTGGTTAATTTTCCATGCTTCTGGTCTTCAAAATTATGGAAACTTTTTTTTAAATGTTCGTTTACTTTGGGGGGGGGAGGGGCAGAGAGAGAGGGAGACAAAATCCGAAGCAGGCTCCAGGCTCCAAGCTGTCAGCAGAGAGCCTGACGTGGGCCTCGAACTCATGAACTACAAGATCATGACCTGAGCCAAAATCAGATGCCCAACCAACTGAGCCACCCAGGCACCCCATCAAAATTAGGAAACTTTTAATGAAGCTTTTGATATTATTTTTAAAAATGAGAACAAACATCAATGCTTGAAAAGCTATGGCCTAGGAATTCAGGTATTTTAATACATGAAGTATGTATGTGTTTATTCTTTCAAACATTAAATATGGCTGAGAATTTACATGTACAAAACTTGGGTACTTGGGTTGGGACATTCAGGGTAACAGATAAGTTAGTCTCTTTTCTCCAGGTATATGTTGTGATTTCTATCTAGATGGCTTATATAGATGGCTTCACTAAAAAATATTTTTAAAGGCTTAGGATATTTGGCTGATTTATATAAAACAGTGATATTTCATAGTTTTTTTTGGCCTAAAACATAGCAATTGCTTCAATCTAATGTTTGCCTATAAATTTGGGACATATCATAAGATATGCTTGGTTGTATTATGTTCTATAAATAAATTTCAGTGTGTGTATTCCTAGTGTAAGAGAAGTCAGAAGTCACCATTTCCCTTAAAGTTATGATGATGTAGTGACATGAATTCAAGTAAATGAACATTTACCACCCCAAAATATACTCGCACTGTGGATAAAAAGCACTAATGTTGCCAGTAGTCTTTAGTGCTTATATTTATTTCGAGTTGTAGTGGAAAATAAACAAACTCGGCACGCCTGGATTCGTTTTTTGTTTCATTCACTCATTAACTATATTATTTTGTATAGTAACCGTGAAAGCTTATTTCAGTCACTCAACACAGACATTCTTGGTACTTGTCACTATGTACTCCTTGAGTCACATTTACCCCACTCTTTGCCCCAGTAGAAGCCAAACTTTCTAACTAGGGAATTGAATATGATCCTCAATCTAATTGAATATTGGGAAGGTACCTAAGAAAATGATTTTCAAAATGAATTATCCCCCTAAAAAATATATTCTTTCATAAACTCAGTTCTCAATTCTCAGAGGCTCCTTTGGTAGGAGCAGATCTCAGATGCTTCCTGCATTGAAGTAACTGGAGGAACCATCCCCTTCTTTTTTGCAAGTAACTGGAGGAACGATTTTTACATAGGTTTAGGTACACCAGTAATCAAATGGCAGTCTTTCTATCCCAAAGGAACAAGAAAACTGACTCAGATAAAGAAGTCATTGGGGGTTGTCCTGACTATGGCTCTGGGTTTCATCTCACTATCAGAACATCTCGAAGCAGCAGAAAGAGCTTCGGATGTGGAGGATCTTCCAGGTGGAAGAAAAGTTTAGTGTGACCTAACATTCATGCCACTGTGGCTGGGACATGTTGAGAACCTATCATCCTGTACATGTGAATTATGAACTCCCTATTGTCACAATTTTCATTCCATTAAAAGTACTACCATTTCTTTTGTGGAAATGAAAGATGGTTCGGATTTAGATGTAAATGTGTAATGTATAAATAGTCTGAGGACAAAGAAAGACAAAGGTATGTATCAAATAGTGACAATTGGATGTAATATTGAAAAAGTGTTGAGCACCACCATGTCCAGTTAATGGTAGATGGGTTTCTTATGGCCACTGGTTACAATTTCTTTTAAATTAAAAATCTTAAAAAGGAGTGAATGAAGAAAGTGGTATTCCCTCTCATCTCTCTTGGAAAGCCTATTTTTAGTGGCATTTTTCAGAAATATAAAGACTCGGAAATGTCTATAATCCCTGAGAATTCTGACTCCCATCCCAGATATTCTCTTAGTGGTTTTTTTGTTTTTGTTTTTTCCTAATTTCAATGAGAGCAAGACAGTATTTGCACTGATATTTACATTTAAAGAATTCTAAAAAAAACTGCATGGGCAGTACATATGGTTTGTGAAAACTCTGTATGTTTTTTTTTATTATTATTATTTACAAATAGTTTATTGTCAAGTTGTTTTCCATATAACACCCAGTGCTCATCTCCATAAGTGCCCTCCTCCATGCCCATCTCCCCCCTCCCCCCCACACCCATGAGTCCTCAGTTTGTTCTCATCATTCAAGAGTCTCTCATGGTTTGCCTCTCTCCCTTTCCCCCACCATTTCCCCGCTTCTGTGTTTTTAAAAAAGGGCCTACAGTTGAGCACTTATTGCATGAAACTTAGGATAAAGAGGCAGAGTTTGCAATGGAAATTTAGGGAGAAAGGGAGATTAGATGACGCAATTGAAGATAGAGGCACTTTTGGTGAGTTTGGTCCTAATCAACAGATTTAAATTTTCTGCAGTTTTCCATAGGAAATCTCTGCCCTCACTTATAAAAATAAATATCTCACAAGGACTGGGGTATAGTCTGAAACTGGGAAAAGGAAGTGAAGGTAAGAGCTTAAAATTGCTGCTGTGGTCTGACAGGATAAATGGACAGAAGTATGTCTTGATGAAATATGAGGTACATAAAATGAATCAGGTAAAGGACACAGGGAAGACTTTTTGGAACTCAGGGAGGGAACAAGAAGAAAAGATGATTGGATTCTAGTCATTAATCTCCCAGATTATTTGTCATAGTGTCAGGAACATTATGGTTCCTAGGATAACACCTGATTTCATCAACCAAATGAGCCCATTTTATAGGGTCCCCCTTCTTACCAGGTTGAGTACAAATTAAGGCATTTTCAAAGTATCAGACGGAAAAGGAATTGTATGAATCCAGTATTAACATACATGGGTGATTTGAGGCACATTTTCCCCCTAACTGTAAACTTCTTTTAAATTTTCTCACTTGAAAAGTAAGTAGTAAACCCGAGTTAACAATTGTAGTAAGAGAATCCATTTAAAAAGTGTCAGGATATTGTAGCTTCAAAGCACACGCAAATACTGCAATATTATTGTCTATTATGTACTGGAAAATTGAAAGCTTTTAAAACCATTCAAGTACTTCTTCTAATAGCTGGAGAAAAAAAACATTAGAGTTTTCCCACATCAGGGAATAAAGGGACCTATATAAGGGTTTTAAAATTTGAATTGCAGTAATGACCCTCTATTTTCACCCTGCAATTTACAATTTAATTTTGGTTCTAAATCATTCTCCAGTAATCCTTCTATCTATCTATCTATCTATCTATCTATCTATCTATCTACTATATATTATCATTTTTATGTATTTTAAAGTTTATTTAATTTGAGAGAGAGAGAGTGAGTGTGTGAGAGCAGATGGGCAAGAACAGGAGAGGGGGAGAGAGAAAGAGAGAAAAAAATCTAACCAGGCTCCACACTTACTGTCATCACAGAGTCTGACATGGGGCTCGAACTCACCAACCAAGAGATCATGACCTGAGCTAAAATCAAGACTCAGATGCTTAACAGCTGAGCAACCCAGGCACTCCTGATTTTTTAATGTCTTTTTTTTTTGTTTTTTTGTTTTTAAATTTCTAGGAGAGAGAGAGAGACAGCGTGAGCGGGGGAGGGTCAGAGAGAGAGAGGGAGTCACAGACTGAAACAGGCTCCAGGCTCTGAGCTGGCAGTCAGCACAGAGCCCGATGCGGGGCTCGAACCCACGAACCGCGAGATCATGATCTAAGTGTAAGTCAGACGCCTAACCCACTAAGCCACCCAGGCGCCCCTGATTTTTTAAATAAAAGAGAACTACTGCTGAAATTTGGATAATTGATGTAGTTTTATTTACCTAAGTAAAAGTTAGTGGCTTTGAGTGACTACTTCCAACAAGAAGTAAGCAAGTTCATAAAGCCTTTCCCCCCAAAAAATAATGCTACCAGAAACAGCCATTTCAGTGCTCTGAAAATTGACTATGACATGCAGCCAAATGGGAAGTGCTTGTTCATGAGAAAATACCAAACTCTGGGTAGGAAGAGTGGGAAAATGTGGTGTTCTTGCCTGGGGCTGGCCCCATTCACCCCACCATAGTCCTGGAGGTGTAGATTGTGAAACACAACATCTTTGCTGCTGGAAGGGGCTGAGTGCATTTGGCGCTGGTGGGTGGGGGGCATTTTTGAAATCTCTGTGTATCCAGTCATATCAGTTCAGAAGGGCTACATTTTAAGTGATCAGTAGCCACATATGGGTAGTGAGTTCCTTAGCTTTTTGTTAATTATCTACCAGTTCCTTTTAATTAGATAAATTTAATGTTGACATCCTCTGACACTTCCTCTCCATGCTTTTTATCATAGTTTTATGCAGACCCACAGACCTGCTTGAAGGGAGGACCACTACAGTCATCAAAGTACTTTCCTATAGGTTGTGGCTCCCAGTCCATTCTTCCCAGAATCTTTGGGGCACCATTAAAAAACAGAATAATCCAAAGTGTTTACTACATGTTGTATTCATTGTATTGTAATTGCTCTTTATATACATTAAACTGTAATAATGTATATAAATAATTGTATAAGTGTAATAAGAATTTATGTAAGAGACACCAGCTCCTTCCTTAATTGAGACTCTGCAATGGCACCTGAAGGTGGCATACAATCCCTTCCCATCCAACACATTTTTACCAACCTTTGATCCCCAACAATAATACCACCATGATTACTGAAATTCAAACTTTGCTCTCACCACTCAGTTAAAATATACTCTTTTTGTTTCCATATAACCATATATAATATTATTTTTGTCGTTGGTATCCTCATTGAACTTTAAGACTCAGTTTAAAAGGAACTCTTAAAGAGTTTAATGGATGTTAATCATTCAGACTGAGGAAGTGACTTCTCCCCTAAATTTTCCCAGAAATACATACATGCATACATATAATATTACAATGAATACTTTTATTTTTACGTATGGTTTCTCATCACAATTTTTGTGTGCATACATGTTATTGTGTGTTTGTGTGTGTATAACATTTTTAGCCTGTCTGACTCTCACATTGGTCTGTAAGTTCCTTGAAGTAAAGACACTTTTGTACATCTGCACTTATTTTAGTATCTTAGAAACGTAGCATAGAGGTGAATTATTAACTCAGTACATTTTGCTTAATTTAAGATTATAAGACTGTAATTAAATTTACCTGCTAATTGCTCAAAAACCTGAGGTGAAATTATTTTAAGAATAGAAAGATGAATATAAATTCTTGTAACAATCTCTTTGTGTTATAAATTAGTCCACATTCCTGAATTTGCTCTAATTCCACATTGGTCACAGTCAAGCATACACAGATCCAGGTAAGCCATGAGAGTATCATTTCCACGTGACATGCAAATCCCTTTGTATAGGATGACGAAAAAGTAGATAAGCATTTTATACCTCAGCTGATTTCATAAAATAGATATCTGAGATGTGATTTTTAAAATTGAGGTGAAATTCATGTAACATACAATTAACTATTTTAAAGTATACACTTGAGCTGCATTTAATGTATTTGCACTGTTGTGCAGCCACACTTTGCTCTAATTTCAAAATGTTTTCATCACTCGAGGAAAACAGTTCATATCTGCTAAGTAATCATTCCCCATTTCCTCATTCCTGATGCCCTGGTGGCGAATCTGTTTTCTTTTTTCTCTATGTATTTGTTTAAATTGGATATGGCCTATAAAAGGAAACATAAAATGTGTTACCTTTGTGTCTGGCTTCTTAGACTCAGCATAAAGTTTTAATGGGACATCCATATCATAGTATGTATCAGTATTTAATTTTATAAGTTTCATAATTTCATAGGTAATATCAGTGTTGCTGATTAACACCCCATTGCATATAAAAACTATAACTTGTAATTTCTTTACCAGTCATTTGACTTGACTTTCTATCCATCATTGCAAGTGAAGTATTGGAATCTCCACATATTATTATAGAACTATCATTCCCTTTTATTTTATCAATATTTTATTCATATATTTGGAGGCTCTGTTTGAATTTATGGCTGTCATTGTTATATCTTTGTTATAAATTGACTCTTTTATCAATATAAAATGCTGTGTCTTTCTCTTCTAATAACTTCTGCCTTGAAATCTATTTTTGTTCAATATTAGTGTAAGCTCTTCAGCTCTTTTCTGGCTACTATTTGTATGAAATATCTTTTTCCATCCTTTCACTTTCAAACCTGTTAGTGTCATAGGATCCAAAATGAGTCTCTTGTCGGTGCCACATAATTGGGTTGTGTTGTTTTCATCAGTTCTGCCATTCTCTAATTTATTTGGTGAACTTCATTCCAGTTATATTTGCAATGAACTGATGTTGAGGACTTTTGACATTGTGGATTACTTTTCTTTCTGTCACAAATATTGTCGTCCTCATTTCCCCTAGTACTACCTTATATTGTGTTTTCTTTTTTTTTTTTTTTAATATTTATTTTTGAGAGCGAGAAAGAGTTGGGGAGGGACAGAGAGAGAGGGGGACAGAGGATCTGAAGTGGACTCTATGCTGACAGCAGAGAGCCTGATATGGGGCTTGAACTCACAAACTTGTGAGATCATGGCCTGAGCTGAAGTCTGACACTTAACCAACAGAGCCCTCCAGGTGCCCCTCTGTGTTTTCTGATTTTTTTAAAATACCACACCATTTTGATTCTTTCTTCATTTCTTTTTCTGTATATTATTTATCTTTCTTTTCTTCTGTATGTTTTTATCTTCTTTGTGCTTACAATGAGGATTATTGTGACATTTATAGCAATCTAGCATAAAATGATAACAATTTAGCTTGTGTAGCACACATGAATTCTGCTCTTGTAAAGTCTACCCTACCCTTTCTAGTGTTATTATGACAACACATAGATACACCGTTACCTATCAACAAATTTGTAATGATCATTTTATGCATTTATCTTTTAAGTCATATAGGCAACTAAATGAAGAAACTTAAATACTAAATGCAGTTTTATAGACCAAAACTACAGTAGTAACATTTATATCCATCTATATGGTTTCCTTTACCAGTGATCTTTATTTCTTTGTATGGCTTTGACTCCCTCTATAGTATCTTTTTTTCCAGCCCCAAAGACTCCCTTCAATATTTCTTCTAGGGGCTGGTCTACTAGCGACATACACCCTTAGCATTTTGTTTATCTGGGAATGTCTTAGTATCTCCTTTATTCTTAAAAGATAAGCTTTCTAGATAAAGAATTCTTGGTTAACAGTATCTTTTTTCATAGCACTTAGAAAATATCTTACCACTGCCTTCTAGTCTACATGGTCTAGATGAGAAGCTGGCTATTAATCATCTTTTAATTTATTTTTTAATTTTTTAACATTTATTTATTTTTGAGAGACAGACAGAGAATGAGCACGGGAGGGGCAAAGAGAGAGGGAGATACAGAATCTGAAGTAGGCTCCAAGCTCCCAACACGGGGTTTGAACTCACAGACTGTGAGATCATGACCTGAGCTGAAGTCAGATGCTTAACCGGCTGAACCACCCAGGTGTCCCAAAGTTTGGCTGTTAATCTTATTGAGGGTCACCTGAATGTGGCAAATCACTTTTCTCTTGCTGCCTTCAAGGTTTTCTGTTTTTGGCTTTTGACAATTTGGTTACAATGTGTCTCAGTGCGTTTATTTTTTTAGGATAATTTACCTAGGATTTGTGGAGCTTCTAGGATGTGTAGATTTGTGTATTGCATCAAATAATATTGTTATCATTATGTATTCAAATATTTTTCTGCCCTTTTCTCTCTCTTCTGAGGCTCCATTAATATCAGGATGCTCTTGGTAATGTCTTACAGCTTCTTTATTCTCTTAATCTTTCTCTTCACTGACTGAGAAACTTTTATTGGCTTAATTTCAAGTCTGTTGATTCTACCCCCCCTTTTCTTGCCTACTCAAATATTCTGTGAAATCCCTGTATTGAATTTTTTTTCAGCTACTGTACTTTCAACTTCTGAATTTCTACTTTGTTCATTTAAAAAAAAAATGTTTGTTTACTTTTTAGAGGGAGGGAGAGGCAGTGAGAGGGGGGACAGAAAATTCAAAACAGGCTCTGGGCTGACAGTAGAGAACCTGATGCAGAGCTTGAACTCACAAACTGTGAGATCATGACCTGAGCTAAAGTTGGATGCTTAACTGACTGAACCACGTAGGCGCCCCCTCTAGTTAGTTCAATTTTATTTATTTATTCATTTATTTATTTATTTGTTTATTTATTTCTGAGAGAGAGACAGTGTGAGCAAGGGAGGGTCAGAGAGAGAGGGAGACACAGAATCTGAATCAGGCCCCAGGCTCTGAGCTGGCTGTCAGCGTAGAGTCTGACACGGGGCTCGAACCCACGAACCGCGAATTCATGACTTGAGCTGAAGTCAGATGCTTAACCGACTGAGCCACCCAGGCACCCTAATTTTATTTTATTTTTTTGAGAAGGGGGGGAGAGAGAGAAGAGAGGGAAAGGGAGAGGAGAGGAGAGAGGGAAAGGGAGAGGATCCCACAAGGGGCAGAGCGAGTGGGGGATGGGAGAAGTGCGGCTCACCTATAGCTTGTGTTTTACCCAAAGCAAGGTTCATGCTTACCTGAAGCAGAGCTTGAGTCACCCATCGTTGGACAGGAACTCAAGGACTGTGAAATCATGACCTGACCCGAAGTCAGAACCTTAATGACTGAGCCACCCAGCAGCCCTCATTTTTATAATTTCTGTATTTTTACTGATATTTCTTAGTTGCTCAAATACCATTCTCCAATTTGCTTTAGTTTTTTATTCATGACTTCCTTTATCTGAGCATTCTTAAAATTTTATGTTTAAACATTTTAATTCCAGTACAATTAACACGCAGTGTTATATTAGTTTCAGGTGTACAATATAATGACCTAGGAATTACATACATCACCCATACATCATATTCACCATGACAAGTACACCCCTTAATTTTTATCACTTATTTTACCCATCTCCCCACCCGCCTTCCCTCTGGTAACTATGTTTGTTCTCAACAGTAAAGAGTCTGTTTTTGGCTTGTCTCACTATTTGAGCATTCTTAAGATGGATAATTGAAAGTATTTGCCTAGAAGATCCAATGACTAGGCTTTCTTGGAAAGGTTTCCTATCATTTTTAAAAATTTGTTTTCCTCTGAATTAACGGTAACTTCCTAATTTTGTATGCTTTGTAGTTTTTTGGTGAGAACTGTACATTTTGAATATTGCAGTGTGATAACTAGAAATCAGAGTGTCTTCCTTCCCTAGGGATTGCTGTTGTTTCCTGATAAAAGCTGTAATTTTCTATTTAGTGACTTTTCTTAACTATTTTCTACAAGGACTATATTTCTTGTCACATATGGCTAATGCAGTTTCTGTTTTATTTTCTCCATAGTCAGCCAGTGACCTGAAAGAGATTTACCTAAATGCCTGGACTGAACAAGAAAGTAAAAAAAAAAAAAAAAAAAAAGGCACTCTGTCTCTTTAAATTCTCTTGATCAACACTGCTAAGGAAGTCACTTGCACAGGCTAGAGTTAAAACAATGGGTCAGTCTCTTTGCCATCCCCTCAGTGAACCATCAGGTACATCAAAACCCATGGCCCCAGCTTTTGGAGGATGATGTCCCTGTTGTTTAATTTGGCGTAAACCTTGCTGGGAATCTGGGCCACCATCTTTAGAGCTGCCGCTGCAGGCCTGGGGGCTGGGAAATTGTACCCACTACTCAAAATGCCCAAGTTAACCAAAATTTACCAGCTTTTTCCCACATGAGGCACTTTTTTTGGATGCTACAAGTATTCATCTAGACTTCAGAGTTTCAACAGCTTAAATACTTGATTCAGACAATTCTTTAGCTAAATAGTGTGTTTGGTAGAGTCATAGATTCCTGATACTTCCTTCACTCCATCTTCTGTGAGATCAAAGATGTGAATGTCTGATGCTGCCTATTTTCATTAGTTGTCTGCTTTCTTTCTTTGTCCATTTAATTTTTTAGTAGACTTTTTTAAGAGTAGTTTTTACATGACAGCAAAAGTGAGTGGAAAGCAGAAAGAGTTCTCCTGTACGATTTCCCGTATACAGGCACAGTCTCCTGTGGGAGAGTCTCCTGACTGCAAGGTCAGTATCCCACTCCACGGTGGTCTGTGTGTTACAGTCACGATACCCACATTAGCACCTGGTTATCACCCAAAGTTCACAGTTTACGTTAGGATTGTCTCCGTATTGTACATTCTGTAGTCTTGGATATGTTTTTACCATTATAGTGTTATACAGAATAATTTCACTGACCCCAAAATCCTCTGGGGTCTGCTTCTCCATCCCTCCTTTGCCCCTAAACACTGGCAACCCCTGACCCTTTTAGTCTCTCCATGGTTTTGCCTTTTCCAGAATGTTACATAGTTGGAATCTTGTACTATGGAGCCTTTTCAGATTGGCTTCTTTCACTTAGAAAAATGCATTATAGTGTCCCTCGTGTCTTTTCATGGCTTGACAGCTTATTTCTTTTTGGCACTGAAAAATATTCCATTGTCTAGTGTACCATGGTTAATTTATCCATTCTCTTACTGAAGAATATCTCGGTTGCTTGCATGTTTTGGACTAACAGAACAAAAGCGAAGATGCTACAAACATAGGAATATCTTTTTATGAAAAAAAAATGGATATGAAGAAAGCTGTGGTAAACCTCCACAGGTATGTTTTTATGGGTACATGGATTTGCAATTCATTTGGTGAAATGCCAAAAAATGTGATTGTTGGATTGTATGGGAAGAGTCTATTTAGTCTTGCGAGAAGCCACCGGTCTGTTTTCCAGAATGGTTGTACAATCTGACTTTCCCATGAGCAGTGAATGAGAATCCTTGTTGCTTCATATCCTTACCAGCATCTGGTCTTGTCCATGGTTTGGATTTTGGTCATTCTCATTGGTTTATAGTGGTGTCTCATTGTTTTACTTTGCCTCTCCCTAATGGCATATGATGTTGAATATCTTTTCATGGTTATTTGTCATCTGGATATCTTGTAGGTCTAGTGTTTGTTAGGTCTTTTGTGTACCTTTTAATTGGGTTTTTAATTTTCCTGACATTTGGTTTTAATAGTTCATTGTATATTTTGGATAACAGTCCTTTATCATATATGTCTTTTGTAAATCATCTTCTCCCAGTTATGGCTCGTCTTATTCTCTTGACATGTCTTCCACCGAGCAAAGGTTTTACATTTTAATGAAGTCCAGCTTATCAGTTATTTCTTTCATGGCTTGTGCCTTTGGTGTATCTAAAAAGTTATCACCACACACAAGGTCATCTAGGATCTTCTCCTATGTTCCCATTTAGGAACTGTATCGTTTTGCGTTGTACATTATTATCTATGCTCCATTTTGAGTTAATTTTTTAAGTGAAATAAGGTCTGTGTTTATATTCAGTTTTTTGCATGCAGACATCCAGATGAAATGACAGTCTTTACTCCATTGTGTTGCCTTTGCTGTTTCATCAGTGATTTGTAACTATGTTCACATGGATCCCAAACCTCTTTCTGCCACTGTCCCATCAAAAGTATTTAAGGACTGCATTCGGTTTGTTTAAAATATGTATCATATGTTTAAATTAATCTCACTTTGATGTGTGAAACCTTCTGTTAGAGACGACCTCACTATTTCACAGTGTCTTACATTTCATCATATTAGTTTTCCTTTTGTTGTATTAAGTGATACTTTTCCTAACTTATGATGATATTGTTTAGATTATGAAAATAATATACCTTTATGTTGTAATGGGGGAGAATTTCAAAAATACACAAAGGGGAATTAAAAAATATATATTCCCATAAATATGTATGTAGACCTTATTTTTACATAATAAATTTACTAAAGTGTTTTTCTTTCTCTTGTGTGCTGTCTTATCATATATGTGTAAACATTTATGGTTCTGTTCCCTATGGAATATAAATCTTTGCTTCTTGAATTTTGTCCCATTACATCATGACCATTCAATCGTATCTCTACACATTGTTTCAGAATATATTCCCTTCCTAAAAGATCCCATTCACAATCATGTATTTTGTTATTGTTTGCAAGTATGGTTTTAAGAAGAACCTATGCAGGTCATCTAAAAACGCACACCTTCACCTGCTAAATCCTTCAGCCTCCATATCTGTACATCAGACTGTCTATTCAAAATATTCTTGCATTCTCAAAGGTTTACCAAACTCAGTAAGTTCAAGTTCTAATTTATAATCTTAAAAAATTCTAACAACCTTCTTTTCCAAATTTAGTCATATTCAATCTTTGCATGTTTCTATAGTTGATATGATTATTCACCTAGTTATAGGAGCCATACATTTTGAAATAATCATCACAAACTTTTCCTCCTTCCTGCTAAAATTGATAGCATTCTAATTAGTCTATTTGAACTTATGACAACAATAACAAACACATAATTGGACTAGGCAAATTCAATGCTTAGCTATTTATATTAGCATACACTTTCGTTGAAAGTTGATAAAATACACACACTTAGGTAAATATGCTGACAGTATATAATCACATCTTCCCAGGTTTATTTTAACTTGCAGTCATACTTTCAAATCATTGATTTATATTTGGAAATTATACATTATTTTTCTTCCAATTGATGTGGCCTTTGCTTTATGATCCAAAATAAATTGATAAAGCCATGTTTTAAAAAATAGTTGACTCATTTATTGAGAGAAAGAGAGAGTGAGAAGGAATAGAGGAGGAAGAGAAAGAGAGGGAGAGAGAAAGCCAAGCAGGCTCTGCCCTGTCAGCATGGAGCCTGATGTGGGGCTCTAACCCATGAAACATGAGATCATGATGTAAGCTGAAATCAAGAGCCGAATAGTCAGTGGACTGAACCATCCAGACACCCTACATAGCCATCATTTTTGAGAATATATTTTATTATTTGAAAAGATTGATTAATACCATACTGTTACAAAATCCTAATGGGTTTTGATGAGGAACCAATATGTAATGCAGATATATGCACACAAATATTATTCATGATTGTGAAAAAATTGAAAACTACATAAATACTCCCTAATAGGAAAATATTTAAGTAAAGTAGAATAAAATGATAGGTTAGATGATTTATCACAACCTTTGTGTGGGCAGAAGATAATGAGGAAATGAATTCAAATGGTATAAATTAGAATGGAAAATAATGATGTAGGACATATTACAGTGATAGTCTATAAGCCTTTCAGTAATAAGTTGAATATGTGGATATTTTGAATGGGGTAAAGTGGTATTTGAAGATGATTACTCCCTACCCAAATTTTTAAATTGAGTATCCTGTGTCAAGAGTAATGTCAGTATGTAATTATACACACACACACACACACACACACACACACACACTAATAAATATTTAAGGCAAAGTTGATAAAGTAAGGTTTGGAAATTCTGAATCCTATATACTTTTCAGATATCCAGGAAGCAGGGTATAGTAGGTCATTGTCACTACCATTTTGTTCTTAAATGAGAGATCATAATATCCAGAAAATTATCTTTATAAAGGTGCTTATAAGCATAATTGCTTATAAAAAGGGTGAATACTTCAGAGACAAAAATCTAAAAGATAGGAATGAAGACTATTAAGATAGCAATTTTAATGGGAAGATAACATTGTACCTGAGTCTTTTGTTTCCCTTATCATATTTCAGACTTTTCTTAGTATTCATAGCCTGGGAAGTATGAACACATTTATGTATGTAGAAAAAAAAGTCTTGCAAATGTGCTTCAACTGGTAAATGTTAGGACTAAAAGTGATCTGATACCTTACTTTTCTAAATTGTGTTCCTTAGAATCCCAAGACCCAAGACAGGGACAAGCAAAGCCAGTATATCTGATTGAAGGTTCATTTCTTTACTCCAACAGCAATTATGTCTATTTACTCTGCCTTTTGGGATCTTGCATATACATTCTGTTTTCCTGTATGATAATTGAACACCCCCCATCATTTTCCGCTCTAGTACTCTAATATGATGGTATTGTGACCAACCTATATTCCAGAATGAATATGAATATAAGAATTGCTTAGTCAAAGAACATACAGAGAGTATCAAGAAATTGTTCTGTTGAGGAATTATATGGCTTAATTGACTGAGAAGTTACTGTGTGCACTTACTAGGTGAACTTACTTCCCAATTAGGTGCATTATGCAATTTATGGAATTAAAGAAAAAAGAACCACAGCATAAGCAAGAGAGTGTTCATTGAGTAAACTCAAATAATTTGGTGGTAGATCTTGGATTACTCAGGGAACTCTCACAGACAGAATATTATTAATAATAATCACTAATCTATCTATCTATCTATCTATCTATCTATCATCTATCTATCAGCTATCTATCTATCTATCATCTATCTATCTATCTATCATCTATCATCTATCTATTTTAATGCTTTTAATGTTTGCTTATTTTAAAGACAGAAAGAGACGCAGAGTACAAGCAGGAGAGGTGCAGAGAGAGAGGGAGACACAGAATCCAAAGTAGGCTCTAGGCTTGGAGCTGTCAGCACAGAGCCTGATGTGGGTCTTGAACTCACAAACTGCAAGATCATGCCCTGAGCTGAAGTCAGATCCCTAATCAAATGAGCCACCCAGGCACCCCAGTACTCACTGTGTTAAAGGGTGTAGTTTATCCTACCTACGTTTGAGTGAGGTTGAAATATTAAGTGGTACCTGCAGCATTTTAACCACATACCACCCCCCAGACAGATAAGTAACCACACGCTTCTGTTTGCCAGCCCAGATTGGCCCCATTAGAAATATTTTCAGTAGAAGATTTAGAACCAGGTTTAAATGATGAGTTGGAATAGTCCAGGGAATGAAAATAGATTGTGCAGCCAAACATAAAGATAAATTTTCTCATTATATTCTACCCAATGTACATGTGCATACATTCTCTTAAGTGTCTGAATGGCTTATAATTTAACATCTATGAACATTTATAAATGCTGTTAGACTATAATGACACATTTCACTCTGAATTATAGCCAATTTATGTATCTGAAATTAAAGAAGCTCAGTTTAAAAAGAAATAATCTCTTGAGTGTTGCAGGCTGTATAATAGCTTTTCCAAAGAAATGAAATAAAACAAAGCAGGCACATTCACTACAGAAAAATAAATCAAGACTCTTACATGGAATCCAGAATAAACATCCTATTGCTGTTGATAACTGGAAGGCCTAGAATGTAACCTTTTACAGGACAACATAAATTAACCAATTTGTTTTCCAGAAAACCACTGGCTGTAATCCTCATCTTAAACACTTAATGGTATTGTTTGTTTGTTTGTTTGTTTTGGGTTTTGGGTTTTGGCTCAGAGAAGAGAGCCCTCAGACCACCAGATGGCCTTCCATTAAAATAAATAATTTCTTAGCTCTTATCTGCATTAATTTCAGTAAATATCATTAAGCACAATTCTGAATACTCACCACACCCAGGAGGTTCGAAGATGAATTTGAGTGCACTTTCCCCTGATGATATGGAAGTCTAATGAGGGAGACAAAGATGTAATTAGAAAAATTTAATGTAATATGTCAAGTGTCATGATAAATAGATGCCCAATGAGTAAACGACAAGGAGGGGTTGCTTCACCATATTAAGCACTTTTGGGAGGAATTGCAGAAGAAGATACTTGGTTAAATCTTTAGAAATAACTAGGCTTTCTCCAAAAGGAAACTGGGAAAGTAGAGCACTTCAGACAAAGGGAACTGAGCAAAAGAAGATACTGAAGCATGAATTCCCATAACATTCTGAGGAACTATAGAATATTTTGATTTACTGGAGTATAACATTTAAGAGGTAGAATCTTGATGAATGAAGCAGGATAAAAAGGAAGAAGGCAGTCCATGGAAGTATCCCATGCCTTGTAAGAGCCAGGACTTTATCTCAAAGGCAATGAGAAGATGTGGAAGAAATCAAACCCCGGGTGTATTAGGAAGATCATCACCCTTGCAGCAAGATAGCTCTGGGAGGAGGCAGCTTGGAGACAAAGATTAAAACTGAGGAAAATCAGTCTCATTCAGACACTATGATTATAAAAATACCTTAATTCTATAAATTGACCTATGCCAAAACGAAAAATTACTAAGAACAACTAAAGTGGCCATATGGTCTCCTTTCACTTGTTATATAATGATGAATGTCCCTCATGTGGCTCCGGTTCCTAGAGAGTGGCCTTGTGACTCTACTGTATCCACTTGTTCATCAATAACAGCTAAGATTTAACATGGATATTCCCTATACAAAGAGGCCTGTCATTATAATCTATATACTCCGGAGGCCAGGATGAGAGCCTTTATGCTAAAATTTATGACTGGTTCATATATTTTAAGAAGTTACTGTGTCTTATTCAGCCTCCTGACATTCAGGCCGTGTCTGAGCATCAGAGATCCTGGCCAGCAATGCAGTTTTCTGAAAAGTTCAGGTTACTCACGGGCTAGCTATCTTCTCCTGCATGGAAAGAAATCGTCAGGTAGGTTTCCCTAAATGGCAGAGTGCCATGGGTGTTTGAATATTTTCGTAGTTCTTGTTGACATCTATAGGCTTAAAAGGATCCTATTAATTGAGTCACTGTTTTCTCCATTTAATCATTCATTAGTTAACTCATTTATTCATTTCGCAAACAAATTCAGAAATTCCTCTGAATCGGACATTTTTGTAGACCCTTAGAATGTAGAGTAGAAAACTCTAAACTGCTTTCAAATATCTGGTAATCTAATAATAAAATACTAGTATTTCTTTGCCATTATGGATACTAAAGGCAGTAAACATCCTTGAAAATTTTCCAAATATGCACTACACTTGCTCTGATTAAGCAAATCATTAAATATATAATATCTTACTTATTTTGAGTGATTCCTGTTTTCCCCTATTTTCTTGACTCTGGCTTCAAGTCTTCCCAGCCCTACACAAATAAGCCACTCTCCTAGTATCTAGATTTTAGCTACTGGCTAGTTTAAAATGGTCATTTTAGTGGGTTCCCATCTTTCATTCAACTTCTGGGTTAAGGAGATTGAAAATAGTCTTAAGCAAAAGAAAGAAAAATATCTGCAGTATGCTCAGTATATTACAGATTATTTTCAACCATAGTTTCACAGTTAGTACTCACAGCAGTCTTATGAGTTATGGATTACCATCCAGTTGGATGGATAAAGAAAATGAAATTTGTTTTAAGATTTGTCTAAGACCTCATATGGAAAATGTCAGAGCTGGGGGTTAAATATGGGTCTCTGTGCTCTAAAAATCTGATGCTCTGATTTCATTGACCACTCTTGTTCAGTCATGTTATTTCTCTTTTATAAATTTGCCTTATACACAAATTCTTGGCCCTCTCATTTTGTTAATATTAACCTTGTAAGTACTGATAATGGACAGTGACCTGAAGATTTTCTAATTATGTTCAGTGGTTACCTGGAACCATACAAATGTAGTGATTTGGATTTGGTAGAACCCTATCTAAACAGTCATGTGACAGAAAGTATGAACTTTTAGGCAGCAAATGGCAGAGCTAAAATGAAAACTCACTTTTGGGGCACCTGGGTAGCTCAGTCGATTGGGTGTCTGACTTTGGCTCAGGTCATGATCTCCCAGCTCGTGAGTTCAAACCCTGCATTGGGCTCTGATCTGACAGCTCAGAGCCTTGCATCTGTTTCAGATCCTGTGTCTCTCTCTCTCTCTCTGCCTCTCCTCTGCTCATGCTGTCTCTCTCTCAAAATTAAATAAACACTAAAATATGTAAATTCACTTTCATTACATACACATGTATAAAAGATTACTGTTAGAACAAAATATATACACCTAGGAATACAAACACGGAATCCTATTTTATGGAAGGTGCTGGACAAATGTATTGGTGATTATGTATTTGTTTAATGTTACTGCCTCTCTCTACTTGGGTTTTCTTGCTAGGGTGCCACTGCAATGTACATATAATTGTTCATTTTTTTATATTTGCAGAAACTAAGAAAGAATTTAAAGTTTGCTAAATTTCCATATGTTACACAAAAAAGTATGTAATTGACGGAAATCAGGTTAGTTTGATTTGAGACTAAGTTTCCACACATTCCGGGGAAATATCTGGAGTAGAAGAAAGGGCCACTATTGATGGTAATGGATTTGGTGTGAGAAAGAAATATAACCAGTGGAGAAGAATATTGTTTTAAAATAGCCTGAAGAATAGAAAGTTATCGTGATATATTTATAACTTAAAACATGACATAAAGGCTTGAACATCGTCTTTCTCTCTAAAAGCAGGTTTTGAATGTGAATCAAATGCAACAACAAATATAGTGTCTGAGGCTTTTTTTCCCCTTCATTATTTTTTAATTGGCTGTATTTATTTTTATACTCTCTGTAAGTTTAAATATTTACTATTTAAATTATTTAAATTATTGATTTATATGTTTACTACCTTTAATTGTAGTAGCAACAAATAATACAGAGTGATTCATTTTACCTTTTACCAACTTTCCCAAAACTAGAGTACAGTAACACAAATAGAATATTGACATTGATGTAATTAAGCTCCTTACCATTTCCATCACCAAAAGGAACCCTTATATTACCCTTTTATATCTATACCCATTTTCCTTCTACCATCAACCCCTTTTTCACCATTGGAAGCTACTCATCTCTTTTTAACTTTTATAGCATTTTATCATTTCAACAATGTGATGTACACGCAATTATAATATATGTAACTATTTGATTTTTTCCACAAATTATAATTACCTCAGGATTCATCCAGGCTGTTGTGTATATCAATAGTTCCTCCCTTTTTAGTTAGACAAGTATTTCATGCTATGCATGTACCATAGTTTGTTTAACTGTTCACACATTGGAGAATATCCAGATTGTTTCCAGATTGTGGCTATTGTAAATAAAGCTGCTATGTACTTTAGTGTATAGATTTTTGTGTTTTCATTTTTTGGGGGGTAATTACATATGTAGTTTGTTAGGCAACTCCCAAAGTGGTTCCCGAAAGGCAATACAATTTTGTATTCCTACCCACAATGTATGAATGACATAATTTCTCCTCATCCTTGCCGGTATTCAGTGGTGTCACCTACTTTCTATTTTAGCTATTCTTGTAGGTGATCTCATTATGATACTTTTACTTGAATGTCCTTAATGGCTAATTCCTGGAGGCCAGCTCCAGCAGGTCCAGGGGTCCCTGAAGGATGGACGGTGTTGGCAAGGGAGGGATGAGAGAGGCCCGAGAGTCTTTCTGGCCACCAGGCAGGCGTCTCTGCTCTGACTGGGGCTCAACTTTATTTTAGGATTAAGTGTTTGGGGTTGACACAGAAGTGGCATTTGCCTTAGACAATGATTTCTGATGACAAACTTCTTTGATACCTAAGAATTTCCCAGAACATAGATTTGTAGAAGACTCCTGCATAATCTTTATCAATAGTGACTGAGATAGGGGATTTAGATGCTTATCCTAAGGGGAAGGAAGGTATCTTTAGCACACAAGATAATATTTTTAGCATAAAGAGGGTGAAGTTAGTTCTTTGTGAGCAGTAGCTTGTTTGCTGAAGGGGAAGTATTACGAAAAAGAGGTCTTTCAGGAAACAGGATGTTTGCTCCCATAATCACAAAAGAAGAAGTTCCTCAATAGGTTCCTTCCTAGGGTGCAATCAGCATATTCAAGGCCAGAATAAGTCGCTCTGAATACTGATCAACAAAGATGCCCTGGGGGTTAGGTGCTCCAAGCAGAAACAATTGGGTGGGGGTGGATATTGGTCACCATCTGACTGGTAAGAGTCCATGCAACTTACCTTAACCTTATAGGGAGTTCTTTCTCAACCAATGAGCTCAGAAATGGCTCCCAACAGCTAGTGAAATCAAACACATTTTCGTGTGTGTATTTGTCATCTGTATATCCTCTTCAGTGAAATGTCTTTTCATATGTTTTGCCTAATCCCTGATTGACTTTTCAGATATGTGCTTATTTTGCCCTTATTTTTATAGGTTCTTACTGTACAAGTTTATTTATTTGAGAATGTTTCTATTTTTCAATGAATGCACTAATGTTGTAAACTTCTCTGTACTGCTTTACCCCTCCCACAAATTTGATATATTGAATTTTCATTTTCATAGAATTCAGTGCATTTTTTAAAAACTTCCCTTGAGACTTCCTCCTTGACCCCGGTATTATTTATGTGTGATGTTTATTTTTGAAGAGTGGAGATTTTCCTGTTGTATTTCTGGTATTGATTTCTAGTTAGATTTTATTTTATTTTTTCAGAAAACACACTCTACATGATTACAATTATCTTAATTTGATTTTTTTTTTAATGTTCCAGTGGGTGGTCTATCTTGGAATGTGTGTCTGAGGGCACTCAAGATTAATGTGCACTCAGCTGCCATTAGATAGAGTGTGCTGCAAATGTCTATTAGATCCTGTTGGTGTTGAATTCTTCTTTACCTGTTCTGATTCTCATTCTAGTTGCTCTGTCAATTTTTTGTTGAATTCTTTCTTTTGTTTTCAGTTATGTCAGCTTCTGCATTCATTTTTTTGCGGTTATGTTGTGTTAATGCATATACATTTATTATTGTTATGTCTTCCTTGCTGGATTGGCTGTTTCTCATTATATAATGTCCCTCTCTATCTCGGATAAATTTTCTTTGCTCTAATGTGTACTTTAGCAGATATTAATATAGCCACTTCTGTTTTCTTTGATTAACGTCTACATACTATACCCATTGCATTCTTTTACATTTCTATTATCATATCATTAAAGTGAGTTTATTGTAGGCAGTCTATAGTTTGGTCAGGCTTTTTAATCCACTTTGGCAATATGTCTTTTCATTGATGTCTATTGACAAGTTACATTTCATGTCTATTGATATATCAGTGCTTTGGGTCTGCCATTTTATTTTACTATATTGGTTTCTGTTTGCTCTCTGTCTCTTTTTTTATATTTCATTTTCCCCACCTTCCTGTGGTTTACTTGAACAGATTTTAGAATTCTCTTTTGATTTATGTACAGGGTTTTTGAATATAGCTCCTTTTTATAGCTTTACTAGTGGGTTTTTCTAGGTATTAGATTATATGTACATAATTTGTCATAGTCTACTTGTGGCATTATTTAACCAGTGTAAGTGGTGTAGAAACCTTGCCTCCCTGTACATTCTTTTACCCTTTTCCATTTGTAATTGTTGTAAATAATTCTAATAATTAAACTATTAATAGATATTAATCATTAAAGATATGTTGAGAACTACACCTGGCAGTGTTATAATTTTGCTTCAGTTACAAAACATAATTTGAATACACAAGAGGAGAAAAAAAGTCTATATTTACCTATATATTTACTTCCTGTATGCTCTCCTTTTCCCCCTGATCTTCCAAGATTCTTTCTTTTATTGTCTTCTTTGGTTTGATTTAGTCATTCTTTTAGTTCTGTTGGTGGCCAATTCTCTTAGTTTTCCTTTAGCAGAGTATTTTTTTATTTCTTCGTCTTTTCTGAAGGAGGTATCCTGTAGATATAAGATTCTAGTTGATGGTTCTTTTCTGTCATCACTTGAAAAATGTCGTCCCACTTTCTTTTGGCTTCCATGGTATTTGATGACAGACCCACCATCATTGAGATCATTTTTCCCTAAAGGTAAGGGTAGTTCCTCTCCCACTGCATTTAAAATATATTCCTTGTCTTTAGTATTCAGTAGTTTGACTTCTGTGTCATGGTCTGGATCTCTTTGGGATTTATACCATTAGGGGTTTTCTCGGCTTCTGGGAACTGTAGTTTTCTGCAATTTTTTTCATATTTAGGGAGTATCCAGCATTATTTTTTCTGGTACTTATTTAGTCCTGCTCTCTTTTTCCTCTTTTTCTAGGACTCTGATGTCACAAAATTTAGATTTTATTTTTAAAAATCCCACAGGTCATTGAGGGATCATTCATATTTTTTTCTTGATTTCATGCTACTTTTCAGATTGGGTATTTCTACCACTGTATCTTGCACTTGACTCACCATAGTGAGTTCTCTGGATCTTCTTTTTACCTCATATATCTTAAACTTGAAGCTAAAGAAGCCAAGAACCCCCAAACACCAACAGAGCACCTTGACAGATGAATGGATAAACAAAATTTGGTGGATGCGGGTGATGGAATATTTTTTCAGACATACAAAGGAAAAAAAAATCATATAAGTAATAAAAGTAAATTTTTTTACCTTTTTTTTTAAATCGTACCTTCTCCTTCTCTCCTTTTAGAGCAATACTATTTCACACTTGGGTAAATAGTTTATTGTAGTCTTGTTGGGACTATTAAATATGACGTCCCAATTTGTAACTTCTTAACTGATCTTAGCTACTTAGTCTCCAGCCATCTCCCAGGAGTTTAGCTGATAAAATATGGTCCAGAACCCCAGGTGAATAAAACTAGATATTTGCCATAAATCATGTTGTTAGCACAAACTATATGGTGTGGCCAAAATTCTCGAATACATAAAAGCACGTTTATCAAACAGGATAATCCAAGGGCTCAGAGTTTATCTCCTAGAAGCTAGTCAAGGGCAAGTCCTTTTTTTGGAATGCATAGGGTTTGAACACTCAACGTTTGCTGAATTAAAATTTTACTGAATAGCTGACTACTTTTTTTGTAGGACCCAGTACAAAATGAAAATGTGGCATTCCTTGATCAAAAAGCAGGTAAATAGCATCATTAAAGGAACTAAGTACAGACAGTTTTCCTGTCTTCTTTTATCTCTTTCAGAGTGCTATGGTATTTCATATTTCTATGGGTAATATTCTAATTAAAGAAAAATTAAAATTCTAACTATTGGGTATAATGTTACTGTTTATGCTGTGTAATACTAGTTTTAAATGTAAATAGGAGTCTTTTTATAAAAGTTTATTTTGACAGGGAGTGAGTGAGTAAGTGCGTGAGCAGGGGAGGGGCAGAGACAGAGAATCCTAAGCAAGCTCTGTGCTGTCAGCCCAGAGCCTGAAGCAGGGTTTGAACTCACGAATCAAATAATGAGATCATGACCTCAGCTGAAATGAAGAGTCAGATGCTCAACTGACTGAGCCACCCAGATGCCCCCCAAAAGGAGCCTTTAACTTAGATTGAATGACAGAAATTGTACAATTTGTATGTCCTAGCTCATAGGTGCATATGTATTTAGCTCCTACCAGAGCAGTGGAAACAACACACGAAACTAATCAACTATTTATAATTCCCTTCCCGATGTGCACACCTTCTACCAACATTCTTTACCTTTGGCTTACAGATGAGTACAAAGGACTGAAGGGGAAAAGCACTGTTTCTATCTTTGTTGTCTCATATGTCCCTTTCCTTTGGTGTTCTTCTTTTTTAATTTTAACATTTATTTAGTTTTGAGAGAGAGACAGAGAGAGCGAGAACGTGAGTGGGGAAGGGGCAGAGAGAGAGAGAGAGAGAGAGGGAGATACAGAATCTGAAGCAGGCTCTAGGCTCCGCACTGTCAGCACAGAGCCCAACGCAGGGCTCAAACTTGTAAACGTTGAGATTATAATCTGAGCTACAGTCAGAGGCTTAACCCCCGAGCCACCCAGGCGCCCCTCCTTTTATTTTCTTATTGTCACTGTAAGTTGTTGGCTAACACAATCATGCAGCACAAGTAAAGAACACGACAAGCTTCCTTGGTTTTCTGGCTTTCCCAGAATACTATCGCCGTATTTGGGGACATGTCACATCTTCACTCTGTCAGTATCCCTCTTTCTATGCTTCCTTGTACTTTCATGCATCACTGGCCCACCAGGATTCTGCTCATGGGGCATTCCAAGCTGATCCAAACAAGCCAGCCAGGAGCCAGGCAGACAGGCCTGCTGTGCAGATTTTTTCTATCACATCCTCCATCATCCTACTGACTTCACACATAAAATCTTCAATGATAAAATTGTTGCAAAGTCTGAGAAGAGACTGCAGAGCATTAAACCAAGGCTGAAACTCTTATAAACCATGAGCCCCTGTTCAGTTGTGAGCATCATAAAATAGGCATGAACTATAAACTAATATACAATATACCGTAGTAACTTGGAGTAGAATAGTAAATATTATATCGTATTGTTTTTAGTGAGCTTGAAATTTATACGAGGGTCCAAGCAGTGAAGCTAGCATTAGAACAGAGCGTGAGACTTAGCAGTACTGGAAAAGTTTCAGGGTTCTCTGAGAACTCCCTGGGACAGCGAATTTAACTCAGGTTTTGAGAAAGGCCTTTTGGAAGAAGTAATATTGAAATGATAGCCAGCAGTTGAGTAGGAGGCAGCTTCAAAACTACAGATGAGGAAAAAGAGAATAATTTAGGGCACAAGGAATAGCCTGGACCATCTTTCCGTGAACTTTTTCTGTCATATACAATCACTGGATGCTTTTCTAAAACGAAACAAAGCAAAATAAGACAAAGCAGCAAAGACAACAATGACAAAAGGGAAACTATTTTCCCCAAGATTTTTGAAGATTTTTTATGTTTATTCATTTAGTAAGGAAGGTCTCATAAACTCAGGGGAATAGCAACCATAGTTTGAATTTCAGAGTAAGGGCTAAACACAAACAGGGTAGCTGCAATTTTAAAAAATATATATAATTTTGAATGACTCTCTGAAGCCTTCTCAGCTTCATCTGGAAATTTCCCTCCTCGTCTGTCAGGCACAAAGTCAAACTGATTGGTCCTCTTCTATATAAAGTTCTCAAAAGAAAATGGACCAGGGGCACCTGGGTGGCTCAGTCAGATAAGCATCCGACTTAGACTCAGGTCATGATCTCGCGGTTTGTGAGTTTGAGCCCCACATCAGGCTTTGTGCTGACAGCTTAGAGTCTGGAGCCGGCTTCAGATTTTGTGTCTCCCTTTCTCTCTGCCTGTCTCCTACTTGCACTTGTCTCTGCCTCTGTCAAAAATAAACCTTAAAAAAAGAAAAAAAGAAAATGGACCATAGAATTACCCAACTTATTTTAGGTCAACTACCCACATATGGCGCTTTCAGGCCTTAGGAGAATTGTCCGTTGATGCATTACCCCAACTTTCTCCCTTTTGCAAATTATTATTAATTCTGGAGATAGCAAAACTTTAAAAGAAATAACACCTAGAGAGGACTTTTTCTTTACCTTTAAATATATATGCCTTACACTCTAAGAAGTAGGTAACGAGGTGACACAGCTTTATTAAGCCAGCCCTTAATTCACAAATAAAATATTACCGCTACCACTTGCTTCCAGCATCATTGTAGCTGGAACTAGGAAGTAAAAAATTCCAGACGCTGGCGTGGAACTAATTAAGTTGAAAGCCTGGTGCATCAATCCTTCATCTTGGTCTTTTCCACACCCTGAAAGATGGGCTTCATGCAAATCACAACCTTGCTACAGTTTACCTGTGAGCCTGAGATAATAAGATGATCCATTGTGCAGCCTGAGTGAGTTCAGAGCTTGAGAAGGGAACCTAAATGTGTTATAACAAGTACACCATGGTGTTCGAAATGCAAAATTATATAAAGTAGTGGAGCGATGATGAGATGACGAGAGAAACAGAACCCAGGTGCTGGGGTCTGGGGTGATTAATTAAATGCCATCACTAGAGAAAAATCAGCGGCGGCCATGTTTGTTTGTCTGCACAGGGAATTGTGGAAAGCTGAGGGTACAGCAAAATGAAAGAATATAAGACAACGCACACTTTTAGGTAGTGGATATATAGACACACACATATATGTAGCATAATGCTGGGGAGGTCCCAAATTAGAATCTTTAATTGTAAGAGTCCAAAGAGACAGAGAAGGGTGACCAGAGAACATTAAATGGTTTTACAATGTATTTACCAGCTGACTTGGAAAGAGAATCCAGCCTTCCTTACCCTCTGCCATCCATGGTCCCCATCTATTATTCTTTTTGCACTGTACTCTCTCTTTTGGGGAGAGCATCCTTTCTCTGGATACTCAGGGAATGTTATTGGCAATTCTAGAGCAGTACCAAATTTACCTGACCTGTGGTGCCATCCTTCCTGGGACCTGACCTGTGGAGGTATCTTTAGAAACGTGAATAGACACAATTTAATTTTGACATTCATTCCTTCAACCAGTCCTTCATTTTCCAACTATTTCCTAAACACCTTCTCTATGCAAGTGTATTTTTAAAAACTAGCAGACACGAAGAGATGAAACAGATTTGGATCCCTGTTTTAATGATTTGACACACATATAAGCATTTGAATGTCTACAATCCAAAGTAAAGGTAATCAATGTCCTAAGCATGGTATGCAAATGTTGTACTAGGAATGCAGAAAGATTTTTCAGAAAAGATTGTATTTGTATAGGTTTCTGAGGATATGTGTACAAGTTTAATACACAGAGGTACGGGCTGCTTTATTTGGGTTGCTAGAAAATGTGAGCAAAGACAGAACATTATGTAAGTGTGGATGTTTGGAGAAATAAAGAATGATTTACATTTATATTTATGTAATAGAATATAAAAAGAGAATATTTATATATTCTTCAATTAAGTAGGAAGAATTCTAGTTGGTGGAAGACCTGAAATGAACAAGTGTGCATCCTAAGGCACTAAATATTTGCCTTACAAATTAATCTTCTTGAACCTTTTTTTCATGTTTCTAAAATCACTTGTCATGGGGTTACATTCATGCCCAAACCTTCATGGTCCTGAGTTTCCTACACAGTAAATTGCATATTCTTATCTTGACATTAAGCATCTTTCCTAATCTGACCTCAAACGTTTACCCTTCGGTTTATTCTCCATCTCTCCCTCCCAGGAACCTCTCCTAATCATAACAACGTTTCCTTGTTCTCACCCCTCGATGCCAGGTATTTTGGTTTCTATGCTTTTGTTGTCTCCTGTTAAATGTGACTGTGAAGATAATTTTTGCTATGTTTTGTCTCCAGCATGCCTCTTTCACCTCTATGAAACTAAAAACAACCCTGGTAATTCATAATTGTTTAATTAATGGATCATTAACAGCATATTGCTTCAGGAGAGCACATTGCCCACCCCAATCCCAGGTGAGGGTAGGGAGAGAGAACGGGCAAGGGTGAAGGTGTAAGCATCTGCCTTAAGATGTTATTTCAGGAAATTCACACAGGTTACTTCACGTTCTTCTTGTGATGAATGCAGTGGTAAAGTCAGGCTTATGAAACAGTGCAGTGGTAAATTCTGAGGAAATGGATCCCTCTGGGGGAAAATCTAAACAATGATGTTAGAAGACCGAATAGTTTGTACAGAAGGGAAACCAACTCTATATTGCTTTAATTATTCACCCTATTAACTGTGACAGTGTGGTTTTAAAATCTCTTCATTACTCACTGTAATTAAGTGGTGCAGCAAACAACGGGATGTCAGAAGTCACATTCAGAGAAGACACACGGTGAGTGATGGAGTGCATACCATATATAGACAAAACATTTTAAACAGAATAATTGCTTTCACATCACTTCCCAGGATGCCGCACCTGCCTTGTTTTATGTTGTTTTAATTTTTTCAAGTGGAGTGTATGCAAATGTGCAGCATCAATTTAGCACTTTCCGGTCTGCAACTCTGAAAACATCTGCTTTGCCAGAGGAGTAGCTAAGAGTGAACAGGAAGTTCGGAACTGTGTGTGTATAATTGTTGATGGATAACAACTGAATGTAAAACAAAGCCCGTGGAAGGAGAAGGAAAGAGGAGAGGCCACCACAGTCCATAGAAAGAGGCTGAGCACTTTTCTAATGGGCTGATCATGGCTTTGAATTTTTTAATTGCAAAAGTGGAGGGGAATCGGGAAAACAAAAGAGGTGGGGTGCCTGGGTGGCTCAGTCGGTTGAGCGTCCGACTTCGGCTCAGGTCATGATCTCACAGTTTGTGGGTTTGAGCCCCGTGTCGGGCTCTGTGCTGACAGCTAGCTCAGAGCCCGGAGCCTGCTTCAGATTCTTTCTCCCTCTCTCTGTGACCCTCCCCTGTTCACACTGTTTCTCTCAGAAATAAATGAAAAACATTAAAAAATTTAAAAAAAAAGAAAAAGAAAAGAAAGGAAAACAAAGGAGGTAAAGGTGAGCGGTGGAGAAATGGTAGGTTTTTGTTTGTTTTGTTTTAGTTTTGTAGTGGAATCTTGTGAACAGTGGTAGTACTTTCTGCTTAGGCAAAAGTGTTGCTGAAATAAAAGAAAGGAGATCCTTAATTTTGTTTTTGTTTTTAGTTTATTTATTTTGAGAGAGAGAGAGTGAGCGCAGGGGCGGGGGGCACCTGCACAAGCAGGGGAGGGGCAGGCAGAGAAGGTGAGACAGAATCCCAAGTCGGCTCCATACCATGAGCATAGAGTGTGATGTGGGGCTTGAACTCATGAACGGTGAGATCATGACCTGAGGCGAGATGAAGAGTCGGATGCTTAACTGACTGTGCCACCCAGGTGCCCCAAGAAAGGAGATCCCTAAATACCTAAGATTTTCTTTTTTCTTTCCTTTTTTTGAGAAAGAGTGAGCAAGAGAGCGAGGGAGCAGCGGGAGAAGAAGGGCAGAGAAGGAGGGAGAGAGAGAATCTCAGGCAGCCTTCGTGCCCACCACTGAGCCCACAGACTCTATCCTATGACCATGAGATCATGACCTAAGCTGAATTCAAGAGTCAGATATTTAATCAATTCAGCCACCCAGGCGCCCCAAGATTGTTTTTGTTTATTGAATGTGTTATGATGACATCACACAGTAGCAGAATACACGTCTTCCAAGCACCTACAAATACATACCAGGACAGATGATACCCTAAGTCATAAATCTCAACAGATTAAAAAAAATTATACAAAGGGCACAGTGAAATCCATTCAAAAATCAATGGAATTTATGAATGCATTTCATTGTTACATGAGGGGCACAATGGAATCCATTCAGAAATCAGTAAGTAAAAGATAGCAGGAAGTCTCCAAACACTTATAAGTCATCGATGTGTTTCAGAAGAAGACTTATGGAGTATTTAAAAAGCACATTAAATTAAATGAAACTTAAAATACAACATATCAAAGAGTGTGGGGCACAACCAAAGCAGTGTTTCTAGGGGCAAGTATGGAGATACATGTAGCAGATGGAGTTCTTGGGGTGATAGGGTATTTCTGTATCTTGATTGATGTGGTGACATCATGAATCTACACATGTGATTAAGAAAGATACACACATAAACTTCGTTCTAATGTTAAATTCCTGGTTTTTATAGTGTATCATAACTATACATAATCACCATTGGAAGAAACTAGGAAAAGGATATGTGAGATTTCCTGTTATTCTTCTTTTCAGGATTTGTCTCAAGAAGTCTTGTCATTTTTCTCCTATAGAGTAGTTAGAACCTGAAATATTCTGTATTTCCCCCCTTTGGATTCTTGTTACATATGTCATCTGTAATTGACATATTTATGATACATTAACATTTAACTGAGCAGATCACAATGAGACATCTAAAGGTAATCTGATTTAGTTAATTCTCCAAATGTTTCTACTTTAGCCTTCATTTATTTATCTCATATTTATTCTCATAAAAGTTTCTACTTGAAGGAAATGACTCCCAGAGTGTTCTGCAAAGTATATACAGTGAAACTGCAAATATGTCTTAACATTGTTGGCTGAGTCTCTGACATTACCACTTTGGTCTGCTTCCGCATTGATTCTCTAAAATTTGCATATTAATAATTCAACTAACTTTGGTATACAAAGTCTGTTTCATATCTCGTTTTTCTCTCTCCTTTAACCCTAAACCATCCTAAAGCTTAGAATTGACACAGAATAAAAATATTTAAAATTTTTACACTGGCCTTATTCTTACCAAGATTTCAGCTTGAATGTCACCTTCCTGGAAAAGCCTGCTCCCATTACTCAGCCAGAGGTATAGGACTGTTCCGTCCCTACCACATGTCTCTGTTTTTAATTCTTAGCCTAGTATTTGTTACTGTGGGAGATTTTCTATACTATTTGTTTACTTATTTAGTCTTCCTTCTCCATAGTGCGGATGTTTCCTGACAACAGGGGTCTTTGTGTTTTCTTACTACTAAACCTTCATTAATAATAACAGAAAACACTTTTAAAGTTCTCAGTGTTTTTTGGTCATTGTTCCAAATGATGTATATGTAGATATATATGTATGTACATATATATACATGTATACATATATATTAATGTATTTATTGTTATGTATTTATATATAACTAATATCACTTAATGTGTATTTGAATGTATAAATATAGATTTATATAAACCACCATAAATTTGAAGTGATTTTATTTCTATATAAACAATAATATATGTTGACTAATTCTCATAACAATGTAAGTACATGTCATTATTGTCATCATACTATTTTATGGCTGAGAATCTGCACATAGAGATTAAGTAAATTCCTCAAGATCACAAAACCTAATAAGTTGCTGAGAAAGGATTCAAACCCAGTCAATGCTCTTAATCCCTAAGTTAGAGCACCTAGAATGGTGTTGAGACCATAAGAAGTTTTTAATTAATATTTCTTGATTCAGTGAAAGCGTTGAATCGTCTCCCTGGGAGAGGCAGTTATGTTTTGACTTATCATATTATAGAGCTCGCTTTATGAGGCTAAAACATTTTATATCTAGAAGTAATTTTACTTGTGAACTTTTTGGGGGGGCAGCAGTCTACACATTATATCTTTATTTTTTACTAATGAATGCTAACCTATTAATTTAAATGGGCCTTGTTGTATCCTGAGCATGTGAAAAAGAATTTTTCTAATCGGAGACAAACTATTATATCAGTGAGATTTAACAATGTACATCTATATTCTTTTTTTTTTTTAATGTTTTATTTATTTCTGAGAGGGAGAGGGAGAGAGAGCGTGAGCAGGGGAGGGTCGGAGAGAGAGGGAGATACAGAATCTGAAACAGGCTCCAGGCTCCGAACTAGCTGTCAGCACAGAGCCTGATGCTGGGCTCGAACCCACAAAATGTGAGATCATAACCTGAGCCGAAGTCGGACGCCTAATCGACTGAGCCACCCAGGCGCCCCCCATATTCTTTAAAAAAAAAAAATATTATAGGACCCAATACACAGATGATTTGAAAATGTATACTTTTTAAATTAATTTTTTAAATTTGCATCCAAATTAGTTAGCATGTAGTGCAACAATGATTTCCGGAGTAGATTCCTTAATGCCCCTCACCCATTTAGCCCATCCCCCCTTGAACAACCCCTCCAGTAACCCTCAGTTTGTTCTCCATATTTAAAAGTCTCTTATGTTTTGTTCCTCTCCCTGTTTTTATATTATTTTTGTTTCCCTTCCCTTATGTTCATCTGTTTTGTATCTTGAAGTCCTCATATGAGGGAAATTACATGATATTTGTCTTTCTCTGACTAATTTCGCTTAGCATGATACCCTCTAGTTCCATCCACATAGTTGCAAATAGTAAGATTTCTTTCCTTTTGACTGCTGAGTATTATTCCATTGTATATATTATACCACTTCTTCTTTATCCATTCATCCATCGATGGACAACAAATATATACTTTTTAAAATGTTTATTTTTGAGAGAGAGAGGGAGAGAGAAGCAGAGAGACAGAGAGAGAGAGAGAGACAGAGAATCCAAAACAGGCTTCGAGTTGTCAGCTCAGAGCATGAACTATGAGATCATATCTGACTTAACCAGCTGAGCCACCTGGGTGCCCCTGCAATTATATACTCAATATTATTATAACATAGCTGAAGAATGTCTGTGGTAATCCTTGGCTTTAGTATTTATCATATTCTTTTTTTATGTTTATTTATTTTGAGAGAGAGAGAGAAACAATGATGGAGGAGAGAGGCAGAGAGAATCCCAAGCATGCGCCACACTCAGCCCAGAGCCCAATGCGGGGCTCCATCTCATGACCTGTGAGATCATGACCTGAGCTGAAATTAAGAGTTGGACGCTTAACCAACCGAGCCACCCAGGCATATTTTTACTTTCGCATATTCTTAATAATTTCTAGCATATTTAACGTTGTGTCCAGCTCTCAAGGAAACCCAAAGATCTGGCACAGTCTTGACTCTGAGAAGCCTAGAGCCTAGGCTTGCTTTACAGAGCCTCCTATGACCGGGAACTCTTAAGGGCATATTGCTTTCACTTTTCCCCATATCTTAGATACTGTTAATTTAGATGGAATTCAGAAAATATAGTTGTCTGTTAAGAATGACAACTATTCTGAAATGAACATGGTATTAACAACTGAAGAAAAATCGAGTTGCTCTTCATTTTATTCACCTGAGTCCTCTGTGTGTATTTGGATCTGGAAAGTGGGTCTGGAGCTTCAGTCAGAAATATGAGCTTGAGAAAGATATATTAGTCTTTGTTGGAAGCAGAAACATTTTGGTGTTTCTAGAGTAGAGATGCAAGGAGTCTGGATGGATGAAAGGAAGTGGGACAGAATGAGGGGCAAATGGAGAGAGCCCCAGAGGGCGAGCGCTCAGTGGTGGCGTACTCAGTGAGAAGTCAAATGAGCACTTGGAAACAGGTGTTTCATCATCCAAAAGGCCTTAGTAAATATTGCTAATGTTGATACATATTAAAAAGCATATCAGGGAAGACATTCTATTAGCTCTTTAGTTAGTTTTGTTTCTACTGTAATCTGTAAATCACAAAAGCAGCTGCTTCCGTAACTGCATCAGTAGTAATGAAGAAGGCATCAGGCTTTGTGCATATAACCTACATAGGTTATCTCTAAATTTGGAGAACTATATATAATATATATATACCTATATACATATATATATAGGTATATGTATATATGTGTGTGTATGTATTTGTGTATGTTATATAACCTACATAGGTTATATATATATATATATATTATATATGTATATGTATATATAGGTGTGTGTGTGTGTGTGTTATATCATCCCCATTTACAAGTCCGTAATTTGGACCCGGTGGCATAAGTAATTTATGCAAGATTACATACTAGTCATTGGCCAAACTGGGAGCCAACCTGTGAATTCCTGTACACGTCCACTGTGAACTGAGGTCACCGCTGCTTCTAATTCTCCTAATGCTGCCTTAGACCCTGAGCGATATGAGCTCTGCTTTTCTCATACACCTGAGATCTTGTATGTACCATTTTTGCTGTTGTGAAGATACCTTCTCCACTTTCTTTGTCTTAGAAGTTTTTGTGTGTGATTAAAAACAGATTTAAGGTAATACAAGAACAGCTTAAGCATGTTTTTTGGGTAACTTTGCATACAAAAAAGTAGTCTCTGTCTCCTTTATATCTTGTACATATTCCATGATCATGGATACTTTTGCTATTGGCCATAACATTGATTGTCATCCTGGCTCGTTTGTGAGACTGTGCCCACTTTCGGACCATGAGAGTGAGAAGGCCGAAGACTGAGTCATGTGGTATAGCGCTCATTAAATAATTGTCAAGTTAGAATGCAGTTGGAATGAGGGGGTCACCCTAAGATTCTGTTCCTATTAGTTAATAATAACCAGAGCACAGTCTGTCAAAAATGAAGTAACACCCTGTCTCCAAATCCTTCCTGCACATTCAAGGAAGAGGAATGATTTGGTGACCAATGAATAGCTTTGAAACAGAGAAGGCATAATTTGTTTATGCTTTAATATCTTTTTTTCAGTTTTTGAGATATTGATTACATACACACTTTTGTAAGATAGCAGCTATTAAGGGTAATAGTTTATAGTTAAGGTCACTATAAAATTTAAGACAATGGGGTTAGGAGAAATATTTGTGAATTTAATGCTAATGAACAAAGGTAATTTTGTTGGGCAAAAACAAGATTTTGTGGTATTAAAGCATTCCAATGATAGATATAAATACACACATATTCTTACACACATCGAGAGATGCCCCAAATTTGGGAGGTCAAGCATGCACCTGCTATCTAGTTCAGTGATCAAGAGCGATTTTTCAAGTTGTTGAATCCTAATTTGTTTTTATTTCAACATCACTGCTATAAAAATATAATTTTTAAAAAGTTTTTATTTATTTATTTTGAGAGAGAAAAAGCACAAGCAGGGGAGTGCTGGGAGCCGCACCCGCCTCACTGGGTGACAGTCACAGCGAGAAAATGGCAGCGTTTGCACAGCTCCTGCCATGGGAAGCGAAACTGGTATCTCCTTCTGCTACTACTGGCTCATGTTGGAGATGAGCCTGCTGGTATTGACCAGGCCTCACAATATTCCAGATCAGACCGAAAATTTCCCACACAGATTCCTCATAAGGAAAAGCATATTCCTACCTTTTCAAAGGAGATTTTAGATGAAAGCTCTGTGGATGATTGTCAAAAGGCTCTTCCTATGGGCCTTGCACACCCAAGACTTAGTTAATAAAGGGGGCTAAGAACACAAGAGTTACAATTGAGCCTGGCCCTGAGACAAAGAGCCTAATTTAGAGTTAAGGACAGATATCCACCCCACCCAATTGTTTCTGCTTGGAGCACAGATTCCCCCAAGGCATCTTGTGATCAGTATTTGGAGTGATTTATTCTGGCCTTGAGTAAGCTGATTGCACCCTGTGAAGGAACCTATTGAGCAATTTCTTCTTTTGTGATTATGGGAGCAAACATTGTGTTTCCTGAAAGACCTGTTTTTCTTAATACTTTTTCTTAAACAAACAAGCTATTGACCCCTGCTCACAAAGAACTAAACTTCACCCCTTTTATGCTAAAAGCATTGTCATGTATGCGAAAGATACTGTCTTTCCCTATAGGATAAGCATCTAAGTCACCTATCTCAATCACTATTGATAAAGGTTATGCAGGAGTCTTCTACGAATCTATATTCTGGGAAATTCTTACATATTAAAGAAGTTTGTCATCAGAAATCATTGTCTAAGGCAAATGCCACTTCTGTGCCATCCCCCAAACACTTAATTTTAAAATAAAGTTGAACCTCAGTCAGAGCAGAGATGCTGCCTGGTGACCAGAAAGACTCTCGGGCCTCTCTCATCCCTCCCTCGCCGACACCGTCCATCCTTCAGGGACCCCTGGACCTTCAGGAGTTGGCCTGCGGCAGGGGAGGAGCAGAGAGAGAGGGAGAGAGAGAATCCCAAGCAGGCCCAACACTGTCAGCACAGAGCCCGATACTGCGCTTGAACTTAAGAACTGTGAGATCATGACCTGAGCCAAAAACAAGAGGTGGATACCTAGCCTACTGAGCCACACCCAGGAGCTGCAAAACATAATTTTAACATAAATGAAACACGTGAATTCCCTTGAGTGTTGAAGGCTTTGATGAGCCCAAAGTACTTAGCATCCTTGGAAAAGGTTAGAAGTGGGTTAGTCAAAATACAGATCGACAATGACTGAATTATATATAACAGTAGAATTCTGATCCAGAACTTCTATAGCAACCAGTCCAGGAATCGAAACCACAACCACAGCAATCATTCCAGAAACATCAAGACTGGTCAGTCACTGCCATGTCCCTATACTTTGCCCTGATTTTCAAGACAGGATAAAAATCAGAGTGAGTCAAATATGTTTTCCAGACCAATCACCTAAGATGGCTTGGTGTCCACCTCCCACTTCTCCATGCCAAGCACCTCTCGTCAAAGCTCTTCTGAAACCTTCCCCGTTTTTACTATAAATTGTCCCACTCTCCTACCTGCCTTTGAGCCTCTATCAAATTCAAGTAGGGGCTGACTCTTTTTTTCCAGGAAGCTCTGAATAAATAGCTTCTGTTTGTTCTCATTTGGGTGGTCTTTGTTTATTTTCACAAAACCAATACGAGTAGAGACTTATAAATCAAATAAATTAGATCCAAAAAACAATAGCTTAGTTTAAAATATGATTCAGCACTTTTTATTACAAGTTATGTGACTGTCCCTGCTATATTTAAAAGAGAATTCGATTATTTCTTTATTGCCAAAGAAATATTTCATATGTATCCGATGAAATTAGTAAAAGAAAAAGTTACACAGCTTTTAGGTTTTCTCGAGATGAGGATATCATGAAACTGTTTTTCATTAAAAATCAAAGTCTGATCATGTTGGTACTCAACTCAAAATCTTTCCATGGCTTCATAGAAACTTTCTTAAGATTACTTATTTTGGCTAGTCTTTAATTGGGGATAGATGTATGCACTTGCAAGGGAATAAAAAGAATTCTCTAGTACCAGCCTGTATATAAAGTAAGAATCAAGTTATTTAAAAATGTTTCTCCATCCTCATCTCCTACCACTTCCTACCTACTTCTTAAGGATTACATTCTCTGTTCATATTGAAATGTCCAGCATTTTTGAGCACACTTGATTATTTTGAATTCTTGGAAGTGAGTTCAGTTCAATTCAGTTCAGTAAAGAAGTCTTGAACGTCTAGCAATCTCAGAGGTAGTATCTCTGTCCTGGAGTTTACATCCTGTTGGAAAGGACATTTTCTTTTTTTTTTTCTTTTTTTTTTTTAATGTTTTATTTATTTCTAGGAGAGAGAGAGACAGCGTGAGCAGGGGAGGGTCAGAGAGAGAGGGAGTCACAGACTGAAACAGGCTCCAGGCTCTGAGGTGGTAGCACAGAGCCTGACGCGGGGCTCGAACCCACGAACCGCAAGATCATGACCTAAGCGAAAGTCGGACGCTTAACCGACTAAGCCACCCAGGCGCCCCTGGAAAGGACATTTTCTAATGGGCCTGTCTCTTCATGATCCAGTTCCTCTACTCGGTAAAGCTTTTCTTAAATCATCATTTTCTTGCTAATTCTTTTTACTAATTTTGCTATTTTTTGCTAATACCTTTAACCCCTTTCAGTGGATAGATAGTATATCATGTCGCACTTCACAATCATTGTCTTTTCTCTGCCTAATCTCTGGAGTAGGCATTCTTAGTATGACCATTCACACAGGAGTAGATTGAAGGTTACAGAGGATCATTAATTTTTGCAAAATGACATAGTGTGTGGGTACAGATGCAAGATTCCAACTCATGACTGTTTGGACTGTTAAAGACTTCAGTGACCACCCTCTACCTCTGACCATTAGACAATAAATCTTCCAAGGAACTATGTGCCCGTTCATTTTGCATTCTTTCCTCCCTTTGCAAAGTAAGGATAAGAAGCAAGCTATGTAAAATGTCTACCGTACTGACTGGTGTGTTGCGTATATCGGTAGGCTCCATGGACTGACCGGGAAGGCATGCTCTTGTCTGTAGGCCCCTAACTTCCCTTTGCTTACAGCATTTACTGTACAAAACTTGTGATCACAAATTCTTTCTCTGCTTCTTTGGTGTGTAAATCTGGTTGAAATCTTCGTGCAGATTTTAAAACCCAGGACTTTCTTTCTCAAGGACCTGGGGATCATTTCTTTGAAAAGTAATCAAGGACGATCTTGTCTTTATCTCTTAATTGCTTGCAAAGTTCTCAGAGATGAGATTCTAGGGAAGAAAATTAGGGTAAGTCTTTTAAAGACAAAATACTGAAAATGAATATCTCTCATATTAGTGTCAATTCAGTGGAGAAAGGATATCTTTTCAGCATATGATATTATAATATTTAGACACTTAAATTCTGGAAAAACATGAATTTTGATCTATAGCTCATATCATGTACAAAAATTAACTCAAGGCAGATCATAGATACATTTTATAAAACCTAAAACTAAAGCTTGTATTTATTTATTTCAAGTTTTTTCTTTTTTTTTTAATTTTGAGAGAGAGAGATTGCACGTGCAAGTGGAGGAGGGGCAGGGAGAGATAGGGAATCCCAAACAAGCTCTGAACTGCGAGTGCAGAGCCCATCGTGGGGCTCAAACTCGTGAGCCATGAGATCATGACCTGAGATGAAGTCAGATTCTCAACTGACTGAGCCCCCCAGGTGCCCCTAAAATGAAAACTTTTAGAATAAACTTTGAAGAAAACTTTTGTGACCTTCGTTCAATTAGACCAATATTTCTTAAATACAACACCAAACATGCAATTCATAAAATAAATAATTGATAATTCAAACTAATTAAAATTAGAGTTTTCTGTGTTTCAAGAACATGAGAATGAAAAGAGATATCTGGCCACAGATTGGGATAAAATGTTTTCTTTTTAAAAATTTTTTTAAATATTTATTTATTATTGAGAAAGAGAGAGAGAGCATGAGCATGAGAGGGGTAGAGAGAGGGGGAGACCCAGAATCCTAAGCAGGCTCCAGGCACTGAGCTATCAGCACAGAGCCCAATGCAAGGTTCTAACACACAAGCAGTGAGATCATGACCTGAACTGCAGTCGGATGCTCAACTGACTGAGCCACCCAGGCACCCCTGGGATAAAATATTTTCAGATCAAATACCTGATAAACAATTAGAAGACAAACAAGCTACTTTAAATGACAGAAAAAATTTGGACAGCTATTTTGCTAAGAATTCTTAAGATGTGAGTGACAAGCACATAACAAGAGTCTCAATATCATTAGTTATGGAGAAATGCAAATTGAGGCCGCAATAACAAATCATTACCCACTTTTTAGGATAACTGAAATAGAAAAAGACTGGCAATATTTAGTATTGACAAGGATGTATGGAAATTGGAAATCTCATACATTCCAGATAGGGATATAAAATGGCACAACCACTTTGGGAAACTATTTGGAAGCTTTCTAAAAAGTATTGTGTATACCTACCATATGCTATGGTCATTCTGCTCCTAGATATTTATCTAAGTGAAATGGAAAACTTATAGCCATACAAACACATGAACTTGCATGGTCCTGGCAGTTTCATTTGTAATAGCCCCAAACTGCAAACAACTCATGTGTCCATTTAGAGATGAATGGATAAGCAAACTGCCATATATCTGTACAATGGAGCACTTCTTAGTCATGAAAGAATCTTTGATACATGATGTAGCATGGGTGATTCTCAAAATGATTTATTGAATGAGAGTAACCAGAGGAAAAAAATATACATAGGTCTTGCATATTATAGAAGGCAAAACAAAGATCTTGTTTAAAAATATCCTATATTGGAAGACCAGGTATCTCATTTCTGATATTTCATATTCTAAGAAATCAGTAGTGTCTTCCAACCTCATTAAGCCAGCCAGTAGTAGAGAGATTTGGTGAGACTTCCATTGTCCTACCTAACTTTGTAGTTTCCTAAAAAGAAAAATATGTTGACAAGTTGCTTGAAGAAGAAAACAAAAACAAAAACAAAAACAAAAACGATAGCCCTCTGCATTTATAGTAACATGCTTTTATCTGAATCTACAAATTAACTTTTGCTAATTTAGTGTCTCATGATTTCTTTGCTTTAAAATAGCCAACAGATTCTGCTAAAGTATCATAACTTAGGCCAAATAATATCAGCCTGCCTACTCAGCTGGTAATGTCAGTTACCAGTAGCCTTTGGGTCTACATCTTATAATTTTATCATACAAGTGTTATGCTAATACCAGACTTTAGGAAATTTGTATGCAAAATGACCCTTTGTGTTTTCCCTCCCTTCTTGTTAAAATCTCTTGGGCATTACTTAAAGTGGTATGTGTGATGGCCATTTTGTGTTTCTTATTTTCACTTCCAGAACTGAGTCGTCAATTTTGTATCCCATTGGGACCCCATTACCGGTATGAATTCTGAACAGTTAAATTGTGCCTATACAGAGTATCACTGGAAGAGATTCAAAATTCCACCTGTGGCAGAGTTAGCTCAGCTGGGGACCAGAAAACTCTCAGATGCCTGTAAATGAAACAGGAATTACATGGTTCCGGTTTCCTGTGGAGTTCCTAAGCATGCAAATGGAAGTATCCATATGCCCCACATTTTATTCACTAATACTACTACAAATTTAAAAGCTAACTCCAAATGTGTGTTTTGATTATAACAAAACTGTAATAAATGAATACAGTTATCTCAAGGTATTTGAATTAAACTAGCAAAAGAGCACCAGAAAAAAATTATGAACAAAAAAGAATTCAGAAAAGTCCTCTAATGTGTCATTCCTGTAGTAGTTTTTTGGGGGGGGACACTACGTGAGTCTTGGAGTTGTAGGTTTCTAGAGGCTTTTAAATTAGTCTTGGTTTGAGGTCACTTGTGTGTGGAACTCCACTGGCACATAGATGGGTGGCATGCCTAAACTGTATCTTTAATCTTGACTGTTGTAGCTATGATCAAAAGAATTTGAAGTCTTGCCTTTAGGCAAGGATTAAGCATTTGTGTGCTACTGTCTATTACTGATAGATCCAGTCACCACGTGGAACATCATGTAATCTTTGGAAGATATCTCCTTTAGAAAGGTGGCTTGTGCTTGTTGGACCTAATTATGAGTATACCCACTAAATTCTTGATAGTATTCAGCGAGATCTATGTATAACAGAGTGGAATCAATTATTGTCGGAGTTGTCTAAATATTATATATTCCATAGATTGTTTTGTTATGATCTCTTAGGGAGAAAGTCAGTTTGCACCCTGAGACTGTTCCATGGCCATGAATGCCCGTGGCAAAATTTTGGCCAAAGGAGAGCAAGGATTTCTTATATTTTTGACACTTTAACTTTGGTGCTGTTTTTACTGTTTCTGAGTTTCTTGATGACTCATAGTGATGTGAATATGAAGTAAAAGATTAATAGTAATTATTAATAATACTACTGTTATATTAATATATAATACTATTAATATTAAGAGAATAAACTTGGTGAGCGGTTTCTGGGGAGGGAACATAGAGTATACTTTGCCAGCTATAGTCCATTCTCAGTGGAAATCTTCTATTCAGCCAATAACTTTACAAACTGAGCCAAATATATCTTCATAGTTTAAAGATGGGCAGTTGTATGAGATTAATTTGCTTCAGAAAACTTTGAGGAGGACGCTCTGAATCATTCTTTGCCTTTATACATTCTTGGGATTTTGGTGGTTACATGTGAGACATATGGAAACTCTCTCTTTCATGATGTTAAAGGCAATAAAGGAGCAATTTGACCACTATCCATTGGGTTAATGGTGGTGCTCCTGGGAAGCCATGACACACAATCATCAAAATTCATGACTGCGGAGAAAGCATTCCTTTGAGAGCCGATATATTTTTATTTTTTAGAGGATTTAGCTGATT